>NC_136613.1:34898982-35123982 GCF_933228915.1 Telmatherina bonti | reverse complement strand
TCTGTAGCTGTGGAGCTACATGCTTTAACAACAGTAACTAGCAAAGTAAAGAACTGCATTTAAATACTAAAACAGCTAATTCAAACAAGTGGAAAAGTGGTAAAAATTGACATGGTAAACATGTTGATGACTAGTGTCTGCTGTATGAGCATTATCAATTTCATAAAAATAACATTTTACTCACCTTCCTTCTCCATGGCCAGTCTGAGTCTCCATAACTGTAAGTGATCTCCTCGCCTGGATGTATATCTCGGATTGCAAACATGCACAAGTGGGGCTTCCCTTACACATTAAAGTATTTCATTTTGGTATTTGGGTTTATGTGGTCATCGTTCACAAGTCTTCCCAGTGATCCATCTTCTTTTGCCGCATCAACGCTACAAAAACAAATAAAATGTCTTATCACTTGTTCTGAATATTTCTTAGCTTTCCCAATCAGCGTCATACTGTGAGCGACATTCACCTCAGCAAACAATATGTCTCCTAAACTAAGAAATAGCAAATACTCACCACCACAGTTTCCCACTGAAATGGAACTCGAACATGAAAACTTTCAAGCTGTCGTGGTAAACACGCTGCCTCCTCTCACACTCCTCTTTGCTCATCAGTTCCCCTCGATATTCCAACAGAAAGTCTCCTTTTTCAAATGCTGTTGTGGCAAAAATACCTCGACCTAGTGAAGATAACAAGATTGATTGATTTAGCTTTATTACGGCTCAATCGATAAATAATCCAATTAGATTTTTAAAAAATCAGTTTTTAACATACCTTTGGTAGCATTTATGTATTTTATGTCAAGTCCCGCTTTGTCTTTTCCAGCGATGACATATTTGGCATCTTCCTTTGGACTGATGCGTTTTCATCTTTTCATGTTTCAGAGCCTGAATTATCAAAAAAGATAGTCATTTTATTAAATCTGTAACAGGAAAACTCAGCAATAGAAAACTGCTAAACTGTTAACTGCACCACTCATTTTATTCAGCTTAACAGAAGAAACTAATGAAGATCACAGAATCCAAACCATGGGTACTTCTTTCAGTCAGCAAAACAAGTGGGCAGGGATCTGAACTTGATCCAAACATTACAGAGATGGGGAATATCCATTGTAAACAAGATTGTCACTCAACAAACAACTAAACTTGATGTTGCAACTGAATGCAATAATCCTAGACCATGTGTTATGTTATATGTATAATACGTCCCCATGATCCAATTACTTTACATATACCGGCTCTACAAATACTGCATACGATGTGATCTGCAGCCAGAATATGCAGAAAACAGGACGTTTTTTTTTTTGTTTGTTTTTTTTTAAAGGCATATTTCTGATGTACTGCTGTCATCCCTCCCAGTCTCTACATTTCCTTCTTTACTATCCTTGGTGAGCTTTCCCACAGTGACATCTATATATATATATATATATATATATATATATATATATATATATGAGAACCTGAATAATAGTTCAACAAGATAAAATTGAAAAAAAAAACGAAGAAATGTAAGCTTAACTTTAACATGACGAGTTAATATCAGTAAATATAAGTCTTGACAGTCATTAAAACAAAGGCCAAACATCTGATTTCAGACTGGATTATATGTTTAACTACTAGCTGCCACATGCACCCTCAAATGTTAAGCACCAAGAAAAAAAAAAACACCTGATAAATGTATCTCCCTTTGTAAAGTAAACATAAAAACAGCTGCATTCACAGATGCTCATTACAACTTGTTCACAGTTCTGCGTATTATTCTTTAAAAAGGGAGACATTTCCACCGCATGTTTTAACACTTACATACAAAAACTACCAAGTTTGTATCAAATAAGATATATAAGGAAGTTCACTACTAGCTTAGTAAACAAATATGAGGAGAAAAGTGAGTTATTTTGGTTTTGCTGTTGTCATTTCTCCTTAACGAGGCACATGCAGCCTGTCCACACATTAGCTTAGCTTCCGCGTGTACAAGCTTTAAACAGATTAAATAAAACCACTCGCTGTTCTTCGGCGTCGTGCTTGGTGATCAACATTCATATAAAGTACGTAATTTAAGTAAACCTCACCTCATGAAGTCGGAGCACTCTTGTACTTGATAGAACACGAGTCTTCTCTGATGTTTGTCTTCTCTCCCACTGATCCAGCAGCTCTGTCTGAATAACCACGATGCACTTCAGGAAGTTCCGGTTTTTTCTCATTAGCATACTTATCATTGGTGCATGAAAAATATAATTTTATAATTGTTCTTTGTTACTAAAAAAAAACACCAGCCAATTTATGTATATACTAGCTTTTCAGTAAATAAAATAAATAATAGTGAAATAAAATAACTTTTACCCTCCTCCCTTCATAAGGAAAAAGCAGTTCGTCAAGAAATTGACTGTTTTATTTAAAAATCCGATGCGTGCCTTTCGTATTTAATTATTTCCATGCATTTAGCGTGTTACAGCGATAAATGAGGATTTAATTTTTAAAAGGACGTCGTCTGGGTGGAGCTTCGGACGGATGATCTCGAGGCCCTGCCCACATCTTTAAATCAGCCAATCACAAAGAGGCCCGCCAAATTCAACTCGAGTGTATCGAAAATGTGTATGAAAGTGCAATATTACACTGGATCCAGGGGGCGCTGCATTATACACTGAAATACACTGAAAATTAGGTTAAGTGGTAAAGAGGGACAACTAAAGAAAATTAGAAAATATGTTCTTTAGACCTCCCTGAATGCAAATACACTGTTTGAATTATGAGGACATCGGCATAGTCCGCGTATTACCCTAAGGTCCGCGTAATGTCGGTGCGTAGTCAGGTCAAAAGTCCGTCTAAACCACATATACACACACACACACACACACACACACACACACACACACACACAGACCCTTCCAGGAAACCCATCTCTGGTGTTACATATGCACCAAGTTCATACGGAGGAATCAGGCAGAGACATGGGAAAGCCCTGAGAACGAAAGTTCTGAGAACAGAAACAAAACACTTGATGTGTTTTGTGTTTGCATGCTCACATTTAGAGAAACTGTTTCTTTGATTTAGAAAACAGCTGTGCAGTTGTCTTGACTTATGTACTTCTCCACCTTTCTAAAGTCCCTTTAATGGAAAGCCATGTTTTTCAGCTATGACAGCCATGTTTGGGATGGCAGAAGTCACCGGCCTGTTGTTAGAGATAAGGACCTGGTAAAATCCCTGGACCTGTGAGGAGACCCAGGCCTGTGGAGGTACTCCCTGAGTTTTAATTTCTTTCATGTCTGCCTTACACACAGACTCATGCTGACACAAATGTGCTTTTGTGAAGCAAGCACCTGACCTGGAACTAATGCCTCATACCCAGATATGTGCCCACCAGGTATGGGGAGAAGAGGGGTATGTCAAAGAGAGAGAAACAGTGGCTGGAGAAATGATGCTGTTTCTAGTGGAAGATGAGTTCAAGGTCCTGGTGTTCACACGATGTCATGTCCACCTCATGTCACTCCATCCTAAACAACCATTCCTAAATTGTAGGAAGCTAAGAAAACAAGGTACACAACATCCAGAGTAAAAAAATAACAATGTCAACATTCAGCAGTATCTGTAGCAGCCATGATACCTTGGATTAGGAAACATGAAACATAGAAAGAAAATCCTACAAAAAACTTTGAAGACCCCATCAGACCTCATCGAATTACTTCAGACTCCACGAGACCCCATCAGATTCCATCAGATTCCATTAGACCCCATCAGATTCCATCAGACCCTATCAGATTCCATCAGATTCCATTAGACCCTATCAGATTCCACCAGACCCCATCAGATTCCATTAGACCCCATCAGATTCCACCAGACCCCATCAGATTCCATCAGATTCCATTAGACCCCATCAGATCCATCAGATTCCATCAGACCCCACCAGACCCCATCAGATCCCATCAGATTCCATCAGACCCCATCAGATTCCATCAGATTCCATTAGACCCCATCAGATTCCATCAGATTCCATTAGACCCCATCAGATCCATCAGATTCCATCAGACCCCATCAGATTCCATCAGATTCCATTAGACCCCATCAGATTCCATTAGACCCCATCAGATCCATCAGATTCCATCAGACCCCATCAGATTCCATTAGACCCCATCAGATTCCATCAGATTCCATTAGACCCCATCAGATTCCACCAGACCCCATCAGATTCCATCAGATTCCATTAGACCCCATCAGATCCATCAGATTCCATCAGACCCCATCAGATTTCATCAGATTCCATTAGACCCCATCAGATTCCATCAGATTCCATTAGACCCCATCAGATCCATCAGATTCCATCAGACCCCATCAGATTCCATTAGACCCCATCAGATTCCATCAGACCCCATCAGATTCCATCAGATTCCATCAGAATCCATTAGACCCCATCAGATTCCATTTGACCCCATCAGACCCCATCAGACCCCATCAGATTCCATCAGATTCCATCAGACCCCATCAGATTCCATCAGATTTTACCTGCAATCCCACATAAATAAACGGAGAAGGATGGAGTTCAGATTCCTTTGATGTTACAATGCAATGATCAAAGCAGACCAGACAGCAGAATAACTCATTACACTAACCTAGACCAGGGGCCTCATTTATCAAACTGTGCGTAGCAACGCTGACTACAGGTGGCGTACGTACGTAAAACAGGAAATGCGGCGCAAAAAAACTTTGCGATTTACAAAGCCGTGCACACGCACGTCCCACGCCTGTTTTGCTTCATAAATCAGGATCAACACTAAATGTTGCGCACGTGAGGGAACATCTTGTCACGCCCACATATTGGCCATAAAAGGTCAGGTGAACACCGTGATAAATATTAATCGAGCTCATTTCTATGACGGTTCAGCAGGAAAAAAGCCAAAAAGAGGAATTTTTTGAAAATGAGGTAGAAATTCTAATCGATGAGGTAAAATGTAAAAGTATTTTATCTGGTGGAGACGGGATGGACATCACCACCACCAGAAAGACAGAGGAGGTCAGCAGGGGACAGATGCTGTCAGCGTCTCATCACACCACCGGACTTATCCAGAAAGGACAAATAAAGTGGTCAGACAATAAAATGTAGGGAGAAAGTGCATCTTGGTCCACAGGAGGAGGAAGGGGGGGCGCTGCCCACTCCCACAGATTAGAAGCTGGCGGGAAAATGAAGGAGTCCAGAGATACGCTGGAACAAAATGCTCCAGATGATGCTGGAAGTGCTTCATTCCTTTGTTTCAGATTATAAAATGAACGGACATAAATGAGACGTCTCTGACTCCAGTTTATTTACTGGGAACATACTGGTGTTCCTGTGTGTCCCAGCTGGGTTGCAGCGCTGCAGATGTGGTCGGCGAGGGGGGGGCAGTGGTTCCACCTTGTGTCCTAGCTGCGGTGTCCTCGCAGAGGAACCAATAACTGCCATGAAGGAGGAGGTGCAGGAGATGGAGAGAAATAAACACCACCCTGACAGAAACCACACTAAAGACAAACTTGTGAATAAATGAGAATTCTCCACCTCTGATGTGTTGCATCACTTCTAGACGTAAAGCAGCAGCGTTTGGTTCCAACGTGAGAGGATGATTGACAACACAATCATTCAGATTGGATGATTGATCAGGTGAACGCAGGTGAAGCGCTGACGCCATTTAGTAGCATGTTATGTAGCGTCTCCACTATCTGCAGACATCTGCAGCTGTACAACAGGTTTCCTCCTGGGCATGGAGGCACCTCCACCTGCCTCCATCTGCCCGATGGCCGCTACACCACGTCTGGCTGTGGAGAACATAGTTCTCTGGGTTGGAAAAAGGAGTGATCAGCCTCAACCCATCATTCATTTCCCTTTGGAAGGTGCCGGTCTCGACTCCAGAGTCTCCAAGCTCATCAGCAGGGACAGATAAGCCACTGTGCGCCTTTACGCCTTGGGGAGCATTTTACATCCAACCATCACTTCATGTTTTGTATCTGCAGGTGGAGGAAACACCTGATCAGCCTGATGATGGACAACACATCATTTTAATGCAATTATTCATTTAGACTTTTATTATTAATGCAGCTTCTGTACGACTTATTAACTGTGTGAAATGGTTTTTATAACATGTAGAACTGCTTCGTTTCAGAACAGATTTTAGTGGTTGATGTTTTCTGTGGAGGAACAATATCAAATGTGCTTTTTTTTTCTTTTCTCTTTTTTTTTGTGCAAATGCTGTTAATGTACGGCATTCTGCATAAAGGCTTATATTGGATTTTGAACAAATCTATAAAATTTCACACCATTTCTTTGGTTTTATTTTCTGCCTTTGGTGTTGCCGTTTCCCGTTTCTCCAGACGTTGTCGTACACCGGGGTCAGAGTTGGTGTGGAGGTCGGGACGTTTTACCACCAAGTTGTGTTTTGATAAATCCCTAAAGTTGACTATAATTGGCGTACGCCCGGTTTTGTGTGTGCGACAGCTTCGTAAATGAGGCCCCTGGACTTACAGACAGTACTTGTGGCCATCTTTGGCACACACACACATGTTCCCACTCATGTAACATGTAAATTATTGTGAGCTAGCTTTGACAGATAGCAGGTTTAGGAAACTATGAAACTGGCCAATTTATTAATGTATGTAACACACACTTTTCTCACAGAAACCATGAATGACACAAAAGTGCAAAACAGAGGTGACGATTGTGATATCGTCTATGTGGTCCATAAATATTCCAGTCACAGCTGATGAGAATCCAATGTTCCCATCAAATTCCTGCAGAAACAAATGTTGGTCATTGTTGACATGCCTAAAGTTTTACATGTTGTGATATCAATAACATGTTTTTGGAAAAAAAAACAAACAAACAAATTTTTAAGTGGAATATGAAATGTGTCTGAGAGTCAACATGAGCTATTCAAGACCACATGCTTATTGTGTTTATTATTATTTTACATCAATGGCGGACTGAAGTGCACATGTGGTTTTATGATTACTTCAAATTGAAATTCTCAACTTGAAATAGTTAAGTTTCCCTTCATTTTGCTTTCTCAGCCTGCGAGTCTTCAGCCGAGGAATTTACATGTGATTACTATGATCATTAATAGCTCATACCAACTCTGGGCCCCCTGGTTTGCCTTTGATTCATTCCTTATGACAACAGCCACATTCATACCCTCACACGCTTGCCCGCTTCAGCATGTTAGATTTTATGTAGACGATTTAAATGAGAATAATTGCTGTGACAGTCCATCAGATGATGGAAGGTGACAGGTCTTTGCTGTGGCTTTGGGACAGCAGGAGGTGGAACGGTGGGTGCCTGCATGGTAGAGCAGCAGTGGAAAATGGAGGCGGCGGTGATAATGCAGAACGGATGCCCAGTCTGCTGTGGTGGGGACCATTTTGCTCTCCAGGGCAACTGATGAGCCCCAGATGGATCACCAGCTGCTTTGGGTTTGTGAGCCCAAGGAGGTGGGTGTCACCAAGGAAGGGGCAACGTGTTCTGAATAGTGTTTGCAGGTTAAAGGAGCACCTCTGCATGAAGGTGTGAACTCATTTCTTAATTTTCATAGTCATGATCATGAATTTTTTCATGATTTTATTCTTAACCCAAGGGATGAGTTAAATCATAATATCCATCTGCTGTGGTTTAATCCAGTGCCCACCTTCCTGAGCAAAGGAGGAATTAAAAGGCCAGTCATGCACTACCTAGGACCGTGGTCAGCAACACACTCCAACATACACACAACAGCACACGCCACACC
Organism: Telmatherina bonti; assembly: GCF_933228915.1. Lineage (NCBI taxonomy): Eukaryota > Metazoa > Chordata > Actinopteri > Atheriniformes > Telmatherinidae > Telmatherina > Telmatherina bonti. Next base: position 35,116,250 of record NC_136613.1, on the reverse strand, counting down.
GACTTACGATCAGCTGGCTGCAAGCCCTGACATGTGAATAAACATCTCGTAAATGGATGAACCTGGTTGATTCTACAGTCAAACCTCAGTTAGATGGACATAAAATATAGCTAACTAATTCTGCCAGCCGTCCAGCTCACCAACAGGACGAGCATCCAAAGCGAGCTGCTGGTCAGTCTATTGTTCATTAACTTGGATGATTTTCCTCACAACTGGCCTGTACTTTAGCTTATTAGTCATCCTGTGTGTGTTCCTTTTCTTTCTTTCATCAATTCCACTGAGACAGTCAGCCTGCTGAAAATCCTCTGTGTCAGTTTGGTGGATCATTATTTGCCATCCGTATAACCACAGTCCACAGCTGCGTACACTGTGGATTTTCTGCCCGAACAAAAAACCAACAGAAACAAACAGGGCTAAGAGAAAGCAAATGTGAGTATTGAAGCAAGGCAAGGAACCTGGCAAACATTCATAATGTACAATCTGGCTCCACGGCTCACCCGCTTCATGTCTGTTTCCTGTCAATCACCGCACCCTGCATCCTAATCATGATCAACAGAAGAAATGGAATATCAAGTAAGCTCCACCGTCTCACCACATGGGAAACCAATCAAACAAAATCAAATGTTTCTTCAGAAGACATAAATGCAAAACCTAAACTTCAACCCGCACACTCATTGTGCTTATTTCATCCAAATAACCTCACCCAACTCTCTTCTCTTCGGTTGTTGTGTAGACCTTTTTTCCCACAGAGTAGATGCAAATTCTAGTTGTTTTTTTAAACATCAGGAACATCTGTTTGGGCTTCTTGAGCGGAGGGCTTGAGAAGTCTTGAGGTCATGCCCATCACAGCTAAGCCCCCATGAATAAAGATTTCTCTCACAAAGAGGCACTTCTTCTTCCTTTTGCAGACTTCAGGTCTAATTAAGACAGAGGAGGAGACTCTTCTGAGGATGGGAGTAGGTACAAACACCAGGTGGTGTTCTGTACCTCAGTTCTTTGGGTGAAGGATGTCAGTTGACCCACAGTTTGTTAAAAAAATGTCATCAATGACTTCTCTGCTTCAATAGTAATGCTTAGAAAACTAGTTATAAAATACAATCTGTGCTTCAGAGTCGGCGCAAAATAAACCTGAGTCCATCTGTTTCAGCGAGATGTCCGGTAAAGTGGAGCAGCTTGTTGACCTCTTCTTAATGAAGCCTTTTTTCTGCCTCCTGTCTGAAATGACATACACAGAATAAATTAAGCTTATCTACACAACTAAGGGCAGGATGCATCATCTTACCCTCAAAAGAAAGCTGAGACATCAGATTACTACAGAAGTATAAAAAATGAAGATATGTCTGATGTATCAGAGTAAATTCAGCTAAAACACAATAAAACACATGAATGGTCATATCCACCTTTCAGTGGAAACCAGAAGATAGCAACTCAATTCATCTAGGACTGAGTAAGGCAGTGGTGTCCAGCTGCGGTCTTTTAGGGACATTATCCTGCAGGTTATCCATGTATCATTGCTCCAACAAAACAGACTCAACTTATTAAGTTATTGTGCAGAACTACATTGGCTGTGGTATCCATTTAATGCAAGTCAGGTGTGTTGGAGCAGGGGCACATAAAAAACTTCAGAACAACAGCCCTTGAGGAAGTTCTCAATTTGGTCGGAACGTTTGGATTGGTCAGAGTTTTTACAGATTTACAGTAAACTGAGGGGTCTAACTATATTTCTTATTGTTCATGATTACAGAATGTATAGACTACTATCAGGACGAGGAACCACTTCACCCAGAGGAACATGTCTCTGAGCAATGTTACCTACCCCAGCTCTAAGTCATCCTAAAAATTAGTGAAGTAGTGGTTGTTCCCCTTTCGGCTTTACCCCCTGAAGGGGTCACCACAGCGAATCATTGCACATGATTCATGTGCAAAGCATCTGCCAAAGCACAGCTGTGGTTTACACTACCCACAACTCCTTCATTGGCTCGACTGTTTTTTTTGTGTGATTGGCTGTCGTTGCTGTCACTCCACCTTGGAAGGTGGGGGTTTGTGGGGGTTGCCTGGCTCACGTCAGCTGGAAGGCTGTAATATCAGATGTTTGATTTACATTAACGTTGGAATCAGTTTCCATGTGCAGATGTGTGTGCTTGTGTGTGTGTGTGTGTATGTTTGGTAAGGTGCAGCCAGGATGTCTAGAAAATGAAAAGTGGGCAAAAAAGCACGTTTAAAAGTCAGTGTTACACCCATCTTGCAACACCTTCACTGGCTCCATAAAACAGTAAATCCACTTCAAGCTCCTCATCATTTGTGAAGTTCACAAAAATGACATCTGCCAAGGAAGTTGTGTTTTACTCTTTGTTTTTCTGTTTGTCTGTCATATTACCCATTTTTACCGCTGGAATAAAACATCGGTCTCATGTTTTTTCTATTTGGAAGCCACTGCTTGGTGCAGTCTTTTAGCTGAGTTTCTACCAGCCAGTTTGCTAAGCTACATGTTAGCATTGCTGCTTCCTATTGTATCCATAGATCCAGTCCACTGCACATGCTGCCCCCTGTACCAGCGGCTCTCCACTTGTTGGATAACAGCACTCTCTGCTCATCCGTTTCCCCAAAACATTAAAGAGCCTCCAAATTCTCCAACAACAGAAGATGATAAAGGGGAATGTTTGTCATCTGGAAGCCATCCCCGCCACGTCCCACGCCCCCACCCATCTGACCATGTATTGTTTGCTGAGCATGTGTTACACATGCAGCCTGCTCTGTTTGACATGAGCAAATGCCAACATTCCACTTTATTCTTCTGGTGGAAGCAGAACCTCGAATGGGCTCCAACGATAACACCATTGGAGAAGATGTGTGTGTTCTCATGGTTTTGTATGCACGTGGCTGTCTGAAACCATGAAATGATTCTCAGATCTGGGTTTCCTCAGTTTTTTCCTCTTCATCTTCAGTCTCAGGTTTCAAAGATGTTTTCAGTTTTTAAAACCCTGTGGATCCCAGACTGACACGAAAAATGTATGCAACACTTTGCATAAAGCTGCTTTAACATTAATGCCTCACGAAACATTGAATGATCACGTTCTAAGTCTGTTGTTCCAGTGTTAGGGTGCAGACATACCAGCTTTTACATGGATTTCTACTTTCTACATGACAGTTGACGTGACCTGCTACTAAAATCCACCACAGTCATTCCAAAATTCCAACAGATTGGCGAAAAGAAATATGAATGAATTTCTGCCTCCATTCACAATTTATCATTGTTAATTTATGGTACCAAGTTTGAGTGAAGATTACTTCTAGTTTAGTGTATAAACAAGGCTTCTCTAACAGACTGAGAATGTGTGTGACAGAAAAAGAAACATCTAAATCCCAGTAAGACCTTCCAATAAAGGTTTTTCATTAAACTTCTGCCATGTTTAAGGCAAAATGGAGGGTCTGGCATCTTAAATGTGTGATAATGAAAATGTTGTTTGCCTTATTTATGTGCATTTCATTTGAACTCTGTGAAAATGGTCCTCTTACTGACGTGTGTCCTCATTACACACCTTTCAGCTCAGTGACTGCCGAAGAAAGCATAAATACTGCATCAGAAACTGTTCAGCAAACATTATTTGTGGCTCTGAAGGCAGACAGATGTCAACCCAAAAATCGAAAAGTGAAAGCAAGACATTAGCGTTTGTTAAGGCTGGACATAGCAGTGAAGAAGCCAGGGGTTCTACAATTGCGATGGACTAGCAACCTGTCCAGGGTGCACCTGCCTCTGATGATTGCTGGGTTATGTTCCATGGAAGAATATTTTCCCAATTATTAAAAGACCAGAAGTACGGACATACGGACATTCATTCATTGTCTTTCCCGCTGAGTCCTATTCCAGCAATCACTGGGCGCAAGGCAGGGTACACCCTGGACAGGTCACCTGTATATAACAGGGCCCACATGTTGACTATATATAAACTGCTCAAAGAAATAAAGGGAACAGAGAAGTAACACGTTGTAGATCTGAATAAATTAAATATTTTTATTCAATACTTTGTTCTTTCATTGGTTGAATGTGCTGACAACAAAATCACACAAAAAGGATCAACGAAAATCAAACATATCAACCCATGGAGGTCTGGATTTGGAGTTCTACTCCAAATGAAAGTGGAAAAACACACTACAGGCTGATCCAACTTTGATGTAATGTCCTTTAAACAAGTCAGAATGAGGCTCAGTAGTGTGTGTGGCCTCCGCGTGCCTGTATGACCTCCCTACAACGCCTGGGCATGCTCCTGATGAGGCGGTGGATGTTCTCCTGACGGATCTCCTCCCAGACCTGGACTAAAGCATCCGCCAACTCCTGGACAGTCTGTGGTGCAACTTGGCGTTGGTGGATGGAGCGAGACATGATGTCCCAGATGTGTTCAGCTGGATCCAGGTCTGGGGAACGGGCGGGCCGGTCCATAACATCAATGCCTTGGTGTTGCAGGAACTGCTGACACACTCCAGACACATGAGGTCTAGCATTGTCTTGCATTAGGAGGAACCCAGGGCCAACCGCACCAGCATATGGTCCCACAAGGGGTCTGAGGATCTCATCTCGGTACCTAATGGCAGTCAGGCTACCTCTGGCGAGCACATGGAGGGCTGTGTGGCCCTCCAAAGAAATGCCCCCCCACACCATTACTGACCCACTGCCAAACCGGTCCTGCTGGAGGATGTTGCAGGCAGCAGAACGTTCTCCACGGTGTCTCCAGACTCTTGTCACGTCTGTGCTCAGTGTGAACCTGCTTCCATCTGTGAAGACCACAGGGCGCCATCACAATCTTGGTGTTCTCTGGCAAACGCCAAACGTCCTGCACGGTGTTGGGCTGGAAGCACAACCCCCACCTGTGGACGTCGGGCCCTCATACCACCCTCATGGAGTCTGTTTCTGACTGTTGGAGCAGACACATGCACATCTGTGGCCTGCTGGAGCTCATTCTGCAGGGCTCTGGCAGTGCTCCTCCTGTTCCTCCTTGCACAAAGAAGGAGGTAGCGGTCCTGCTGCTGGGTTGTTGCCCTCCCACGGCCTCCTCCACGTCTCCTGATGTACTGGCCTGTCTCCTGGTAGCGCCTCCATGCTCTGGACACGACGCTGACAGACACAGCCTTTCAAACTGTTTTAGGCTTGTATAGCGAGTGTTAAAGTATGAACTCAAACAAAGATTCTTCCTCCTACTGATGATGACCAGCACGCATCTACACCCACAGAAAGGCATCTTTAACACACACGCTGCATCCTACTAATTAGCAAAAGTGTTCAGAAGTTCAAATGTGCATTTAACACAGTGAGATTTCATAAGAACAAATGTTTCTTTCCACCCGTGATAATCCAAGAAACGGACATGGGAATATTTGAAGCAGGCATAAATGAGAAAAGCAAAAAACCGTCCTCAAGAACAAAATACGAGGGAGGAGAATGAAAGTGTAGGACCCTTCACCCTGCCGCCACTCTGGGAGAAATAACAAACACATAAAGTTTAGATGTGGATATGAGAGGGCTATACGACATTTGGTAACCAAGGAGACTTTCTTTGGCAAATTCAAACAAATGCAGAGATAAGAGGAAACATATTGAACTGTGTAGAGGTCAGGATCTGAAGCATGTAGAGAGGAGACGGCTCATCTTCAACCTGCTTTTCAGCTTGTTATCCATCAATATTCATTCAGCAAACATTCCCCTCAGACAGGTGACCTTATCTCGCTACCCTGAAATATGGGTGTCAGAGCGCTTGATCAAAAGCAAGTTCATTTTCTGAGCATATTATAATACGTTGAGTTAATTCCCAGCTAAATGTCAGGTAGGGGTGAAGGCTTTTCTTTGCACTCTGATGGAGCTCTAAACAACATGTTCTACCTAACTACTTATTTTAATAAGCCCACATCTTGTCTCACAGCAACTATTAGACTGATTTGATTCTTGTAAATGTCATTTACTCCTTTAGCTCACTGGCAAAACTGCATTAAGACATGCCACACGAGTTTAATTTAAATGTCGTACAAACAGAACCAGCAGCCAAAACACCATGCACTGTTGTAGAAATGCAGATGCATAATGAAGCATACTTATTGAAACTTTTACAGTCAGGTTGACCTATTGCACAACAGAAATCTCCCCAGATTCTGTCTTTGATTTGTTTTCTGATTTCACACATAAATACTATGTTTGTTTATTCAGAATGTGGAGAAAAGAAGACCTAAACTTTCTCCAGGGGGCATCTGGGGGAAACTGGTGATGGGATGAGACAGGACATCATGCCACAAGTCAAACAAAGAACAAAATGTGGAATGAAATGTCTTTTGTTTAGAGCTTGAAGTCGAAGGCAGATGAGGTTCCTTAATGACGGCTTTTCTGTTCATATAAAAATCACATTGAATGGAACATATTTATAATCCTACAGTGTAGGTAGCTGGAAAGCATAGTTTAGGTCAGTAAAAGGAACATAGTTGTGGAAATTCTTCTGCAGTGAGATGGTTCAGAAATCAAGTGATATATACAATATATATATACGTGGAATGAGACCCTCTATAGATTGTGAGGAGTTTTCTTCATACCAATATCTCTCAGTTTCTTGGAACAAATTATGAGATCAACTGGGTATTTGATGGCTGGCAGGACCCCTGTAATCTTTGTGGAGGGTCTTCATTGCAGCTTCTTCATGGCTGTTATAAACCTTTGGGACCCCCCACATATTAGCAGGTTTCCTGAACATCTGGTTGTCTTTGATTACTTCGCTCCATTTGGCTGTGATCATCTCGTCACTCTGTGGCACCATTTCTTTCTGAAATACGTTCTCTGTCCTCCTGTGTGCATATTCTGGGGAAGTGGACCAGTGGGTCACTGTGTTGATGTGTTGTCCATCTAGACGAGCTGACTGAGGCTTGTTCCATTCGGGAACTGTGGTCCATAGCCATGCTTTGTGATGATCTGGCTGGAAGTGATCAGACGTATGCTGGGGGCAAACCTGAGGCAGATTGTGTTGTTGATGCTGCACTTAGTGGAAATTAAAGCCACTGACTGAATTTTGTTGTTCACTTTTGTTCAGTTGACTTTCTGATAAAGAGTTTCAGAGCTCCATTTATATTGTTGTTTTCAGAGAACTGCAGTATCTGTGGGTGAAGTACTTCATTATAGACTTTATTGTATCCAATCCAGGTGGAGCACAGATTTTCTGACATGACCTGTTAAGGCCACAGCCCGTTTTTGTTTTTTGTTGCAACCAGGTGTCTGGCTGCCATACTGGGAACCATCAGCAAGTAGCTGGTGGTGCTGTCACCTGCCTGCCATTGGCTGGCCATGCCATTATCCACCTGTGATTGGCTTGATCATCCAGCTCATTCAGGGCAGCTGTGGTGATTCACAACACCTTGGTATTTGTGGTCATGGGACTTGTGTTTGTAAGTTTTCTGAACTGTAGTAATGAGCAACTGAAGTTTTATGAAACATCAAAGTTTTTCAGTAAGTTTTTTCCAGAAAATGGTTGCGTTTTGGGGGCTTCATGTGCACACAAAGGCACCTGCTAGCCTGAATATTAAAAAAAAACGAAAAAAAAAACTGTGATGTAATCTTTGATGTCTTGAACATTGTATTCATAAAGGCTCGCTGACAAACAAACCAAAATGACAATCAAATTTTCATCAGTATATTGTATTTTTCAGACTATATCATAATTATATTGAATCATGCACATGAGCTTAAATTTAGTCAATACTCACTCCTGAAGAGGAATGAATGAATAGATAAATAAATAGATCAAAATGGGACCAAGGGGCTTGAACCACAGCTCCCATCTAACAAGCCAACACTGAAAACCTTAATATTTACACATAACATTTATCTTCAACAGCAGATATATTTATGTGTTTTCAATTAAAAACAAAAAAACAAAACAAAACAAAAAAAAACAAAAAACATGAGTTTTGTGTCACTTTGGGACAACAGGTTTCATCAGGTAGATACCAGGGAAAAGTGTTCATGTAAACCAGCTCAATGATCTTCAGGGAGATTTTATCCTACAAGCGCACAGTGGACTGCTGGTATGATTTCTAAAAGGAGCAGCAGCAACGGAGCTTCTCCACTGTAGGCTAACTAAGAAAATAGCATCTCTGCCGTTTTTATACAGCAGTAACAGTAAACAACTCAAAGGGGAGGATAAAGTAGCTGCTGGACTACCTGCCCTGTTTCTTTTTTTATTTTTTTTTTTATTTTATGTATTTATTGTTCGTCAACATAACATGGGTTCAGTTACAGAAACATTTTCTTTTTTGCAGTTTGCACATGCCCTCAGTTGACAGATTGTATATTTACAAAATAGTGAAAAAATAAAATAACCACATGAGAATAATTACAAAATAAAAATGATGTATATATACACATGAAAAGAGTCATGAAGTGTAAAAAAAAAGGGAAATAACCTAAATAAAAGAAAATAAACAATCAAAAATAGTACTGAATAAGTAAATACTCACAAATAAATAAATAGAAAAAACTACTTATTTTCAGCATTCCTCTCATCAAGAGATATTTGTAGCTCCTTAAAATAGTTAAAAAAAAAAAAAAAAAAGGGGGCCCAGGCCTCTAAGAATTGTTGTGTCGATCTTTTCAAGTTAAATCTGATTTTTTTCCAATTTCAGAAAATACATTATGTCTTTAAATCCATTTCATAAAGCTTGGTGGAGATTGCTGCTTCCAGGTGAGCAAGATGCCCCTCCTTGCAATGAGAGTAGTGAACGCGATAACATCACGTGCACTACTTGATACAGAGCAAGTCGAGGGAGTAATTCCATATAAAGCACTCATTGGGTTGGGGGAGAATTTTTTTCCTAAAACTTTTGTGTATGCACCGAAGATATCTGTCCAATAAGCGGAAAGTGCCGGGCACGACCAGAACATGTGATCTGCTGGTTGTCCTTTGCAACGAGGGCAGGAGGGGTCTGCCTCAGGATACATGTCTGCAGACTTTACATTGGTGAGATGAGCTCTTCAGACCACTTTCAGCTGCATTAGGCCAGATTGAGAATCCGGGTATACGCCTAAGAGTGGCCTGCCACATTTCATTGTTAATTGTCAGCCCCAGATCTGTTTCCCACCCCCTTCTGATTTCCTCAAGTGAGGTGGGGCAAGCATCATTTACCTGCCCTGTTGCTAACACAACGCCGAAATAAACTTCACCGGCAGACTGAGTGAACTTACCTGTCCACCAGAAAAGTGTGTCCCATTTCAGCCAATCTACTTGACTTTGGTAAAACACATATTTGTAGAAGCAATACTTGACTTTTGCTAATAAGCCAAATTAGTTCCACACTGTCCTTTTAACGTTGCCACCCCCCCGCCCTTCTGTAGCTGAGCTGGGGTTGTGCTAGCTCTTGGGAAATAAGTGTGGTGTTTAGTATTTGGCCTTTAGCTCGTCTGGTGTTGGTCCCAGTTCGCTTCTCTGTCCTGCTCCTGCATTGAGCAATGTGCCGACGCACCTTTTTCACTAGGATACCTGACATGTGCTCCCATGTAGAACAGCAGCAGCTTATTGGCTGATAACTGGATAGAGCTGTCTCCATCTGCGATCTTTCACGATTAAAATGTCCAATAAAGGTTAACAATTCCCAGTGAGTCGCACCCAGTGGCAGATGGGTCCTTCCTGCTGAGTGCTGTAAGTTTCTTTAGGTGTGTATAATGTCAGCGCCTGGAGCAGTCCAATCTTCAGAACTTTTCTTGGATGTATATCGTGATTGTCATTGGGTTTATTCTAGGAAATGATTCTTAGTTCACTCCCTCCAGTGCACTGGTGTTTTGTGATGATTATGTCCCAGTTGCTCTTCCAGTATAGGTCAGTCTCAGCCCTGAGTACATCTTGTGTCACTTTGGATGCTTTAGTGGAAAACATCCTTCTGTTGAATGCGCTGCCAACATTCATGTATGCTAGCAGATTTTCAGAGGGCACTTAGCCTTGGCTCAGGGGCAATGCACACGCATGACCTTCCAGATCAGGTCAGCTGTTCTTGTGTTGAGGTTGGGAGTGTTTTGTATCGAAGCCTTGCACTGTTCTAGGATAGACGGAATGATGATGTGTCCACTCACGACCGGCTGTTTGGCTTGTTTCTTACAAGCACAACATAGGCTAACATCAGCATGGCAAAATATTGAAAGTGATAAATTTATTACATGCCAGGGTTTAAATAATTAATCGCATACATTCTTTGGAAGGGTGGGCCATAGTTATTCAGTACCACACAATGCAAGGGGAGCGTAGCAGAGTCAGGGAAATTATGCAGGGACAATGCTCCGGCTAAATACAGGATTTAATGAGATATCCAGCTGACTGTTGTAATATTTGCTGTAAAACTGCAGGTTGTTTATGTGAGAAGTCATTTGGTAAGCCATTTATCACATCACTTTCTTTAATAAACAATAATCCACAGACACTCATATTCTTCCCGTTGAATTTAATAAAAATCCCCACATGTTCCAGGAGTGATGGATGGAAAAGCAACCTCTCCAAAGTTTTTACTTCTTTACATCAACTCCCCCATGGCACAATGATATTAGCATCAAACGATCTCTGCTTGTGTGTGAGGATGTTTCACCATCAGCTTTCTCATTTCGCTGTGGGGTGCTGTGCTTGTAAAATGAGTGCAGCAAAAAAAACAACAAAAACATCAGACGGATTTTCCTCTCCGCTTCTCTGTAAAGACTTTCCTAAGTATTTCTTCCGATAAACAAGATTCTGTCTCATGACAGTGAATCGTTTAAACAGCTGAAGGTGGCACAGTTTTGTCTTTACAATATTAGTTTCAGTTCACTGCGCTGCACATGTGGCGCCGGTCAGACTTGCAAACTGTCAATCTACGTAGAGTTCAGTGTTTCACCCAGGGACACTTCAACCCATGGATGAGATGACTGATGGAAGACCATTTTAGCCGAAACCACCTTAGTCCCGTCTCCTCCTCCACAAAACCATACTCAGATTTAGAGTACGTATATTTTAGCAACACAGCACTTTTCCAGAGTTGATGTCACGAAGTCCTTCATGATAATAAGAAGTCAAACTAAAAATGGAAGAATTTAAAAACCTAATAAAAGTAAATGAAACGCAGCATGAAGATTAAAATTTAAAACGAATGAAAGTCTTTAAAAGCCAATTTAGAAAGACATGTATGTTGTGTTGTTTTGTCCAAATTGTCCACAGATCACAAAGATTTTACAATCAGTGGGAAACTGTTGCAACGATTCAGGGCAGTGAGTGGAAAGTCACGTTTTCTTCTGCACACAGACGAGGAAAAGCAAACACACAAAGACCACGATGTTCTAATCCCTGCAGCTCCACTGCAACTGCGTTCCACCCATGTGATCTGTAACTAGTCTACAGCAAGATTTCCTGCTTTATAACAATCAGGATCCTGCATGGGACTCTGTGGAAACATTATTCCCTCCAGTCTAGATGTCGGCAGCACAGCTGGACGACATAAAAGGAAACCTGCCACCCAGGAAAAGCCCTGAGGCCTGAAAGAGATCCCGGATGAGTGTCCTCATGGCGCTACATGCTCACTTTCAGGTCACATGACATTTTATTGTCTGGGATAAAAATATGTTATGCAGTAGATTTCTGGGAAATTGGGGTGAAACTTATTTAGAATTGATAGAAATAAAAGTTAAGAATTGATGAGGGCGTTGATATGTGATCAGTGAGAAGTCTGGCAGGGTGAACTGTGTGATGCAGAGTAATCCAGGACAAGTATAGCTGATACCAAAACTCTTCACTTGAAATTTCATTCATTTAATGGTTTTTTCTTTGATTATTGATTATGAATATAATAATAAATCAAATGATTTATGACTAATTTAAAACTTTTGTAAATTTGACTAAATTTATTGTTTCATTTATTGTTAAATGAAACTTTTTTTTATTAAACTAAATGGCAGAAATAAACTCGCTGAAACCAGTCTTGGTATCGGGACTCAGTACTTGATCGATCAGTCTTATTGATCAGCATCAGTGGTTGTAGTACCCACTTACAGCTCCTAAGCCAGTAGATATCCTGGAACACACACGTGAACATGGAAACTAACAAACCCAAACTTTTTTTTGTGGCAGAAGAAACAGCATTCCGGTCTGAGTTCCTCCCAATGTTGTCCTTAAAGAAAACTCCGACTTTTTTCACTCAAAACCTTGCATGGCAGTTCTCTGTACTTCTGTTTGGTACTTCTTCACTCACCTCTGACATGTGTAGGCTCACATCGAAAGCAAGCGGTGCGTTTCAGTGGAAGTTCCTGGTTATTTGTGTGTCAGCAGCACCAGACAGGAACAGGTGAAATGAACCAGGTTTTCCCCTGCAGGAAGAACTCATCTGCATGTTTCCTGATTCACAATCCTCAGAATTTCACTGAACACATAAAATATCAGATGGCATTCAGTAAAATTTAGCGTTGCTGTGGCAACACTAGAAGTCAGCAAATGCATGATTTTTTTTTTTTTTCTTGTTTTTACACATTTGTAGAAAGTAAGGTTACATAACTGTACTGATAACCGACTGATCACTTTATCGCTGTACTTATACTTCATCTAGAGAGAAGTTCGTGTCTTACGTCCCGTGACCATGGACACTGGGAGATGCTAAGTAAGCACCAAATGAAAAAATGGTGGAAACTTTGATTCTGCTGGTCTGCAAGGCAAACTCAGACAGCAACGATTTACTGAGGAACTTCTCATCAGAGAGAGATTTGCTTTTTATTCCAGGTTTGGTGGTGAAAACACACTTTTGTCTTGTAGTTTTCACTCTGTTTGTGGCTCATAAAATAAAGACAACGTATGCATCAGTAGGAAGTCTAGACTCTTTGTGACCACAGCAGTTGCTGTCAAAACAGACCCGTTCTCCATCACCATGACAACTGCTGCAGAGATCTTCAGGCTTCTGCATGCAGCCCTGCTTCATCTCCTGGATAGATGTTCAGGACAGAATGAGGCAAACTGTCCGCTGGACGTGGAGCATTTGATGGGTTTGATGGAAATGTAACGTTTTTAGGGTGTTGCAGTTGAAACCGTGGAGGCAGGGATGAGCTGGAACAAACAGAACAACAAAATGATGAGTCAAATGCAAATAAAATTTAAGTCTTCACGTGAAGCCCGCTTCACACCTAAGATGCAGAATCTAAGAGCACAAAGTGGTTTAATCAGAAAGGGGATATTCTGTTCAGGAGAAATAGATGCCCCATTTAAAAGGTAGAGAACTACCTGGGGGTTATATCACAGTTCACCTAGACTAGACTTAGATCTCACAGTGGAGAGGTTTACTTGTGACGACAGTTATTGATACAGGATAAGGTGCACCTAGTGGCAGAAAGAGAGACATGCATCACAGCAAATCCAAATACAAGTTAAAAAAAAGGTTTAAATTAAACAAACTATTAAACAGTAAAAAAAAAAAAAAACATATTTAGACTAAGTGTGAAATGGGAAAGGTATCGTGTCCATACAGATGAGCTGTTCAGTAGCGCTCAGTCCTACACTGAGGACGTCTCAGTCTGCTGCTGAAGGAGCTGCTCAGCCCCTCCACGGTCTGCTGCAGCGGCTGACAGGTGGTGTCCATGATGGATGTAAATCTGGCCTGTGTGGTAGAGTGGTAAGGCCTTAACAAAAATAACTGAACAACAAAAGGTAAAATGTGAAAGTTAACTTTTATTTTATACTAATGCCAGACAACGCCACCTGGGGCACAGGGCTCCAGGAAATAAATGCAGCGTCGCTACTGTTGAAATAAGAAGATGTGGGAGGGAGTTTAAACTATTTATTAAATACAAAAATTTAAGGCTAAAATTAGTTGGGTATAAAACCCACTGTTAAGACCTATTTAAAAGCAAATAACTATATAAACTATAGAAACCAGGCCAGCTGGGACCACCAGTGAAGGGCAGCCTACAGGGAAGGAGTGTCCCGGTGTGTTGCCACCTCTTACCTTATGAATGCAACCACACTTCACTGCAAACTATAACTGTGGAGCTCTCCTATGCCCAGTGCATCAAACAAACCAAACCAAACGTGAGGGTCCCCAACCACGAGTGCCTAGCCCCATCCACCAAATGGTTCCCAGCTGCCTAAAGGAAACAATTCAAACAAAAGAAAAGTCAACTTACAAAACTAAAGCAAAAGAAGCAAACAGAACTGATTAAAAGAAAGATTACAATAAAATGATGCCAATAAAAACAGCAGCAGGTGGATCACCCTGAGTAAAACCAAGCCAGGAAGATTACAGAGGGCAGCCAGTCACCACCACCAACACAGAATCAGCCAGCAGACAAAAGAAAATCAGCAGGTGTCTTATAGGTACCTGCTGATTAGCAGGGAGGGGCCAACCTGAGCCACATGACACTCATGTGCGCTCATCACCACACCTCCATCCTCCCACAGAGTCCAGGGGGCAGCCCAGGACAGAGCTGGCCTTTCTGACCAGCTTGGTCAGTCTTGTTTTGAAGCTGAAGCAGAAAATGGAAGGCCATGATCCATGATAAGGAATAATCCTGATCCATATGTAACCTGGTAGAGCTGTATCGCCATTTTGTTTTTTGTGTGGTTGCTGTGGAACTGTGTGTGGGTGTGGTGAACCAGGTGTTTTCCATCTGCTGGTAAATCGCTGTCCTATTTAAGAGGCAGGTAAACTTTACACATGGGTTGACACACTTTATCTTTTGATGTTTGCATGGAAGTATTTTAACTATGTATATTAATCTCTCTGTGGCTTGGTGAATTGTGTCCAGGTGGGCTCAGAGGGAGACCTGCAGATTCTGCTCAGGAGGAGGAATGGCAGACGTCTGAGTCGGTGGTTCATGGCTGACAGACTTAGCTTCGCTACTGCTAGCCTGATCAAGGCTTCGCCACATGGATAGGAGCTGCATAACAGGCCCAACCTCCTCCATTGACTGTCCTTCAGTATGCCTACTGGCACACCAACATTGAAGCACCTGCCTATATTTTTAGTTTCATTTTAACCATTTTTGTAATAAAACTTAACCTTTTTAAGCTTGACTTCTGACTCTGTACATTTTGTCCACTACTCACTGGTTGGTCAGAAGTAACCGGCGTTACACATATGTGGTCAAACAGTTTCCAGAGCCACAGTTAACAGTACTAAAGACTGTCTGACTCACCAAGTACTGTAGTTAAGAAAGCACAAATGGCTGCACAGCTGACCACAAAAACAGAAGAAATGGACATGGAAGCTGCAACTGAAGCAAAACGTAAACAGCTGGAAGGAAACTGAAGCAAAATCCAGTGTCTGCTGTAGATGAGTTCCAGAAAGAGACGGCTAGGTGCAGTTCTGGACACGGTGACATGAGACGTCTTGCTTCACTCCAACCTGAATCACCAGAGGGGAACTAGCAGGTCATGAAGAACAAAGTATGCTTAGTGCAAACACCACAGGAGCCTGCATCCCTGCACACTCTCAGGTGACCCACTCAAGTTGACTGCGTATAAGTTCCAAGCAGAGGTTATGCTGAAACCCTGCTCTACCTTCAAAAGTCTTTGGGCATGTCAGCCAGGTGGGATTAGAGGAGCAGTTTCTACAGAGAAGAAGCTTATCGGGATGCATGGGAAAAGCTCAAAGCCAGGCATGCACATGCTTTTGTTCTGCAACCAGCCTTCAATGAGAAGCTTTACATGTGGCCAAAGGTTGGAGCAACAGAGTATGTGGTGCTGAGAGAATTCAGTGATCTTCTGCAAACACGTGGCAGTGCCGTAAATCATGCCGAAGGTCTTCAGGCGTTAAATGACTCAGAACATCAGATAATATTAGCAACATCTCCAGAATGCATAGCACCAAGGTGAAATGAATGTGTCACAGAGTCGCAAGATCAGGCCAAAGATTACCCAAGCTCTGCCGAGGTTTATATCAAAGGAAGTGCGAATAGCATGCAGGCCAGTCTCATCACTTCTTGTTATGAGACCTCAGAGGAAAGGTCAACCTCCTCCAACATCCAACAACTTCCTGCCAAGCCCTCTGATGCTTTAAGTGAAGAGGATAAGATGGAATACAGTTTGTGAAGTCAAGGTGAAACACTCAGACAAACCAGTTCTGACGGATGAGACCTCTAACATGCTTCAGATCCTCCCATGTCCACATGTCGTGGAGACAACAGCTGCATAACGAAATGTGATAAAAACTGGGAGAGCATGGCTCCACTGCGTGTAATTACCTCCAACAGAGAAATCTGTACACAGCTCCTGCATTTAGTCAGTTATTGATCTCGTGTGAGACATCAGAACGGTTGGAAGCTAATTGTTCCATTTCTACGTCGCACAAAGTGCGTCATCATGTCGTGTTTTGGTTTTAACCACTCCTTTACCTCCATGTGTTGCTTTCCTGACTGCTGGATTCATACGGAAAGCAACTTATAATAATCATGTGTCCAATAAAACATCGCATTCTTCCCATGTTTCTCTGTTTGTTGTCAGATCGCAAAATTAATCTGAATTCACCAGAAAACAGTTAAAGATAAATTCATCCTCATCAGTTAGAGATCTTGCCTTCATGAGTTAGATATTTCTATATAACTCTTTTATCAAAGTTTAAATAGATTTTATTTCCATGTTTTATGTTTTGAGAAACAAGAGGTTAAATTAGGCAAACCTGTAAAATAATTGTACTAGCATAACAGATACGACTCGCTCCATGCATCTTGTAGCTTGTTTCTGGTTAAATAAAAGAAAAGAAGCTGTTTTGGGTTCAGCTGGTACTGAAATGATTTGGTTTTATGGGCATAAAACATTACATTGCCACCATACTTCAACATGAACCTTAATTTAATATTCAGTTCAGATCCCAGTGATGTGGAGAGGCCGTCACACCAAAGCCAGAATACTGAGTGGATTCACAGCAAAGACGAGTCAAACGGAAAGGAAGCGTAGAGGCACAGGAGTGATTTCCTTTACCTCCCCGTCACTCTGTCTGAGAAGAGATGAGGAAGTCAGGGCTTTGACAGGTGTGTGCCTGACTGGAGCTGGATGACAAAGATGGTGACAGTAACACTGGTGGACTGGGAGATGAAATGTGTGTAAAAATGACTTGTTCTTTCCCCTCTTGCATTAAAGAATGTTGGCTTCTTAATTTTCACCAACAGCTGCAGCACAAAGCAGAAATGAGAAATTCAACTTTTAAGCATCAACGTGGCAAGTTCATGATAAGCTCCGGGTCAGAAAAAGAGCTTGAACCTGTTTCTACCGTCCACCACGACGTGGACACACACGAGTCTTCAGAATCTTCAGGTGGTAGGCGGGGACGGCGGACATTTAAAACGCACCATAAGCGCACATCGCAGAGCGGATTACAGCCAGCAGAAGATGATCTGACAGTGACTCTTGTTCTGCCTGTTTCTCTCCTTTTAATCTTGCATTTCGTTGCTGAATCAGAGACGTTGTGTGTTCAAAACAGCCAGTTCCTTCTGATACCGTGAAGCAAAACGTCACATCGTGCCCGGATGTAAACATTGGGTTGTTTTCTCGGGATGCTGATGAGTGCGGCTCTAGAAATGCACATGATAGATGTTAATGTGTCATCGAACGTCCAGACGTGGAGTTTTAAGGTCAGAACGTTGCGTCATGCATCTTTAAAAGTTACGTTTCTAAAGTTATTTTGTCTACTAAAAGTTACACCAGTTTAAGCAAATCATTTTAGCATGAAACGTCACAAATTGGCTAACAATTTGCTAGGTGGACGTTGCTTCTATTTTCCATGGAAACTGCTGCATTTCAGACAAAATTGTGACTTCAGCTCCGTTTTCTAGTGATAAATGTATATGTTCTCTTCATAGTTTCTTCTTGGTTTATGTAAACAATTCTAGTGTTTGTTTGGACGTAGACCTACATTCTCTCTGGTCTGTCAACAGAATATGCTTTTTGTTGTTGCTACGGTGGTTGTTAAGGATGTTATTAATAATGAATAGAAGAAAGTTTTCTGTCATTGGACTTCAGCTTTCATATATTTTGTTCACCTCTCTGAAAAATCTGACCTCATCAAAAATATGTTAAATAACACGTCTAAACACTTGTTATGCATCTGCGTCCTGTAGCTTATTTTCAACAACAAGGCTAAGATGAAAAAATGTTTTTAATTTATATCTTTAATGTAATTTTACTAAATTAACTGTGGTACACGACAAAAGTTAAACTCCCTAACAACATCATCCTGCTAAAATCCATCTGCTCATCCATCTTCTTCCACTTTTCCTGACCGGATCGAGTCAGAAGGGGCAGCAGACTTTTCCTTTGTCCGTCCATTTCATGCAGCTCGATCGGTGGGGTGGATCCCTTCATGTTGTAACGCTACGAAGTAACGCTACAAAGTACCTCTGAAGTAACTCTACGAAGTACCTCTGAAGTAACTCTACGAAGTAACTCTATGGAGTAACTCTATGAAGTAGCTCTACAAAGTAATGCTACGAAGTAACTCTACAAAGTGACACTATGAAGTAACTCTATGAAGTAATGCTACGACGTAACTCTACGACATAACTCTACGAAGTGACGCTACGAAGTGATGCTACGATACGAAATAACGCTACGAAATAACGCTACAAAGTAACGCTACAAAGTAACGCCAACGAAGTAACTCTACAAAGTGACACTATGAAGTAACTCTATGAAGTAACGCTACAACGTAACTCTACGACGTAACTCTACGAAGTAACTCTACGAAGTAACTCTTATGGTAAGTAAAGTAATGACTAACACTTACAGTAACTCTCATGAAATGACTTTACTATCCTGTTGTAACAGGTTTTCCAGCATTATGTCGCTGTGTTTACGTGTGTGACTGTTTAGGTGCTGTGTGTGGGATGGATGTGAGGTAACGGCGTGTGTGTCCACACAAGATGGATTAGAACTGAACTGAGTTTGTATTCTATTGGAACTCTTTTATTTGACTTTAAATCAGTGGAAGGAAACTTTGCTGTCTATATCAGCATGACCTCATCACAGCATGACCTCATCACAGCCCCTTCATCCTGTTTGGGGGTTTTACAGCGAGACATATTTCTACATATTTCTGCAGACAGCAGCGTCTGTTTCTCCTTCTGAAAAACACAGTAAATGGGAAATGGGAAAGTAATAAATAGTGACGTTACTTTCCAAATGTAGTAACGACTGAAGTAATCTCATTACAATTACGATAAGTAATAAATAACTAACATTTTTTGAGTAACAAGTCCGGCACAAAATACAATAAAAGCTCTGTGTAGATTGAAAATGTTGTAAAAAATCTTGTAAAAATGATGTTATTGGTCATTATGACACCAGGTAAGAAGTCAGTCAGTCAGCGGGTCTCTTCAGTGTTTTTCTGTTCATCCTACATGACCCCATGTTTAAATGGAAATGGAGAATCACAATATTTTGAATGACAGACATGTGTCCAAAAGAGCAGAGAATAAACTTCAGACAGGCAGCGTGACCTTTTCACTACAAGCAGCTGAATGTCATGGCATGAAATAACAACATCGTGTCGTTCTGCAATTCTCTTGTGATTTCATGATGTTGCAGATCCTACTACACAGACAACATACGGTGTTCCACACCTGATGTGTGAGTTGTTGTGGCACAAAGGTTGAATGAAACTGCTGTGTGACCAGAAAGCACCAAGAACACAGCCAGAATGCAGCGTCAGTGTAGTCGGAGTATGTCCAGAGCACACCCCCAACTTGGCTGGAAGACAGCTGAAGCAATGCCAGAATCCTGCTGGAACTCAGCCGGAGCGCGGCCAGAATGCATCCAGACATCCAGAATATAGCATAAACCCAGACAGAATGCAGCCAAAGCACTGCCAGGATGCAGGAGGAAAGCAGTCAAGAGGACCTGAAGGAAACTGGCCTTCAGAAACCCAGTTTCCACCTGTCTCCACCTGAAGCAGGTGTGGAGAGGGGTGTAGCAGCAGCGCTTCACTGTGGAGGCAGTTCCAGTGCAGGCTCCACTCTCAGGCCATCTCCACCATGTCCTCACCAGATTTTCAGGCCTCCCTTTTTTCCTTTGAAAGAACCTTTTAAAGCTACAGACCCATTGTTGCTACTGTATTTATGCATCATCATGATTTGGACATGTTGGTGGTGTTTCAGATCTGTCCAGATCAGTAAATGTGAGTTCATCTAGACATTTGATAAAACAATGACATTATGATGTCAAATAAATAGTTAAAATTTAAGCAATAAGTCAGAAATGTTTTCCACAATAAAACTAAAAGGAAATCTGACTAGGAAAACTGCGTTCACCCATAACCAAATAACTGAAAAGTAAAAGATAAAAGCTGCTGCAGACTCTTTCTCACCCTGCACAGTGATGTGAGAAGGTTGGATCTGTATTTCAAAGAATTGGAGGGGTGTTGCAGCCTGACCTGACCTGCTTCCATGGAAAATGATGCAGGACGTAACTCACTCTGATGGCATCGCCGTCCCGCAGAACTCAGACTGACTGATGGGTTTTGCCTTGAATGCTGCATCACAGGAAACAAACTGGGGTGCCAGCGCACCATGCTGGCCCGTCGCCAGGTACACCGCCGCCAAGGTTTCCCTGCTCCTCATCCTGTACCAACTCCCTCTGTGGATTTGTCTTTATTGTTGTTTATTTTATCAACAGCTGTAGACACACAGTGGAGAGAATGAAGCGCACGCGTCAGTTTTCATCTTATTAAAAATGCTCCCGTTTCACGGCGAGCAGCTGCAGCTGACATTTCATCCTTTCATACAACCACAATGGCAACAAGTGATGTGCAGCAGATGTGAACTGGGACTCCCATTTCTGATGTCAACTTCTGATCTTCTAAAAGAAAAGCAAGTATCCACTTTGCTATCTGCACTCCATTATCATAATTGCTATTGTAGCTCTTCCAGTCTGATAACTTGGCACAGGTGCATGAATGACGATCAAGACGACAGTTACCGCAGGATCTGGGAGAGAATGTTTTTACAAACGCTCTGAAACTGAAGTTAATGTGGTAAAAACTCAGGCAGGAAGGAGCTGATCAGTCTTATCAAAGACGGAAACAGTCACTGCAGCTGCCACCGGCTCTGGAAGGACTTCCACCTGGAGCAGGTAAACTGGGACTTCTTCCCATCTTTGCTCAGCGGGCTCCTGGGGAGAAACCAGTTTTATACAAGCATGGCACATTCCCGTCTTTGTTGAATTTCACTTCTTGTAGATCACATGAAACCGTTCAGATAAATAAACACGAGTGTTTCCATCCAGGCGAGTTACGTTACGGAACGTTGTCTGGACGCCGCGTTGACGGTGAAGTGGGACGGTCATGATTTTATTCTGGAGTCGAGAAGCAAATGAAGCCAACTGGACATGAATCCATCAGCTTGTGATGAAGGAAGGAGAGAGGAAGAAGAGAAGCTGTCTGCAGATATATCATGTATGGAATGAAACAGTCTGACGTGACTTCATGTCGTTCAGCGTCTCGTTGACAGGACAGGTGTCTTCAGATCGACGTCTTCTTCATCTGAACCTGTTGTCATGTGAGGAGTGGTGTCATCTGATCCGGATCAGTCTGCTAGTCTGAGTTGAGTTCACTTCACATTTTATTCCACGCATTTAGTTGCTTTTACGTCCTTTCCTCGAGAGACGGGGTTCTCTCTGCTCTTCTGGGTCGGCTCTGATGTTTTACAGTCTGCATGGCTTTACGAAGGAGGACAAAGAGTCAGTTGTTCTGCTAAATGTGACGCGTTCACATTTGTGTAAGAAAGTTGATCAAATCTGCGTAAAAGCATTTTACTGCAGAGCAGTAACTGATGCTCAGTGTGGCTGACAAATTATAGTTTGATAGAAATATTTTGAACAGCTTCACAGTTTTACAGTGTAACTTCACATGAGTGGCTTTACAAGGGTGGTGGGCGGTTTGGGGCTGGAGGGGTGGTTTAAACTTTTTATTTTTAATAAAATTAACAAATAAGTGAAGGTTTTGAGATTGATATTATGATCAAAACAGAAATAATAACAATAATAATAATAATAATAATAATTATGGTAAGTTTTTTTTGTAAAATATGTGTGTATGTATATGTATATATATGTATGTGTGTATGTATATATATATATATATATATATATATATATATATATATATATATATATATATATATATATATATATATATATCTGTAGGTTTCTTTTTGTTTGTTTCTGGGTTGTTTTTTTTTTTTTTCAT
Source organism: Telmatherina bonti (assembly GCF_933228915.1). Classification (NCBI taxonomy): domain Eukaryota; kingdom Metazoa; phylum Chordata; class Actinopteri; order Atheriniformes; family Telmatherinidae; genus Telmatherina; species Telmatherina bonti. The sequence continues at coordinate 35,094,059 of NC_136613.1, read as the reverse complement.
TTTCTTTTTCCCTCTCTTTATCTCTTTCACTTTTCCTATGAGGTGTTTTCTTTTCTTTCTCTTTCTGTCTTTCTTCTGTCCTCTCCAGTCCAGCAGTACAAACTCTACAATTCAAACAATAACGCAAAATAAATATAGAAATAAAATAAAAATTCAAAAAGTCAAGAGGATCATTATATCTATAAAGCTCCCATTGGTAAAGTACATTAGCTCCGCAGAACAGCATCCAGACCATCATTCTTCTGCCTAAATGCTGGACAAGACACACACAAAAAAGAAAAAAAAAAGTCTTATTTCTAAAATCAAAAATGAATAAACCCTTTGTTAAAATAATTTGGTTTCCATCTAAAAGAGACATCAGGCCTCCTGATTTGTTGTTTCATTCAGGTTGAAGTGAGGTGATAAACTACAGGAAGTTTCACATCTTCTCCACCTTGATAAAAGATAAATGAGTCATTTCTTTGAGATGACCTTGTCCTAAACGATTTCACCAGCTGTAACAGCTGAGGTATTCTCTGAGCTCATCGCTGCTGCAGATCTGCAGTCCCACTCTGAGAAGGCTTCAGACTTTCAACCAGAGAGGGCAGCAACACTCTGCCTGAAAGTGACGGGTCAAAGGGGCCGTGTGGAGAGTTCGACCATTTCCTTCATGTTCCACACAAGCAAACGTCAACACACACATCTAAGCATGCAGACAATGTGATCAACAGTCCTGCCTTGAGTTTCATGACACCACCGAGACGCTCTGAGCTGCCGTTATGTGCTAATGCAGCGCTGCTCTGAAGTCTGTAAACCCTCTGGAATTTTCTCCATCTCCGCTTCACTCCTGACCTTAAAGTTTACCTTCTGCTCCATGAACACACACCCATTCCTGAAACGTTTTTCCTCATCTGTACTTACAACACTTCGTCTGGGTGTGTCAGTCACACTTTTGATTGAGGACTTGTGTGGAAACCTGATGATTTATTTCAGCACATTCAAGTAGAATGACCTGCAGCAGCGAGGGAGTGTGTGGGTGTGTGTGTGTGTGTGGCAATGTTGGAGTAAAAGCACTAAAAACGAGTTACTCACAAACATCAAACAGAAGCAGTTTCTCTGCTTTGGGCTTTAAAAGGAAATTCTTACAACTGTTTCATCGTCTTTGCCTCCATTTAAAGCCATTTTATTGTTTCAGAGGAAAATAAACGTCTCTAATCATCAAACAGCCGACACACAAGCTGCTTAATACAATTACTGCCTACTCAGCCGAATGCTGGGCTAAAAGGCTGAAACAAACTAATTAATGCATTTGTCACTTCCTGGATATGTTAACCAGCTATTTTCACCGTATTAATGGAAACATTGCTGACTCACTGGATGCTGAACGTCAGCTTTCTCCACTGAAACATCTGCCATGTGGAGGCTCAGCCTGCTTGGAGATACATCCTCAGTACAAGAAACCATTATTTCACTCCCAACTCCTCCGTGTGGAGCGGCTCTAAATGAAACATGAGGAATTAATCATGGTGAGGAAATTTACCATTGAAATAAGCACAACAGATTAATCTTTAAAATCTTCCTCCAGTCATTGATTACATTTTAATTTCCCTGTGATAAAAAGGCCTTTAAATGGCTGAGATACAACTACAGTTCACCTCGTTTCACCACCCTGTCTCTCCTCCTCACAGCTAAAACCCATGAGTGTTAGGTTGACGTCAAGTGCGGGGGATTCATATGCGGACTCGGCTTGGAGTTTCAAACAATGCTTTATTTGCTTCCTTCTGATTTCGGTTTCTTTCCCAGGTGGATGCGGAAGATAGGTTAGTCGGCAGGCAGACAAGCGGGGAGGTAAACCTGGCGGTCAGAGAGGCGGGCAGGCAGGCAGGCGGGCGAGCAGGCAGGCAGGCAAGCGGTAGGGCAGCAATCGGGCATGCAGGCAGGATCTCTGACGGGGAAAAAACACACGGGTTAACGATCAGGAAATCACACTGGGAAGAATCCTTCAGGCCGAGAGTTGTACCAAAGGCGTTCAACTATCTGGCGATGAACAGCAGGCTGGGCAGATCTTAAATAGTGCTGCTGCTGATTGCCAAGATGCCGATCAGGTGCTGATCCAGGTGCCAGGATGCCAGACACGCCCACCAGGGAACAGGATCACAACAATGAGGCTATAAGTTTGTCCCCTTTTGGCTGACATAATCAAAGATGGTGATGAACCATATCAGCCTTCTGCTGGTTATAAATAACTTTAATAACTAATGTATGTGTGTTCTGGTATTATTACAGACATTTGGTGACAATTGAAAGTACTTATCATTGACTGTTTTCGAGGAGCAGGTGGAGATGTAGAGGCTACTTCTCAGTGCTGATGCTGCAGCAACCAGCTGCATTCATCATGACCAGACTGAAAGTGAAACATGCAACTTTTTTTTCCCTTTTTTTTTTTTGTCTTGTCCAGCATTTAGGCAGCAGAATGATGGTCTGGATGTTCTGCTGAGCAAATTTTCTCTGCCAAGGGAAGCTTTATAGATATAATGATCCCTTTGACTTTCTGAATTTTTATTTTATTTCTATATTTATTTTGCATTATTGTTTGAATTGTAGAGTTTGTACTGCTGGACCAGAGAGGACAGACGAAAGACAGAAAGAGAAAGGAGTAAAAACACCTCATAAGAAAAGTGAAAGAGATAAAGGGAGAGAAAAGGGAGAGAAAAAAAGACCATAAAAAATAACCCAAAAACAAAAAGAAAAAAAAACCCTACAGATGTATACATATAGACATATACATTTACACACACATACACATACATATACACATATATATATATATATATATACATATACATACACACACACACATATCTATATATATATATATATATATATATATATATATACATATATATATATATATATATATATATATATATATATATATATATATATATACATATATATACACATACATACATACGTACAAACATATACGCACTCGCCAGTATTAACACATATACATACACATACTTTAGATCATAGTAACTAAACTATGAATCTAAAAAGTTAAATATAAATGAGAAACAAACAGAAATGAGAAAACTAGCTGCTGTTAGAATAAACCTGCAGACGACTCGGTGACTGTGTCACATGGAGAACATACAACATGCAACTTGACACTGATTGATCTCGTCCTATTTACTGTCAAATATTAATGTCTGTCAATGAGGGTGTGGCTAGGAACACGTGTGGTAAAATGTAAAAGGACCGTAACATATTGTAGTTAGAGAACATCTGGAACTGTTAGCAGTCTGCTAGCGAAATATATATATATATATATATATATATATATATATGTATATATATATATATATATATATATATATATATATATATATATATATATATATATATATATATATATAAAACCCACCCCTCCCATCTCCCCAGGGTAGGGTGGGTGGCTGTTCATCTCTCAAGGTCAGGTTCTCTACCAGAGTCCTTGAGGGTCCCACGCAGTATCTTAGCTGTTTCACTTTTCTGGACGGAGATGTCTGATGTTCCACCAGGTATCTGTTGGAGCCACTTCTCCAGTGTGGGGGGACACGCCCCCCAGTGCTCCCATCACTATGGGTACTACTGTTGCTTTCCCCCTCCAGGCCTTCTCCAGTTCTTCCTTGAGGCCTTGGTCCTTTTTCCTGATATTTCCATCCTTGGGGATGGATACATCGATCACTATGGTTTTCCTCTGCTCCTATGCCATGATTAATGCCTCTGTGCTGTCCTTCAGTCCAACCCTCCAGCCATTGATAGGACTTGTTTATATTGGCCACTTCGGTGATCTGCCGGTGGTACATCCCATGCAGAGGCTTTTCCTCCCATGGTTGTTCTTCCATCTCGTGTTCCTCCAGACTCCATTGTCAGAGACATTCACTAAGTGCTTCATCCCTTGGTGCTCTCTTCCTGATGTATTTGTGGAGCTTGGATGTTTCATCTTGGATAGTGGCCTGATGCTCACTAGTCTCTGGCCCTCTTCTTTGTGCTAACTGTATAGTCACCTGTGGTGTGTCCAGGTACTTGTAGCTTTCCTCCATCCGCAGGTGGCTGATGAGGGATGGCCACATTCCTGAGTTGGTCCCCATAGCCAGTCTTGTTGATTAGTTGGCTGAGGCGGTTCAGGCCTATACAGAACAGCAGCGGGGAGAGGGTATCTCCTTAATATATGTCACATTTGATGGAGACTTGTGCAAGTGGCTTGAAGTTGGTCTCCAGGGTGGTCTGCCACAGCTTCATTGAGTATGCAAGGTCCTTATGCTGCCGTTGATCTTGTACAGCTTCAGACATTCCAGGATCCATGTATGTGGTCTTGAGTCGTAGGCTTTCCAGTAGTCAATCTAATCAGTGCACAGGTTTGTCTGTCTGGTTTTGCAGTCTTAGGCGACTGTACTGTCAACCAGCAGCTGGTGTTTGGCTCCTCTGGTTCCTTTGCCAATACCTGTCTGTGTCTCCACCATGTATTGATCCATGTGCCCACTTACCTTAGTCGCTATGATGCCTGACAGGAGCTTCCATGTCGTGGAGAGGCAGGTTATTTCCCTGTAGTTGGATGGGACTGATCCCTTGTGGGAGTCCCATCCCTCAGGAGTTGGTTCATTCGTGCTGCCAGGCATTCATGGAGTGAAGTCAGTCAGCCTCTTTAGCCAGTAAGCTATATATATATATATATATACATATATATAAATATATATAAGTTTGCGGTATGATGTTGATTTTAAAGACCTTGTTCATTTCTTGCATCACATGTCGGATGTCATCCTCACACACCTGTCAGCATCCATAAAGAGAGGTGTAAAGACACTCAACCTACATTTGGAGACATTTCTTGTCTTGGAAGAATCACAGCAGCAGTAACATTCCTGATGATGCTTCCCACTCTCCCGTGGCAGCTGTAATCCTGGATCCTCCCCTCACTAACAGCAACACAAGCAGAGATTTCTGGCGCAGCTTCCATGACTGACTGCAGGTGGCCACTTGTGTCCCTCACTGCTCAGCCTCACAGACAGCAACACATCGCTCAGGATAGAATAGTTTAGGAATTAAATGGTAGGTGTAGATTATATTCTCTGGCTCAGCCCTGTTCTTTGGCTCGCCGTCCAATCAGAGCTGCTCTACAATACTGGTCTGTATTGACTTCTGGCTGGGCCGTCACTGCAACCCTTTACCTCCTTCTGTTTCATGTTAGTTTATGTGTCTTTTTATGTTGGTCTAAATGTGACTCATTAAATCATTCAGGCATCCCACACTGTGAATATGACAATAAGAGAGAAAGAAAAGAAAGAAAAGCAACTTCTCTTCAGGCAAAGACCGCATCACAGAGAAGCTTCTCCTCCTTTGTCCGTCTTATCCTGCTGAAATTACCACGGAGATTTAAAACTTACCACATGCCAGCCGTGGTTGCATAAAGGTTCGGAGGCTTTTTGTGTTCTCTGCTGTTGTCTTTTAACACCTTTTGTGTGGCTTTGAGCTCTCTGTGTGAGACTTTGCTAATAAACTGGCCCTTTAGATTCGACTGGGAGAGATTTAGCTTCCACTGCAACAACAGCTTGTTGAGTGTTGACCTTCAGCTGATGCAGAAACGAAATAAGCTCATTACAGCAAAGGTCCATCTTACAGGAGATTTCTCTGTATCATTGTTTGGGTTTGTGCTTGTGTTACGTCCCATTCAGCCCCCCTGCTGTCCATGACTTTTAGCTTCCAACCTCCTTCTTGCACAGGCAGTAAAGATTAAACTTTGTCCACTAAACATTCAGATAAATGTGCTCCTCAGTGTCTAACCTTGGCTAACCGGCAAGGCAGCTCACAGAAGAGTAAATGAGCGCAGCACAGCAGGTTGAGTGCACACACTGAGAGCTTTCTGAAGTATGAAGCTACTACTGTCTGGCCTGATGTGCAGGAGATAGGAGGCCCTGCTAGTTTCCCAAGAACCGCTCCGTCCCAAAAAAGTTCACAATAGGCCATCTCTCTGTGGGACAGAGCAAACAGGGAGGAGTGACTCCACAGGAGGTTCTCTGGAGAGGGCGGAGGCCAAAGCAGCAACTTCAGGTTATGTGCAGGTCATCTCTGGAACAGACATTCATCCAACAACACATCTCTATCACTGTATAGACATTTTCTTTAAAAAAGCCTCACACTTGAAGATTTCCAGCAGCATAGTTTCCCATAATGTGCCCATTGTGTGTCTCTGGGTTATGTGGAATTTGCTCTCTCCAACTTGGCTGCAGAGATTCTGGAAAACAACGAGTCATACATAACAGCTTATGTGACCATAAGACTTTTAAAGGATAAATTTCCTTCTATGAACCCCCCAGATTAGATCTGAACAGTCTGACTCCACTGACAGGTTCTGCACTGCAGACTTTTAAACCTTTTCTTGAACCAGAAGAGGAAAGAAGTTGTGTCCAGCAACCCCCCCTTGTTTCTGAAAATGAAAAAACTAAAAGATTCACACAGAAACGGTCAGTTTGAAGAGTTTCTGTCTGGGTTCACAGAGCATCATATCACAGAAAAAGCTCTGGTGAATGTTCCTGATGTCGCCCTCCGAGCGTCTGACAGTGGACTTGTGTCTGTACTTGTCCTGCTGGAGGACTGTGGGGGTATGGAACAGTAGGTGGTTTCTGATTGACCCTGCAGACCTGACCAGGCTTTTCCCTCAGCAGCCCTGTGCTGGCCCCTTCACAGGAACTTCACATGCAGGATTCCTCATGTAGGCCCTGACATGTGTCTCTGTAACAACTGAGATGATGCTTCTACATAAAGGACATATCTGATCATGCTAATCATGTGTTTAGTTTGAAATATTTTCAGCAAGCCTTGTCTCAGTTAAACCTTGAGTCATTCTCCATCTTTTTTCCTCGTTGTTTCGCTTCGTAACGCCTCACAGGAACAATGACATGCCAAGTAAATAATGCGTTATTATTCCCACACACATTTACAAGCTCCAGGGTTACATGGGTTGGTATTACACATATGTGATGTGTAGTACATGTATGTGTTGTGTAGTACATCTATGTGTTGTGTAGTACATGTATGTGTTGTGTAGTACACGTAAGTGTTGTGTAGTACATGTATGTGTTGTGTAGTACATGCATGTGTTGTGTAGTACATGTATGTCTTGTGTAGTACATGTATGTGTTCTGTAGTACATGTATGTGCTGTGTGGTACACGTATGTGTTGTGTAGTACATGTATGTGTTGTGTAGTACACACATGTGCTGTGTAGTACACATATGTGTTGTGTAGTACACGTATGTGTTCTGTAGTACATGTATGTGCTGTGTAGTACATGTATGTGCTGTGTACTACATGTATGTGTTGTGTAGTACATGTTTGTGTTGTGTAGTACCAGTATGTGTTGTGTAGTACATGTATGTGCTGTGTACTACATGTATGTGTTGTGTAGTACATGTTTGTGTTGTGTAGTACCAGTATGTGTTGTGTAGTACATGTATGTGTTGTGTAGTACATGTATGTGTTGTGTAGTACATGTTTGTGCTGTGTAGTACATGTATGTGCTGTGTAGTACATGTATGTGCTGTGTAGTACATGTTTGTGTTGTGTAGTACATGTTTGTGTTGTGTAGTACCAGTATGTGTTGTGTAGTACATGTATGTGTTGTGTAGTACATGTATGTGTTGTGTAGTACATGTTTGTGCTGTGTAGTACATGTATGTGCTGTGTAGTACATGTATGTGTTGTGTAGTACATGTTTGTGTTGTGTAGGACACGTATGTGTCATGTAGTAAATGTATGTGTTGTGTAGTACATGTATGTGTTGTGTAGTACATGTATGTGCTGTGTAGTACATGTATGTGCTGTGTGGTACACGTATGTGTTGTGTAGTACACGTATGTGTTGTGTAGTACACGTATGTGTTGTGTAGTACATGTATGTGTTGTGTAGTACACGTGTGTCTTGTGTAGTACACGTATGTGTTGTGTAGTACATGTATGTGCTGTGTAGTACCAGTATGTGTTGTGTAGTACATGTATGTGTTGAGTAGTACATGTTTGTGTTGTGTAGTACATGTATGTGTTGTGTAGTACATGCATGTGCTGTGTAGTACATGTATGTTTTGTGTATTACATGTATGTGTTGTGTAGTACTTGTATGTGTTGTGTAGTACATGTTTGTGCTGTGTAGTACATGTTTGTGCTGTGTAGTACATGTATGTGTTGTGTAGTACATGTATGTGTTTTGTAGTACATGTATGTGTTGTGTAGTACATGTATGTGTTGTGTAGTACACATATGTGTTGTGTAGTACATGTTTGTGCTGTATCGTACATGTATGTGTTGTGTGGTACATGTATGTCTTGTGTAGTACATATATGTGTTGTGTAGTACATGTTTGTGCTGTGTAGTACATGTATGTGTTGTGTAGTACATGTATGTGTTTTGTAGTACATGTATGTGTTGTGTAGTACATGTATGTGTTGTGTAGTACACATATGTGTTGTGTAGTACATGTTTGTGCTGTATAGTACATGTATGTGTTGTGTGGTACATGTATGTCTTGTGTAGTACATATATGTGTTGTGTAGTACATGTATGTGTTGTGTAGTACATGTATGTGTTCTGTAGTACATGTATGTGCTGTGTGGTACACGTATGTGTTGTGTAGTACATGTATGTGTTGTGTAGTACACACATGTGCTGTGTAGTACACATATGTGTTGTGTAGTACACGTATGTGTTCTGTAGTACATGTATGTGCTGTGTAGTACATGTATGTGCTGTGTACTACATGTATGTGTTGTGTAGTACATGTTTGTGTTGTGTAGTACCAGTATGTGTTGTGTAGTACATGTATGTGCTGTGTACTACATGTATGTGTTGTGTAGTACATGTTTGTGTTGTGTAGTACCAGTATGTGTTGTGTAGTACATGTATGTGTTGTGTAGTACATGTATGTGTTGTGTAGTACATGTTTGTGCTGTGTAGTACATGTATGTGCTGTGTAGTACATGTATGTGCTGTGTAGTACATGTTTGTGTTGTGTAGTACATGTTTGTGTTGTGTAGTACCAGTATGTGTTGTGTAGTACATGTATGTGTTGTGTAGTACATGTATGTGTTGTGTAGTACATGTTTGTGCTGTGTAGTACATGTATGTGCTGTGTAGTACATGTATGTGTTGTGTAGTACATGTTTGTGTTGTGTAGGACACGTATGTGTCATGTAGTAAATGTATGTGTTGTGTAGTACATGTATGTGTTGTGTAGTACATGTATGTGCTGTGTAGTACATGTATGTGCTGTGTGGTACACGTATGTGTTGTGTAGTACACGTATGTGTTGTGTAGTACACGTATGTGTTGTGTAGTACATGTATGTGTTGTGTAGTACACGTGTGTCTTGTGTAGTACACGTATGTGTTGTGTAGTACATGTATGTGCTGTGTAGTACCAGTATGTGTTGTGTAGTACATGTATGTGTTGAGTAGTACATGTTTGTGTTGTGTAGTACATGTATGTGTTGTGTAGTACATGCATGTGCTGTGTAGTACATGTATGTTTTGTGTATTACATGTATGTGTTGTGTAGTACTTGTATGTGTTGTGTAGTACATGTTTGTGCTGTGTAGTACATGTTTGTGCTGTGTAGTACATGTATGTGTTGTGTAGTACATGTATGTGTTTTGTAGTACATGTATGTGTTGTGTAGTACATGTATGTGTTGTGTAGTACACATATGTGTTGTGTAGTACATGTTTGTGCTGTATAGTACATGTATGTGTTGTGTGGTACATGTATGTCTTGTGTAGTACATATATGTGTTGTGTAGTACATGTTTGTGCTGTGTAGTACATGTATGTGTTGTGTAGTACATGTATGTGTTTTGTAGTACATGTATGTGTTGTGTAGTACATGTATGTGTTGTGTAGTACACATATGTGTTGTGTAGTACATGTTTGTGCTGTATAGTACATGTATGTGTTGTGTGGTACATGTATGTCTTGTGTAGTACATATATGTGTTGTGTAGTACATGTATGTGTTGTGTAGTACATGTAGTCTGTGTAGAAAGGACTTTCTGATCCTGTAATGTGTATATTTATGATGCTGCCACATTTCCAGTGAGAAACTAAATAAAACAGGCCGTCTGCAGGCCTGATGGACGAAAGTTAGTGTGTGAAAGTGTGTGTGTGTGTGTGTGTGAAATGGCATTAAACTCCAACTCGTCTCACATTTTCATGATTGTGCAGAAACGTCTGTCTTTAGGAAGAATGTGAAACCTGCTGTTCACGGATAAGCTGTATAAATATGACTCAGTTTAGTCAAAGTCAGATATTTTAAGCCACACTAACACACTGAAAATCACGTGTGTGTGACATATGTCTCAAACGTGTTGTTGGCGTCGTTTCCAAACACCAGTTCCAACCAGTTCCAGTCCAGCGATTCAACTGCAGCGTTGGCTCAAATGCTTTCATTGCAAGCCTTTCAGGTGAAACACACACTGGCTCGCAGCTCCGAAACACACGGCTGTTCATTTGTCATAATATTAATCCCATTATCTCCAGTTAGCTTTGTCCCTACTGGTGAATTTGTTTCGTCTTGGCTGACGAGTGCAAGATGGATTTCAGTAAACAGAAAACGCGTTAGTGGGGTTGAAACCTACCATGTGATCCTCTCTGCAAATGTAGACGTCCCTGTGAGTGGCATGGAGCGAGTGTTGGTATGTATGAAATGTGTGCTCGCTGGAGGGTTTTTCTTCCTCAGCACAAAGAGGATCGCTTTATTTTTTATTAAGATGTTACAGTAGGAAGGAATTCCAGAGAAAAGGTCCATTAAAGGTCAAGTGCCTGGGAGGGACAGCAGAGAAAAACCATCCTTCATCCATGATTAATGAGGATCTGCCTGCAAAACAAAGTGTGTCAGAACAAGCAGAGAAAGGTTCATCCAAGACGGAACATTTAATGTATGTTGTGTAATAAAGGATGAAACCTTCCGGAGATTTATATCGTATGTAATTAAACTGGTTAGTCCTCCAGAAGCAGTGTGCTTGCAGTGGTGTAGCGTAGCAGCTTGTTGGGTGGATTTTAGGGGCATGAAGTGATTTCTATATTCGGAGTGACAGCGTGGATTCAGACTGGCTTAAGTGACTCAATGTGGGTTAATTATTGGTTTCATTCTTTTCACTTTTTTCTACAAACAAGCGGCGTTCCTGACAAAAGAGATGAAAAAGAAGCATTTCTGACAACCTCGCTGTCACCACATAATCTGATATATTCTGGGTGTCGATGGCATCAGACTTTTCATGTTTTATGTTTTAGAAACAGTGAAATATGAAAATAAATCTGTTCCACCAGATTTTGAATTTTATAAGTCTTCAAATTGTCGGAGTAGGGGATGGAAAACCTGGTGTTACCCCATCGAGGTCGGGTCCAGAGGTTTTGCCGGCCAGTCCCTCACGAGGGCCCTCAAGATGTTGGGAGGGAATGGGCTGCAGAAAAGAAAAGCCATCAAAAACATCACAGATGCAGGAGAGAAAGCGTCTGAATGGCTGTGGATCAAGTGGGGGGATCAGTGGCTAAAGGCTACTTAGACACAAGGTGGGGCTTGATCAACCCTGGTTGGGACCCAATGAACCTGGGATACAACACTGACGATGTGTCCAAGTTGCACCAAGACTGTTTGCTACAGCAATTTCAAGCACCAAACTTTTACGCAGCGAAGCTTATCTGAATTTTAATAATCTGAATTAAATGCATTTAATTTCTAATTGTTTATTTTCACCATACTATGTTTTCAAAGTTTTAAAATTCAAGACTCAAAATTCGAAGACAAAAATTTCAAAAGAAAAAAATGCAACTGTTAAAATTTGATGGTTAAAACAGAAACTCTGTTCCACTGGGATAACTAGTCAAGTCACGATAGCTTCGATGTGGTAGTCAGCCAATCACGTCACGCTCCATCTGTCACCTGACTCGGATGCTTTAAGTCAGCAGCAGACTGCTCCAATGACGATGGCGACAAATGCAGAAGTCACGTGGTTCATGGAGCTGCTGGCAGTTCCAAACACCAAGATCCACCATCGACCGTCGGTCCTTTTAGGTGTTTTGGAAACATTTTCTCTGGTAAGTGGCTGAAATGACGACAGGTTTTGGCCTTGTGAGTCATTAGCTGAATATTCTCCAACAAATTAAGTCAACTGTGTGATTTCATTTGGCCAGTTTAAGTTTATTAGCAAGTTAGTGGTAGTGGTTAGCTAAAAGGAGCCAGCTTCCAGTCTCCAATGCTGCCAGTATTAATGACACCCGTATTTATCACAGATTTATAGCAGTCATTAGCTGTTGTTTGTGCTCATGTAAAGATTTTAGTTGAATTTTAGATTTATCCATTGGTGGTGGCTGTATTAGTTCAACTGATTTTAATTCCTGGTTGTTACCAAGACATTATAATATTAAGTACATATCCAACTTTTCTTCTAAGACTAATGAGGTTAATTTAGCTACGGAGACAAAACCTCAGTAACAGCAGCATCAATGGAGAGACAGCCTGGTCCTGCTGGATAAATCTGCATGTGATTAGTTTTAAAAATAAATTTCATTGTGTGAATGTGTATTTATTATTTTTCAGCTGATGTCAGAGCCTGGTGAACTTCCAGGATTCCATTTAAAACTCTGAAGACAAAGTAGCAAAAATAAATTATTAGTAAATTGAAGCATTAAATTCAGATTAATAAAATTAGATTTATTAATTTGCTGCATAAAAGTCTGGTGCTTGAAATTCAAAGGTTTATAAAATCCACAATCTGCCGGAACAGATTTACTTCCACAGTGAAAGTGTTCAGTGACTGCACTCCAGCTGTTTTTCTTTCTACTTGTTAAATAAAACCTTGCAGAAAGTTTTTATGCTTTTAGAAAACAACCCGGCACCTTTCATTCAAGTCAGGTCCAATTCCATCATGTATTCATCTTCTGCATGAGATAAAATAAAAAATCATTTTTCCCATGTGTCCCCTGTCAGCTGAGACCTGCAGAAGCATCTTGATTTTACTCTTCAGCTTTGCATTATAATGACACTGTTAAAATGCTGACATCATAACAAGACTCCAGCTTAAAGCTACCGTTCAGATTGAGCGATAAACACCTTCATAAGAACTGATGCAGAATAAATCAGAGGAAAAACAACACAGTCATAACAAGTTGTCCCCCTGCTGAGAATCATTTGCACTGAGCGGAGCTGGAATATTAAAGCCCTCCCTGCAGAGCTGCATGTTCAGCAGAGGAGCGATGCGGGGAGTGGCGGCCAGCAGCGTCAGCCTCTCATCCACCTGATGGTGCAACGCTTCCTCCGGCCGCTTTGATTATTCCTCTGGGGAGCCAGATTGGTTGTAAAAGGCTCCACATGTGTTCCTCACCTGTCTGGCCAGGATTTGCTGGGAATGTTAACAAGCTAAGCTGAGCATACATATTCATGAGTCGCTGTGTGCAGGATGAGTGATGTGCCTGTCAGTAGTCCTAAAATATTGGTTTGATCATCGATAAACTTGGAGGCACTGAATTTGTTAACCCCCCCACCCCCCGCCTTTGGAAGCAGCTATAACTGGGTATGAAGTACATTTACACTACGTATCCATTTACAAAGCAAAACACAGGGGATTAATGTAGCATATAAAATCCATGCGTCATAAGTTCAGCTGCAGAGTTGCATGAATGCAAGTCCTCATCTCTGAGCATCTCCGTCTGCTGGTCGGTTCCTGTGTTTGTTTACTTCAGTCCTTTCAGGACCTTTCCATTGCTTTCACTTCTTAATCCTTGTGGAAAACTGCAGCTGCACCAGCTGAACATATTCACCTGAATGGGGGAGTGGTTCTCTCCTGAGTTTCAGCTGAATCGAACTGAGATGAAGCTGGCTAAAGCTACTGAATATGATGCTTCTTTCAACAAGTCCTTCACCAGAAACAATCGTACCAGTCTGAGTGAAGCTCAACAGGCATCAGGAGGGAAATCCGTCACATTCGTCCACATCAGGGATGATGCCATTCTCAGGTGTTTTTATAAAGAAGTTATAATATCTCCACAAAGAGCAGAAGGAGTTGTGGGATGTCATGTGAACTGTTAATCCAACATGGTAAAGATACAGTCTGAGCACCAATACGTGACAGAATGTTTTCTCTTCTAGCCAACAACACAGGAGTCATCTGTTAGTTGGGTGACACAAAGATGGTGGTTAAAGTGGAACTATTCTGTACATTTCAGGCTAATTTATTTTTATTTCTGAGACCAGAAGGGCTGGGATTGATGGAGTTATTGTCACAAATGGCTTTATTTACTTCAGACCGACCCTCTCCGTAGGCTGTCAGATCAGCCTGCGGGCAAAACGAGTGGATTGAGACTCTTCCGCATTAAGCCCCGCCTCCCGCCACTGCACTACATCGGGAGCGCGCACCGCACCTGCTTTCACCGTCATTGTAACGTCTCATAAACAGAAGGATTAGGCTGATATGAACTCAATAAAAAAACAAACTACAATGTCAACACATAGCATCCAGCCCTACATGTTGGAACCTGAATCAGAGCCTGAAAACGAAGTGGAAAACAGCAACCCACAGCAACGAATGCAGCAGGATGTCTCTCTTTGGTAAACTCACCAGCCATCGTTGGAAATAACTTTATCCCACGTTTTCCACCCGCCTGATGTATTTGTACATGCCCTTGTTAACCAGTAGAAGGTAACCAATCACCGAACCTTATCCCCCGGGACGTCACAAGGATTTCCAAGTAGAAAAAAAACTCTAAAACCACGCGTTTTTCATCGCCATGGAAACCGAACAGAGAGCGTGCTGGAACTCAAACTCAAACTCAAACATGCGTTTAGGTGATAAAAAACAGTGTCGTTCACATGTCTGATGAGGATTCAACACTGTAACACTGTAGAAAGCTCAGAAAACTCCAAATACCATCATAGGAACCCTTTCAGGCTGGAATCCATTCCTCCTGCAGGGTCTATGTCAACCTTCGATTGCCATGGTTACCAGCAGACTGACCTCTTTAAGATGAAGGTTTAGGGGTTTTCCATCAATGTTTCAGGAATTTTTATGACTAAATTTATTGACCAGCCTAAAAGAATCCCTGTAAATCTGCAGTGTCATCGTTTCTGGAAAATCCATCCTAATCAGGCTGAATCGGGCTCAGCCATCCATCCACCCATCCATCCATCCATCCATCCACCCATCCATCCAACCTTCCGTCCATCCATCCAGTCAACCATCCATCTGTCCATCCATCCATCCATCCATCCGCCCATCCATCCAACCTTCCATCCATCCATCCACCCATCCATCCAACCTTCCGTCCATCCATCCAGTCAACCATCCATCTGTCCATCCATCCATCCATCCATCCGCCCATCCATCCAACCTTCCATCCATCCATCCAGCCAACCATCCATCTGTCCATCCATCCATCCAACCTTCCATCCATCCATCCAGCCAACCATCCATCTGTCCATCCATCCAACCGTCTGTCTTTCCATCCATCCATCCATCCATCCATCCATCCATCCATCTGTCCATCCATCCATTTAATGTCCATCCATCCACTGATCATCCAACATCCTTCCATCCATCCATCCATCTATCTTCTCTTTTGTGTCTGTTTTTTAAACAATTGAGACATGAATTTTGTAGAAGATTTTTTTACTGTGTTTTTTTAGTTTTGCAGTAATATTGTAAATAAATCCAGGTGTTAAGAGGTTCATTATTTTGTCTCAATGACTTTCACTGTGTGGCAGCAAAAAGCAAACTATCTGCAAACAGCTCTGTGTTGTATGAAGTGGCGTGAAGGACAGAATAAAAATGCATCACTGACATTGTTTTGAAGCGCAGTGAGAATCCATTATTTACTCTCACAACTTCTGTTTATTCCACTTAAGATTCTGTTTGTGCAGCCTTGTGTTTCCTGATAATACCACTATGTGCAACGTTCTCAAGGCCAGGTCATGATTTTTCCAAGTGGGAACTCTACATGTGAAATCACACACACACACACACACACACACACACACAAAGTAGCAACATCAATAAAAAAGATAATAACCAGGAACCATCACCCTGCCAAATGCAGGTTAGACTTCTGTTTGGTGAGTGTAAACCAGAAGGCGAACCTCCGTCATGAGAAACAAATCGCTGCATGTCACATCATGTGCAACGTGGTCACTTCAGCGTGCACGTTGCGTTTACTGACGGAGGAGGCAAATGTTTGGATTTAGCTGCACCACAAATCTGGATTCTTTTCATACAGGCAGGTGAACCTGGCAGCGACTGGCTGGTGATGAAAAGAGGTTATTTACAGTCTGAAAACAACAACAACCTAATAATAATAACAATGTAAGGCAGTCGGCATTTCCTGTTTTTTTATTGTGTTGTTTTTAAATTTCCAGTTGATGAGCACTGCTTTCTCTGTCTGAACTGGATTTTAGTTTGGTCTTGACACCATTATAAAACCCAGAACTGTGATGTCAGAGTGGAGGCAGAAGAGCAACAGCCGTCTTTCCGACCTGAACGGTCACATGAAGCCGGACTCGGGTTGTAGAGGTCAGTCATATGGTGTCACCGCAGCATCCAGCAGATTTACTCAGAGCAATTACGCTTCCTTCCTATGTTCGCATTACTCATCTATCAGCCCTGACAACCCATACAGTCACACACACGATGAAAAACAAACAAAGCACTAATGATTTTTCAGTGTAATCAACGGGTAACTGCTGTCTGTGGGAGAGAACTGCAACAATGACCCAGCGAGACAGGGAAATGTAGTAGCTGCTTATTTTGGACCATTTAACAGGCTGGCATGGCTCCAGCTGAACGCTAATGGGTCGCACCATTGTGCCACTTCCGGCTGAGGACAAACTCCCATGAGACTTCGAGTGGATGCCGTTATCTGGCTGGGATAGGAGCAGCAGCAGGAAGTGACCTCACCTTCAAACCAGGTTTGATAACATTCTTCCCCCAATGTGTGCCAGCTTGTTGTCCGTCATCCTGGATAAACCCAGCTGCTCTAAAATAGAACATGTTGTAGTTTCTGTTTTTGGTAACAAGGGAGGGGTCCTTTGATCAGACCCTTCGGAAGATGAAGGGGATTTGGATAAAACGTTATTACATAAAAAATGACTGAATCGCACCATTTTCCTGTCAGCTTGCACGTCTTCCTTAAAAAGAAAGCTATTTTTACACACAACAATACTGATAATGAATTCATCCCATTAACCAGATGTCCTTTGCTAAGAGAGGAAATGTCATGTTTGAAATCCAGTTATGACACTGTGGACTGCAACCACAGAGAAATGAAGGTGCATGAAGCTGTTGTGGTGCTGGAACGGGAGCGCCTCTTGTTTGGAACGCTACCCCAACGCTTCTGTTTAAAACCACTGTTAGATTTAGATTTCTTTGGCGACACAATGTTTGCAAATTAATTTATTTTGGGGAAATCGTTTTAATATTTTTAAAATCACTTCAGGCCAGATCTACAAAGATCTCAGCGTACAAATAGTAAATTACATTTTCAATCTATTCTGCGTGTGGGACTGAAGCATGGATTGCAGGTGATCTAAGAGTGATGTGTAAATGGGCAGCAGGTGCAAACAGGTTACAGACTCTGTTTAAATGAGGGATTTGTGTGTGACGTGGTTTCCAGCATGGCAAGTTCGGAGAGAAAACATGACCTACAGCAGAGAAATCTGACTGACACACAAATAAACACTGTATGGAGATAATTTATGAGAAAGTTAAAGGTGTTGGTAAAACAATGTGAACAGCGGATGAAGTAAAAAGATGTATAAAGACATTAGAAGGTGAACAAAAGATAAATCAGCATAGAATAAATCAGGTGGGGGTGTAGGGTGTATTTACTGTCCCCTTAAAAAGAAAACATGAATGAATATGACACAGTCTCTTGTTTCCAATAAAGGCTTCATTTGTTTTACGAAGGATTTGATGAACTGACCCACCGACAAGCCGTCTGACTAAAAACTCACCAGCAGATCATTTGCTCATCCTCACCACCAGGTTGGAGGAAACATAGTAACATGTCACATGGAGGGGATCCCAGCTGTGACACAATATCTGTCATCTACAGGTGACTCCTGAGTGACTCCACCACCATGCCAAGTCTTATGTTTTGATGATTGTTTCTTTGTTTAAAGAGGTGCTATGATGGTATTTGGAGTTTTCTGAGCTTTCTACAGTGTTACAGTGTTGAATCCTCATCAGACATGTGAACGGCACTGTTTTTTATCACTTAAACGCATGTTTGAGTTTGAGTTTGAGTTCCAGCACGCTCTCCGTTCGGGTTCCATGGCAATGAAAAACGCGTGGTTTTACAGAGTTTTTTCTACTTGGAAATCCTTGTGACGTCCCGGGGGATAAGGTTGGGTGATTGGTTACCTTCTACTGGTTAACAAGGGCATGTACAAATACATCAGGCGGGTGGAAAACGTGGGATAAAGTTATTTCCAACGATGGCTGGTGAGTTTACCAAAGAGAGACATCCTGCTGCATTCGTTGCTGTGGGTTGCTGTTTTCCACTTCGTTTTCAGGCTCTGATTCAGGTTCCAACATGTAGGGCTGTATGCTATGTGGTGACATTGTAGTTTGTTTTTTTATTGAGTTCATATGAGCCTAATGCTTCTGTTTATGAGATGTTACAATGACGGTGAAAGCAGGTGCGGTGCGCGCTCCCGATGTAGTGCAGTGGCGGGAGGCGGGGCTTAATGCGGAAGAGTCTAAATCCACTCGTTTTGCCCGCAGGCTGATCTGACAGCCTACGGAGAGGGTCGGTCTG
The DNA here is from genome assembly GCF_933228915.1 of Telmatherina bonti. Lineage (NCBI taxonomy): Eukaryota > Metazoa > Chordata > Actinopteri > Atheriniformes > Telmatherinidae > Telmatherina > Telmatherina bonti. Next base: position 35,075,247 of record NC_136613.1, on the reverse strand, counting down.
AAGTAAATGAAGCCATTTGTGACAATAACTCCATCAATCCCAGCCCTTCTGGTCTCAGAAATAAAAATAAATTAGCCTGAAATGCACAGAATAGTTCCACTTTAATGAAAAATAATTACACAAGGATAAAAAAACGTCTGCGTCTTTTTGCTTTGTTTCAATGTCTCTTTCTTGTAATAAGAGCAGCCATGTGCACATTTACACCCACAGACTGTTTGCATGTCTTTTTTAAAACGTGTTAAATATAGATTCAGTTTCTATCAACAACATTGATCTCAGGTTTTATAGATCACATTGCAGCTGCTAAATTGATAAATTTACATTTTCTCCTCCCAACACTTGCAGAGTGTGAATGCACCATATTGCATATTCATTGTGGCAGACGTACTACTTGGATGCAGACGCGCTACTGTGCACTTTTGTAAGACGCAACTCGGTGTGGTGTTAGTAAATCAGTGTTTACTTTTTTTTTTTGCATGTGAAGTGAGTTTGCATGTGTTTCAATAAAAAGCCCTTTAGCAGCTCCAGCCCTATGTGAAGAGTAGATAATAAAGATGTGTTTTACTATGCAAACTTTTGTAAAGTGAACAAAGAAGGTTAAATTTTAGAGGCTGATTTCTCAGTTTGAGCATAAAAACCCAGCAGGTTAACTTAGCTCACATTATCTGGTGCAAACGCTGACCAGTCAGGATCAGTTTCCTTCAACATGACTGTATACAATCATTTGTTTTTGCAGATCATTGACTGTGCAAAATCAAAATATTTAAATGATTAAATCTTCTAATTTAGGTTCCAGGATCCAAACACATTATGAAATGTGCCTGTTTAAAACTGGAAACCGGGCAAGAAATAACATTAGTATGGTCCATTGTCCTTATTATTATTATTATTATTATTATTAATAATAATATTATATTTAATAACAATAAGAAGTCTGTGAAATTGAATGGAGCTTCAGGTGAGAAGCTGTCTGTCTGGCTGTAATGTGCCTCGCTGCAGCAGGAGTCATGCACCACCACTCCAACCTTTGTCTCCATCTCAGGAGTGACTGAGTTCACCATGACAACCAGAATCTGAATATCAAGAGTCTTATTGGAAGTGACAGATTAATAAACTGTAGCCTCTAGAGGAGCTGTAATCACATCTCAACTCTTTTTTTCTTGGCTCCACCTCCTCTGTGTCTCTGGGACTCCAGTATGACTGGAAAGATTCCCCACGCGCCTCTTTAGGTTCATTCATGTCATTGTCTCTTCTGCAACATCAGAGTAAAAAAGCCAATAAATGTGTCTTCTGTGGTTGTAACGTGATCTTCCCGTGCTGCACTGAAGCATCACTGTGTTAGTCCTGTGCGAACTCGCTTCAGTGAGAAGCATCTCCATGTTTAGTTGTGTCTCCCAACTTTGTTTTTTATTGATTTTTATGCAAACACACAAACAATAAAAATCACAAGAAAAAAAAAATCCTCATACAAGAAATTAAATAACGAAATAGAAACTTGCAAAAACACAATTGACAACAATAGAGCATCTGTCTGGGTATTTTTGACATCTTTCACATTACACCGATATTTCCATTTAGTAGTTTACTACGTCTTGTGTGTCACTTACAAATGAGATCCATTTTTCCCACTGCTTGTCGTATTTAGATCCTTTCAATCGAAGATTATGTGTCATTTTTTCCATTATCGATATTCCTTCCACAATCTTGATCCAGTCTTCCTGGACAGGAGGATCAGGCTTCAGCCATCTTTTTGTTATTGCCTTCTTGCTTGCCGCCAAGACCACCTTCGTAATAAACATGTCTTCCTTCTTAACAAAATGTACTATGTTACCAAGGTACAACACAAGACAAGTATTTGGAATGCTGTAACCCAAAATTTTTGTCAGAGCTGTTCCTAACTCTTCCCAATATCTAGTGATTTTAGTGCAACTCCAAAAGATATGTGCGTGACTAGCCTCAATTTCTCCGCACAACCTCCAACACTCTTGTGGAGTATGTGTCTGTCTGCTTTTGATTTTAGGAGTAATAAAAAATCGTGTCAAATTCTTCCAGAAGAATTCCCTCCATATCAATGAATTTGTAGTACTGTGCTGAATTTCACACATTTGGAACCATTCGTCCTCTGTTATTTCAACTTCCAATTCTGTTTCCCATTTTTTTTAAGATACATTGTCGTTTCCTGCCTGCTTCCCCTCAAGGAGTTATAAAGGGCTGAGATGGCTTTTAATTTTTTTTTGCAAATATGAATCTATCATTACCCTTATAATAATATGCATAGTGTCTATAAGTTTTGGTTTAACTTCTTTCATATAGTAATCTCTGACTTGTAAGTATCTAAAAAAGTCTTTCTTATCTAAATTGTACTTTGTTTTAAGTTCTTGAAAGCTCATGAACTTGCCCTCTTTCAACAGAGTAAAGAGTGCCGTGATTCCCTTTATTTCCCATTGTTGAAATGCTTCATCAAGTTGTCCTGGTTTGAATTTAGCATCAAATCTATACCATTTCAGTAAAAGAACCTGCTCTTTTAATTTATATTTTTCTATAACAGAGTGCCACGTTTCAAGTGTGAATTTTACAATTGGATTCATTTTACTTTTAAGAGATGTCATGAGCAGTTTATCAGATAAAAAAATTTGAATTTTATAGCCTGAAACTTCTTTTTCAATATCTTTCCATCTAGATTCATAGTCCGGTCTACACCAGCAAACAAGTGGTCTCAGTTGAGCTGCTAAAAAATACTCTTTTAAGTTGGGTAGGGCCATTCCCCCTTTATTTTTTGGGAGTTGTAAAATGCTATATTTTGTTCGTGGCTTTTTTCCATTCCATATAAATCTCGAAATCATTCTGTCCCATGTTTTGAATTTACTTTGAGGGACAGAAAGCGGAAGGGACTGAAACAAATATAACAATCTGGGGAGAACATTCATTTTAATTATTTGTATTCGGGAACTAAAATCTAGTGGCAATGTTGACCATTTATTAAAGTCTTGTTTGTAGTAGTGGGAGAGAAGTAATGTTTAGTTGTGTCTGACGAAGAGTTTTGCTCTTTCGGATCCAGAGAAAGAGAGCAGAAGCAATGAATGCTCCACCTCTGTTTGGCCATTTTTATGCTTTCATCTCCACAGATGTAGACTGTCAAAAAGTAGGAGTGAGCTTTAAAACAGAGATTAATGATGAAGATGAGCAGGAGCAAGAGGTCAAACTGGAATCATTTGGGTTGATCTGAAGGTTTAAACTGTGTGTTTCAGTGAGCTGCAGGCTGAGGCATTAATATGGACTGATAACAGAACCTACTGGTAGTTCTGTGGTTTTAAGCTCTTTAAGCACCAGCACTGAGCCGTGTTGGTTTTCAGACAGGATTTATTTCATTGTTTATTTGAGTGGGACAGAGCACATTAAAGAGCATACAATGTTGCTGTAAATATGCCAGATTTAGCATGTTTCTAATTTCTGCTTGTAGACCCATAAAAGAAACACTCTGCAACATCAGAGGCTGTAATGACGGCAGTAAAAACAACAGCAATAATAAGTAAGACGGTATACGGTGAAATAAAACGTGCTTACAGTAAAGTGCTGATGTCCAAAGTGCCGTTCTACAGCCTGCCATAAAATTCTAATACACACAAATATATACATGCATATATACATGTACAATTGCAAAAGATGAAGATGTTAATTTGCATCCTGAGGCAGCAGGTGTCATCAGCAGGTAGGAAGAGGTGAGGTGGTGAGAGGTCACAAACTGTCACCAACTTCTTGTTTCTTTTTCTTTCAGTGATTATAAGAACAACAACTTTATTAATCGCTGGTTGCGGGTCCATCGCAGGTTTTTCTGCACTACTTTTATCATTTTGGGAATCACAAGGACTGTGAACAAACCTACATATCAGTTAGGTTCCTTTTCCTTCATGAACAGACCTCATTTAAAGATGCTTGATGCTGAAAATAAACTTCAAATTCGAGCGTCAAAGCTGGTCGTTCTGAAGTGTTGAAGTCTGGAAAATAAAAGATTTTCGGAATGATCTGCAGAAAATAACAGTTAATGCGTCAGTTTGATTCACCCAATCTTTAGACAACAAGACTTCAGCGTTATTTTCATTGTACACTCGGGGATATATCACATATTTAAAGGTAACTTATTGTCCAGGAAGTTACCCGGTGACGTGAAAGTCTCCCTTCCTTCAGAAGAAGCAAACAGACCTCCACACTTCTCTGACTGTCTCATCATATCTTGTCCTATTCTGTCCTATTCAGACCCTTTAAATCCTGATTGGACTTTGGAGCGTCTGGACCCAGAACAACCTGTTTCAGTATTGTCGTGGAGAACAAATACTGTTTGTTTATTTTCTAATGATGTCCAACTGGAGCCTTCATGTCGCTTTGGAAGGTGGCTGAGCTTATGTGTGCAGGCCTTTTATTGAACACACATCTGTAAACCATAAACTGATGTCTGACGGTCTGCAGGACTGGAACATTGTCTGAACAATGCTTGACAAACATGACTGTGGGTATAAAAGCAGGAAGTTGGCATAGCGAGCGAAGGTAAACACCGGTGATGTTTCCCCTCTGCTGCTGTTGTGTCATGGCTGCATTGTTCCCAGCACACAAGTGCTGCAGCTCTGAGAAAAGAGACTTTCTACCAGGCCTAGTTTTCCTGAATTGTATGAGAATAATGGCAACAATAACAGTGGCTTCCGCTCAGCAGGGCCTGCTAAAGAGCCGCTCTTCCAGAGAATGGACGACTGGATCCTTTCTCATACATGCAGGCAACATATACAACAGGAATACAAACAAGAATAAAGAAATAAATCTGAAAGGATATGCCTGTGTGTGTGTGTGTGTGTGTGTGTGTGGGAGCTGGACCAGGTCAGTGTTACGACTCTGGTGTAGCGATGCAGAGCTGAGGGAGAGGGACGTTAAACCTTCTCTGTATGAAACGATGGACATGCATGACCTCTGTCAGGTAGAATTATTCTCCCGATATCAGACAGAAAAATAAAATAAAAAATGAATGAATGAATGTTTTCACGACACACACACACACACACACACACATTGTCCAGCTACATGCTCCTTGCCATGTGATTTTTCTTGCATCCCACAGTGTGATGTGTCCACCCCCATGCTTTACAGTGGAGATCCCGTTGTCAGGGAGATGACTGTCCTTACCCGAGTACACACTCAGAGGAGGGTATTCAAGCTATGCCATGAAGTATGTATAGCGATATGTACACGGTGTCCGTACTTTCCACAGAGGATTTGATATTTTCCTCCAGGTTTCCACTTTGCCTCAGACCTTTTTAAAAGAAAAATGAGCTTTGGTCCAGAGAAGACGGCGGTGTCTCTGGATCCTGTCCACTATGATGGAGCTTCAACCTCCATGTCTGGATTTCAGGCTGAACTGTGTTTCCAACAGCGATTTCTGGAATCTTCCAGAGTCCTTGCAGTGGTTTCCAGTAGAGAATCAGGTCTGGTTTTAATGCTGAGGACACAGAGACCACCATGCAGTTTTGATTCTGTTTTACACTGCAGACGGTGGGATCTTTTATAAAACATTCACATTTTCACAGTTTTATCATTTTAGATAAAATAAAAAATATCCTTTCCCTTTCTTTTCAAACAAAGTGTAAAGAAAATTTACAGGTACATGACTGTATAGATATATCCTGGACTGTGATGTGTCTGTATGCTGCTGTAAAATGGTGCAGGCTGATCAGAACAAGAAAATCAGCGGAAAAGATAAAGGGAGACAGAATTGCAAAGCTTTTTAACCAATGTTGGTGCATTATGGACATGTCCCTGAACAGAAGAAGTTCTGCCAGGAACATCAAACAGTTAGCTGTGAGTTTTAATCCATATAGTTTACGTCTTATTCTAGTTGTTTATATGATTCCTGGTACGGGTGCAGATCCAACCGGGGACGTGATCAGCTATCATTGCTAGGCTACAAACACAGCCTGTAATGTCATCAGCTCGGCTGTCTCATGTCCTCTGTCTCCACCTCTAGCCTGTCGGTCTCATGTCCTCTGTCTCCACCTCTAGCCTGTCTGTCTCATGTCCTCTGTCTCCACCTCTAGCCTGTCTGTCTCATGTCCTCTGTCTCCACCTCTAGCCTGTCTGTCTCATGTCCTCTGTCTCCACCTCTAGCCTGTCTGTCTCATGTCCTCTGTCTCCACCTCTAGCCTGTCTGTCTCATGTCCTCTGTCTCCACCTCTAGCCTGTCTGTCTCATGTCCTCTGTCTCCACCTCTAGCCTGTCGGTCTCATGTCCTCTGTCTCCACCTCTAGCCTGTCTGTCTCATGTCCTCTGTTCCACCTCTAGCCTGTCGGTCTCATGTCCTCTGTCTCCACCTCTAGCCTGTCTGTCTCATGTCCTCTGTCTCCACCTCTAGCCTGTCTGTCTCATGTCCTCTGTCTCCACCTCTAGCCTGTCTGTCTCATGTCCTCTGTCTCCACCTCTAGCCTGTCTGTCTCATGTCCTCTGTCTCCACCTCTAGCCTGTCTGTCTCATGTCCTCTGTCTCCACCTCTAGCCTGTCTGTCTCATGTGATGTCCTCTGTCTCCACCTCTAGCCTGTCTGTCTCATGTCCTCTGTCTCCACCTCTAGCCTGTCTGTCTCATGTCCTCTGTCTCCACCTCTAGCCTGTCTGTCTCATGTCCTCTGTCTCCACCTCTAGCCTGTCTGTCTCATGTCCTCTGTCTCCACCTCTAGCCTGTCTGTCTCATGTCCTCTGTCTCCACCTCTAGCCTGTCTGTCTCATGTGATGTCCTCTGTCTCCACCTCTAGCCTGTCTGTCTCATGTCCTCTGTCTCCTCCTCTAGCCTGTCTGTCTCATGTCCTCTGTCTCCACCTCTAGCCTGTCTGTCTCATGTCCTCTGTCTCCACCTCTAGCCTGTCTGTCTCATGTCCTCTGTCTCCACCTCTAGCCTGTCTGTCTCATGTCCTCTGTCTCCACCTCTAGCCTGTCTGTCTCATGTCCTCTGTCTCCACCTCTAGCCTGTCTGTCTCATGTCCTCTGTCTCCACCTCTAGCCTGTCGGTCTCATGTCCTCTGTCTCCACCTCTAGCCTGTCTGTCTCATGTCCTCTGTCTCCACCTCTAGCCTGTCTGTCTCATGTCCTCTGTCTCCACCTCTAGCCTGTCTGTCTCATGTCCTCTGTCTCCACCTCTAGCCTGTCGGTCTCATGTCCTCTGTCTCCACCTCTAGCCTGTCTGTCTCATGTCCTCTGTCTCCACCTCTAGCCTGTCGGTCTCATGTCCTCTGTCTCCACCTCTAGCCTGTCTGTCTCATGTCCTCTGTCTCCACCTCTAGCCTGTCTGTCTCATGTCCTCTGTCTCCACCTCTAGCCTGTCTGTCTCATGTCCTCTGTCTCCACCTCTAGCCTGTCTGTCTCATGTCCTCTGTCTCCACCTCTAGCCTGTCGGTCTCATGTCCTCTGTCTCCACCTCTAGCCTGTCTGTCTCATGTCCTCTGTCTCCACCTCTAGCCTGTCTGTCTCATGTCCTCTGTCTCCACCTCTAGCCTGTCTGTCTCATGTCCTCTGTCTCCACCTCTAGCCTGTCTGTCTCATGTCCTCTGTCTCCACCTCTAGCCTGTCTGTCTCATGTGATGTCCTCTGTCTCCACCTCTAGCCTGTCTGTCTCATGTGATGTCCTCTGTCTCCACCTCTAGCCTGTCTGTCTCATTTGATGTCCTCTGTCTCCTCCTCTAGCCTGTCTGTCTCATGTCCTCTGTCTCCACCTCTAGCCTGTCTGTCTCATGTCCTCTGTCTCCACCTCTAGCCTGTCTGTCTCATGTCCTCTGTCTCCACCTCTAGCCTGTCTGTCTCATGTGATGTCCTCTGTCTCCACCTCTAGCCTGTCTGTCTCATGTCCTCTGTCTCCACCTCTAGCCTGTCTGTCTCATGTGATGTCCTCTGTCTCCACCTCTAGCCTGTCTGTCTCATGTGATGTCCTCTGTCTCCACCTCTAGCCTGTCTGTCTCATGTGATGTCCTCTGTCTCCTCCTCTAGCCTGTCTGTCTCATGTCCTCTGTCTCCACCTCTAGCCTGTCTGTCTCATGTGATGTCCTCTGTCTCCACCTCTAGCCTGTCTGTCTCATGTCCTCTGTCTCCACCTCTAGCCTCTCTGTCTCATGTCCTCTGTCTCCACCTCTAGCCTGTCTGTCTCATGTCCTCTGTCTCCACCTCTAGCCTGTCTGTCTCATGTCCTCTGTCTCCACCTCTAGCCTGTCGGTCTCATGTCCTCTGTCTCCACCTCTAGCCTGTCTGTCTCATGTCCTCTGTCTCCACCTCTAGCCTGTCTGTCTCATGTCCTCTGTCTCCACCTCTAGCCTGTCTGTGTCATGTCCTCTGTCTCCACCTCTAGCCTGTCTGTCTCATGTCCTCTGTCTCCACCTCTAGCCTGTCTGTCTCATGTCCTCTGTCTCCACCTCTAGCCTGTCTGTCTCATGTCCTCTGTCTCCACCTCTAGCCTGTCTGTCTCATGTCCTCTGTCTCCACCTCTAGCCTGTCTGTCTCATGTGATGTCCTCTGTCTCCACCTCTAACCTGTCTGTCTCATGTCCTCTGTCTCCTCCTCTAGCCTGTCTGTCTCATGTCCTCTGTCTCCACCTCTAGCCTGTCTGTCTCATGTGATGTCCTCTGTCTCCACCTCTAACCTGTCTGTCTCATGTCCTCTGTCTCCTCCTCTAGCCTGTCTGTCTCATGTCCTCTGTCTCCACCTCTAGCCTGTCTGTCTCATGTCCTCTGTCTCCACCTCTAGCCTGTCTGTCTCATGTCCTCTGTCTCCACCTCTAGCCTGTCTGTCTCATGTGATGTCCTCTGTCTCCACCTCTAGCCTGTCTGTCTCATGTCCTCTGTCTCCACCTCTAGCCTGTCTGTCTCATGTGATGTCCTCTGTCTCCACCTCTAGCCTGTCTGTCTCATGTGATGTCCTCTGTCTCCACCTCTAGCCCGTCTGTCTCATGTGATGTCCTCTGTCTCCTCCTCTAGCCTGTCTGTCTCATGTCCTCTGTCTCCACCTCTAGCCTTTCTGTCTCATGTGATGTCCTCTGTCTCCACCTCTAGCCTGTCTGTCTCATGTCCTCTGTCTCCACCTCTAGCCTCTCTGTCTCATGTCCTCTGTCTCCACCTCTAGCCTGTCTGTCTCATGTCCTCTGTCTCCACCTCTAGCCTGTCTGTCTCATGTCCTCTGTCTCCACCTCTAGCCTGTCTGTCTCATGTCCTCTGTCTCCACCTCTAGCCTGTCTGTCTCATGTCCTCTGTCTCCACCTCTAGCCTGTCTGTCTCATGTCCTCTGTCTCCACCTCTAGCCTGTCTGTCTCATGTCCTCTGTCTCCACCTCTAGCCTGTCTGTCTCATGTCCTCTGTCTCCACCTCTAGCCTGTCTGTCTCATGTCCTCTGTCTCCACCTCTAGCCTGTCTGTCTCATGTCCTCTGTCTCCACCTCTAGCCTGTCTGTCTCATGTCCTCTGTCTCCACCTCTAGCCTGTCTGTCTCATGTCCTCTGTCTCCACCTCTAGCCTGTCTGTCTCATGTCCTCTGTCTCCACCTCTAGCCTGTCTGTCTCATGTCCTCTGTCTCCACCTCTAGCCTGTCTGTCTCATGTCCTCTGTCTCCACCTCTAGCCTGTCTGTCTCATGTCCTCTGTCTCCACCTCTAGCCTGTCTGTCTCATGTCCTCTGTCTCCACCTCTAGCCTGTCTGTCTCATGTCCTCTGTCTCCACCTCTAGCCTGTCTGTCTCATGTCCTCTGTCTCCACCTCTAGCCTGTCGGTCTCATGTCCTCTGTCTCCACCTCTAGCCTGTCGGTCTCATGTCCTCTGTCTCCACCTCTAGCCTGTCGGTCTCATGTCCTCTGTCTCCACCTCTAGCCTGTCTGTCTCATGTCCTCTGTCTCCACCTCTAGCCTGTCTGTCTCATGTCCTCTGTCTCCACCTCTAGCCTGTCTGTCTCATGTCCTCTGTCTCCACCTCTAGCCTGTCTGTCTCATGTCCTCTGTCTCCACCTCTAGCCTGTCTGTCTCATGTCCTCTGTCTCCACCTCTAGCCTGTCTGTCTCATGTCCTCTGTCTCCACCTCTAGCCTGTCGGTCTCATGTCCTCTGTCTCCACCTCTAGCCTGTCTGTCTCATGTCCTCTGTCTCCACCTCTAGCCTGTCTGTCTCATGTCCTCTGTCTCCACCTCTAGCCTGTCTGTCTCATGTCCTCTGTCTCCACCTCTAGCCTGTCTGTCTCATGTCCTCTGTCTCCACCTCTAGCCTGTCTGTCTCATGTCCTCTGTCTCCACCTCTAGCCTGTCTGTCTCATGTGATGTCCTCTGTCTCCACCTCTAGCCTGTCTGTCTCATGTCCTCTGTCTCCACCTCTAGCCTGTCTGTCTCATGTCCTCTGTCTCCACCTCTAGCCTGTCTGTCTCATGTCCTCTGTCTCCACCTCTAGCCTGTCTGTCTCATGTCCTCTGTCTCCACCTCTAGCCTGTCTGTCTCATGTCCTCTGTCTCCACCTCTAGCCTGTCTGTCTCATGTCCTCTGTCTCCACCTCTAGCCTGTCTGTCTCATGTCCTCTGTCTCCACCTCTAGCCTGTCTGTCTCATGTCCTCTGTCTCCACCTCTAGCCTGTCTGTCTCATGTCCTCTGTCTCCACCTCTAGCCTGTCTGTCTCATGTCCTCTGTCTCCACCTCTAGCCTGTCTGTCTCATGTGATGTCCTCTGTCTCCACCTCTAGCCTGTCTGTCTCATGTCCTCTGTCTCCACCTCTAGCCTGTCTGTCTCATGTCCTCTGTCTCCACCTCTAGCCTGTCTGTCTCATGTCCTCTGTCTCCACCTCTAGCCTGTCTGTCTCATGTCCTCTGTCTCCACCTCTAGCCTGTCGGTCTCATGTCCTCTGTCTCCACCTCTAGCCTGTCTGTCTCATGTCCTCTGTCTCCACCTCTAGCCTGTCTGTCTCATGTCCTCTGTCTCCACCTCTAGCCTGTCTGTCTCATGTCCTCTGTCTCCACCTCTAGCCTGTCTGTCTCATGTCCTCTGTCTCCACCTCTAGCTTGTCTGTCTCATGTCCTCTGTCTCCACCTCTAGCCTGTCTGTCTCATGTCCTCTGTCTCCACCTCTAGCCTGTCTGTCTCATGTCCTCTGTCTCCACCTCTAGCCTGTCGGTCTCATGTCCTCTGTCTCCACCTCTAGCCTGTCTGTCTCATGTCCTCTGTCTCCACCTCTAGCCTGTCTGTCTCATGTCCTCTGTCTCCACCTCTAGCCTGTCTGTCTCATGTCCTCTGTCTCCACCTCTAGCCTGTCTGTCTCATGTGATGTCCTCTGTCTCCACCTGTAGCCTGTCTGTCTCATGTCCTCTGTCTCCTCCTCTAGCCTGTCTGTCTCATGTCCTCTGTCTCCACCTCTAGCCTGTCTGTCTCATGTCCTCTGTCTCCACCTCTAGCCTGTCTGTCTCATGTCCTCTGTCTCCACCTCTAGCCTGTCTGTCTCATGTCCTCTGTCTCCACCTCTAGCCTGTCTGTCTCATGTCCTCTGTCTCCACCTCTAGCCTGTCTGTCTCATGTGATGTCCTCTGTCTCCACCTCTAGCCTGTCTGTCTCATGTGATGTCCTCTGTCTCCACCTCTAGCCTGTCTGTCTCATGTCCTCTGTCTCCACCTCTAGCCTGTCTGTCTCATGTCCTCTGTCTCCACCTCTAGCCTGTCTGTCTCATGTCCTCTGTCTCCACCTCTAGCCTGTCTGTCTCATGTCCTCTGTCTACACCTCTAGCCTGTCTGTCTCATGTGATGTCCTCTGTCTCCACCTGTAGCCTGTCTGTCTCATGTCCTCTGTCTCCTCCTCTAGCCTGTCTGTCTCATGTCCTCTGTCTCCACCTCTAGCCTGTCTGTCTCATGTCCTCTGTCTCCACCTCTAGCCTGTCTGTCTCATGTCCTCTGTCTCCACCTCTAGCCTGTCTGTCTCATGTCCTCTGTCTCCACCTCTAGCCTGTCGGTCTCATGTCCTCTGTCTCCACCTCTAGCCTGTCTGTCTCATGTCCTCTGTCTCCACCTCTAGCCTGTCTGTCTCATGTCCTCTGTCTCCACCTCTAGCCTGTCTGTCTCATGTCCTCTGTCTCCACCTCTAGCCTGTCTGTCTCATGTGATGTCCTCTGTCTCCACCTCTAGCCTGTCTGTCTCATGTCCTCTGTCTCCACCTCTAGCCTGTCTGTCTCATGTCCTCTGTCTCCACCTCTAGCCTGTCTGTCTCATGTCCTCTGTCTCCACCTCTAGCCTGTCTGTCTCATGTCCTCTGTCTCCACCTCTAGCCTGTCTGTCTCATGTCCTCTGTCTCCACCTCTAGCCTGTCTGTCTCATGTCCTCTGTCTCCACCTCTAGCCTGTCGGTCTCATGTCCTCTGTCTCCACCTCTAGCCTGTCTGTCTCATGTCCTCTGTCTCCACCTCTAGCCTGTCTGTCTCATGTCCTCTGTCTCCACCTCTAGCCTGTCTGTCTCATGTCCTCTGTCTCCACCTCTAGCCTGTCTGTCTCATGTCCTCTGTCTCCACCTCTAGCCTGTCTGTCTCATGTCCTCTGTCTCCACCTCTAGCCTGTCTGTCTCATGTCCTCTGTCTCCACCTCTAGCCTGTCTGTCTCATGTGATGTCCTCTGTCTCCACCTCTAGCCTGTCTGTCTCATGTCCTCTGTCTCCACCTCTAGCCTGTCTGTCTCATGTCCTCTGTCTCCACCTCTAGCCTGTCTGTCTCATGTCCTCTGTCTCCACCTCTAGCCTGTCTGTCTCATGTCCTCTGTCTCCACCTCTAGCCTGTCTGTCTCATGTGATGTCCTCTGTCTCCACCTCTAGCCTGTCTGTCTCATGTCCTCTGTCTCCTCCTCTAGCCTGTCTGTCTCATGTCCTCTGTCTCCACCTCTAGCCTGTCTGTCTCATGTCCTCTGTCTCCACCTCTAGCCTGTCTGTCTCATGTCCTCTGTCTCCACCTCTAGCCCATCTGTCTCATGTCCTCTGTCTCCAACTCTAGCCTGTCTGTCTCATGTCCTCTGTCTCCACCTCTAGCCTGTCTGTCTCATGTCCTCTGTCTCCACCTCTAGCCTGTCGGTCTCATGTCCTCTGTCTCCACCTCTAGCCTGTCTGTCTCATGTCCTCTGTCTCCACCTCTAGCCTGTCTGTCTCATGTCCTCTGTCTCCACCTCTAGCCTGTCTGTCTCATGTCCTCTGTCTCCACCTCTAGCCTGTCGGTCTCATGTCCTCTGTCTCCACCTCTAGCCTGTCTGTCTCATGTCCTCTGTCTCCACCTCTAGCCTGTCGGTCTCATGTCCTCTGTCTCCACCTCTAGCCTGTCTGTCTCATGTCCTCTGTCTCCACCTCTAGCCTGTCTGTCTCATGTCCTCTGTCTCCACCTCTAGCCTGTCTGTCTCATGTCCTCTGTCTCCACCTCTAGCCTGTCGGTCTCATGTGATGTCCTCTGTCTCCACCTCTAGCCTGTCTGTCTCATGTCCTCTGTCTCCACCTCTAGCCTGTCTGTCTCATGTGATGTCCTCTGTCTCCACCTCTAGCCTGTCTGTCTCATGTGATGTCCTCTGTCTCCACCTCTAGCCTGTCTGTCTCATGTGATGTCCTCTGTCTCCTCCTCTAGCCTGTCTGTCTCATGTCCTCTGTCTCCACCTCTAGCCTGTCTGTCTCATGTGATGTCCTCTGTCTCCACCTCTAGCCTGTCTGTCTCATGTCCTCTGTCTCCACCTCTAGCCTCTCTGTCTCATGTCCTCTGTCTCCACCTCTAGCCTGTCTGTCTCATGTCCTCTGTCTCCACCTCTAGCCTGTCTGTCTCATGTCCTCTGTCTCCACCTCTAGCCTGTCTGTCTCATGTCCTCTGTCTCCACCTCTAGCCTGTCTGTCTCATGTCCTCTGTCTCCACCTCTAGCCTGTCTGTCTCATGTCCTCTGTCTCCACCTCTAGCCTGTCTGTCTCATGTCCTCTGTCTCCACCTCTAGCCTGTCGGTCTCATGTCCTCTGTCTCCACCTCTAGCCTGTCTGTCTCATGTCCTCTGTCTCCACCTCTAGCCTGTCTGTCTCATGTCCTCTGTCTCCACCTCTAGCCTGTCTGTCTCATGTCCTCTGTCTCCACCTCTAGCCTGTCTGTCTCATGTCCTCTGTCTCCACCTCTAGCCTGTCTGTCTCATGTCCTCTGTCTCCACCTCTAGCCTGTCTGTCTCATGTCCTCTGTCTCCACCTCTAGCCTGTCGGTCTCATGTCCTCTGTCTCCACCTCTAGCCTGTCGGTCTCATGTCCTCTGTCTCCACCTCTAGCCTGTCGGTCTCATGTCCTCTGTCTCCACCTCTAGCCTGTCTGTCTCATGTCCTCTGTCTCCACCTCTAGCCTGTCTGTCTCATGTCCTCTGTCTCCACCTCTAGCCTGTCTGTCTCATGTCCTCTGTCTCCACCTCTAGCCTGTCTGTCTCATGTCCTCTGTCTCCACCTCTAGCCTGTCTGTCTCATGTCCTCTGTCTCCACCTCTAGCCTGTCTGTCTCATGTCCTCTGTCTCCACCTCTAGCCTGTCGGTCTCATGTCCTCTGTCTCCACCTCTAGCCTGTCTGTCTCATGTCCTCTGTCTCCACCTCTAGCCTGTCTGTCTCATGTCCTCTGTCTCCACCTCTAGCCTGTCTGTCTCATGTCCTCTGTCTCCACCTCTAGCCTGTCGGTCTCATGTCCTCTGTCTCCACCTCTAGCCTGTCTGTCTCATGTCCTCTGTCTCCACCTCTAGCCTGTCTGTCTCATGTGATGTCCTCTGTCTCCACCTCTAGCCTGTCTGTCTCATGTCCTCTGTCTCCACCTCTAGCCTGTCTGTCTCATGTCCTCTGTCTCCACCTCTAGCCTGTCTGTCTCATGTCCTCTGTCTCCACCTCTAGCCTGTCTGTCTCATGTCCTCTGTCTCCACCTCTAGCCTGTCTGTCTCATGTCCTCTGTCTCCACCTCTAGCCTGTCTGTCTCATGTCCTCTGTCTCCACCTCTAGCCTGTCTGTCTCATGTCCTCTGTCTCCACCTCTAGCCTGTCTGTCTCATGTGATGTCCTCTGTCTCCACCTCTAGCCTGTCTGTCTCATGTGATGTCCTCTGTCTCCACCTCTAGCCTGTCTGTCTCATTTGATGTCCTCTGTCTCCTCCTCTAGCCTGTCTGTCTCATGTCCTCTGTCTCCACCTCTAGCCTGTCTGTCTCATGTCCTCTGTCTCCACCTCTAGCCTGTCTGTCTCATGTCCTCTGTCTCCACCTCTAGCCTGTCTGTCTCATGTGATGTCCTCTGTCTCCACCTCTAGCCTGTCTGTCTCATGTCCTCTGTCTCCACCTCTAGCCTGTCTGTCTCATGTGATGTCCTCTGTCTCCACCTCTAGCCTGTCTGTCTCATGTGATGTCCTCTGTCTCCACCTCTAGCCTGTCTGTCTCATGTGATGTCCTCTGTCTCCTCCTCTAGCCTGTCTGTCTCATGTCCTCTGTCTCCACCTCTAGCCTGTCTGTCTCATGTGATGTCCTCTGTCTCCACCTCTAGCCTGTCTGTCTCATGTCCTCTGTCTCCACCTATAGCCTCTCTGTCTCATGTCCTCTGTCTCCACCTCTAGCCTGTCTGTCTCATGTCCTCTGTCTCCACCTCTAGCCTGTCTGTCTCATGTCCTCTGTCTCCACCTCTAGCCTGTCTGTCTCATGTGATGTCCTCTGTCTCCACCTCTAGCCTGTCTGTCTCATGTCCTCTGTCTCCACCTCTAGCCTGTCTGTCTCATGTCCTCTGTCTCCACCTCTAGCCTGTCTGTCTCATGTCCTCTGTCTCCACCTCTAGCCTGTCTGTCTCATGTCCTCTGTCTCCACCTCTAGCCTGTCTGTCTCATGTCCTCTGTCTCCACCTCTAGCCTGTCTGTCTCATGTCCTCTGTCTCCACCTCTAGCCTGTCTGTCTCATGTGATGTCCTCTGTCTCCACCTCTAACCTGTCTGTCTCATGTCCTCTGTCTCCTCCTCTAGCCTGTCTGTCTCATGTCCTCTGTCTCCACCTCTAGCCTGTCTGTCTCATGTGATGTCCTCTGTCTCCACCTCTAACCTGTCTGTCTCATGTCCTCTGTCTCCTCCTCTAGCCTGTCTGTCTCATGTCCTCTGTCTCCACCTCTAGCCTGTCTGTCTCATGTCCTCTGTCTCCACCTCTAGCCTGTCTGTCTCATGTCCTCTGTCTCCACCTCTAGCCTGTCTGTCTCATGTGATGTCCTCTGTCTCCACCTCTAGCCTGTCTGTCTCATGTCCTCTGTCTCCACCTCTAGCCTGTCTGTCTCATGTGATGTCCTCTGTCTCCACCTCTAGCCTGTCTGTCTCATGTGATGTCCTCTGTCTCCACCTCTAGCCCGTCTGTCTCATGTGATGTCCTCTGTCTCCTCCTCTAGCCTGTCTGTCTCATGTCCTCTGTCTCCACCTCTAGCCTGTCTGTCTCATGTGATGTCCTCTGTCTCCACCTCTAGCCTGTCTGTCTCATGTCCTCTGTCTCCACCTCTAGCCTCTCTGTCTCATGTCCTCTGTCTCCACCTCTAGCCTGTCTGTCTCATGTCCTCTGTCTCCACCTCTAGCCTGTCTGTCTCATGTCCTCTGTCTCCACCTCTAGCCTGTCGGTCTCATGTCCTCTGTCTCCACCTCTAGCCTGTCTGTCTCATGTCCTCTGTCTCCACCTCTAGCCTGTCTGTCTCATGTCCTCTGTCTCCACCTCTAGCCTGTCTGTCTCATGTCCTCTGTCTCCACCTCTAGCCTGTCTGTCTCATGTGATGTCCTCTGTCTCCACCTCTAACCTGTCTGTCTCATGTCCTCTGTCTCCACCTCTAGCCTGTCTGTCTCATGTCCTCTGTCTCCACCTCTAGCCTGTCGGTCTCATGTCCTCTGTCTCCACCTCTAGCCTGTCTGTCTCATGTCCTCTGTCTCCACCTCTAGCCTGTCTGTCTCATGTCCTCTGTCTCCACCTCTAGCCTGTCGGTCTCATGTCCTCTGTCTCCACCTCTAGCCTGTCTGTCTCATGTCCTCTATCTCCACCTCTAGCCTGTCGGTCTCATGTCCTCTGTCTCCACCTCTAGCCTGTCTGTCTCATGTCCTCTGTCTCCACCTCTAGCCTGTCGGTCTCATGTCCTCTGTCTCCACCTCTAGCCTGTCTGTCTCATGTCCTCTGTCTCCACCTCTAGCCTGTCTGTCTCATGTCCTCTGTCTCCACCTCTAGCCTGTCTGTCTCATGTCCTCTGTCTCCACCTCTAGCCTGTCTGTCTCATGTCCTCTGTCTCCACCTCTAGCCTGTCTGTCTCATGTCCTCTGTCTCCACCTCTAGCCTGTCTGTCTCATGTCCTCTGTCTCCACCTCTAGCCTGTCTGTCTCATGTCCTCTGTCTCCACCTCTAGCCTGTCTGTCTCATGTCCTCTGTCTCCACCTCTAGCCTGTCTGTCTCATGTCCTCTGTCTCCACCTCTAGCCTGTCTGTCTCATGTCCTCTGTCTCCACCTCTAGCCTGTCTGTCTCATGTCCTCTGTCTCCACCTCTAGCCTGTCTGTCTCATGTCCTCTGTCTCCACCTCTAGCCTGTCTGTCTCATGTCCTCTGTCTCCACCTCTAGCCTGTCTGTCTCATGTCCTCTGTCTCCACCTCTAGCCTGTCTGTCTCATGTCCTCTGTCTCCACCTCTAGCCTGTCTGTCTCATGTCCTCTGTCTCCACCTCTAGCCTGTCTGTCTCATGTCCTCTGTCTCCACCTCTAGCCTGTCTGTCTCCTGCAGCCAGGTGAAGAAGCAAATGGAGAAACTGACCTTATACAAAGCCAGATGTTGTCAGCTTCAGTGTTCTGAGAACTTTTCAACACAAGCCTGAGTCAGAAAAGCGTTGCTGAGTTGTGAAAAACATCCTACTTTGTTCCAGGAGCCAAAAAAATCTAAACCATTTAAAAAAAAAAAAAGACTACAAATCAGTCACCCCAACACCTCACATCATAAAGGCATTGCAGTCTCTTCCTGGCTCACCTTAGAAAGTAGTCAACACTCATTAAATATATGAAATATGGAAATTGCCCTTAGAGATGGGGTGAGGAGCTCGGTCATCCGGGAGGAGAACAGAGTAGAGCTCTTGTTCATTTAGTTAGGTTTCCGTGTGTCATCCCCTTTGTCTGTGTTGTTTCGGCTGATCAGCCACTATTTAAGTTTACCCTTGTGTGTCATTTGTTAGGTCAGTTTGTTTCATTTTGTTGCTTGAGTTACTGCTGCTACAAATTCTTTGATTATAGTTTTGTTAAGTTGACCTCTTTTATAGGCCTGATTTATTCATTTATGTTAAAACAACTTTTTCTTTTTGGGTCAAAATAAAAACCCTATTTCTTTTTTTTACTTTAAACCTGTGCCTGACTGTGCTTCACTCCTCGGCCCATCACATTCTTTGCATAGATCATGACTTAAAGTGGTCAAATGGACTCACATTTTCATTACCGTGGTGAAGCTTTGGCTCTTTTAGGGCTTTGCTTGGCCTTCTTGTTCGTTTTTCTAATTAATGGCCAGCTTACTTGATTTAGAGCTCAGGGTTAAGGTTAGGTTTAGTTGACCATCAGTACTGATTATAAAGAGTAAATACATCCAAATCGATGTTTTTCCAGGAGGAATCATGTCATCTTTCTGAGCATAGTGGAGCAGGATGTCAGACAGTCTTGTCCCAGCTTTGGTAAAACTGTGCTGGCATGACAGATGTACAAATAGAGGAATGTGTGTTGGTGTCCCTCCCAGAGACGTCTAGAGCTTCAATACTCCCACAGATGTTTCAAATCCTCTGTCTGCAAGGGTATGCAACACACAGAGCAACAGGGTTCAGAAACATTACACACACACACACACACACACACACACGTTAAGTGACGACATAACCATTCACATATGGATAAACATAATTATGAGAGTGTGCAAGTACCATCTTTGCAGCTCTGTTATTAAAGCTAATATGTTGTGGAGGAACACCTTTATGTGTCCACTGCTTAATGCCTGCTGCCAGAGGCCACGTGCCTCCTCTCAATCCTCAGCTTTGCTCTTCAGACTCATCTGTTATGAAGTGCTGGACCAACTAAAACAACACGTTTGTGCCAGCAGGTTTGTGTGGTACTTACTGTCACAGTTTATAGAAACTCTATCCTAACTATTATAGCTCACATTTTTCTCTTAATAGCACACATTGTTTACCCTCCTGAGTACCGTCATTTTCAGGCATCAGAGCGCACATTCATCCACGTCTGATGACATCTAAAGCAGTTTAGTGTTTTACTTACACAAAAATCATCTCATCCGCTGTAAATAACAATCAGTGGAAGTGTAAATATGAATTCTTTGCTTAATATTTACCATTGAAGAAGCATCTGTCCTCTTTTTGACGCTGTAGATCATCGTTGGACCACTTATGTCTGTTGTTCTAATCAGCCATGCTAACATTGCCAGGATCACTCCTGTCAATGATGAGTCAAACTCATCATTGTTTTGCTCTTACTGCAGTTTGGCTGAAATGAAAAATGTCAAGGGGAGTGAAAATGCCCAAGAGCTATTAAAACGAGTCAATTCAAGCTGAATAAGAGAGCAGAAAATGTGACATCAGCTTCAGGGAAGCTTCTGTTCCACAGTGTTGGCTCTCATAGCTCTACCTATAGCTCAGCAGCAGATCTTGTGTCTTTACAAGTTACTGTCATCTCATGGCCGTTACGACTCTGTCCAACAAACCTCGCCATATCACGGTGTTCATACTTGAAGGGTAAATGGTACCAGCGACAAACAGAACATCCTGGGGGCCAGGATAGCACTGTGGTTGTATTAGACAGTAACAGGGAGAAAAGGGAAGCATGAGCAGCGTGACAGAAGTTGTTTTTGGCCTCTGTCTATCACCTCTGCTAATCTGAAGAATCTAACGGCTGCCGACGCGGCGGAGGAGGCGCAGCTTAGAGCCAAGTGCTTTGGAAATGTGAGAATTGAACTTTATGAAGACATGATAGCAGTGTGACACTTGGGCGTTATCTACCTTACAGCCTGTCAGACCTGTCTGATCTCTGCAGGGATCAGAATATAAATCTGGTTTATTTCCATGGCAACTCTGTCCTGTTATGATACTTAATTATCATGCTAAAAGTGAATGCAGCAGCCAGGCAATTTCAGACCTGCTGGTACTCCAAGGACAATGCTCCAGCAGCTATTTTGGTTTGTGGAGGTATGAGGAAGATGCGTGAGCTGAAGCTTATTAAAGCAATAACAGCATTTAAATGCATCATATAGATTCTCTATGTCATTCCAATGATGCACTAAACATCATGGGAGGGAAACAACCCTGATTATGTCCTCCATCTTTCTCTCTTTAACTCATTCTCCTCCAATTCAGTCACTAATCACAGGTACAGGTTGCTTGGAGTTGAGAGAAGCAGCTCATCATCAGCAGTCCAGCAGCTGCTTGGTGTGAGGCAGGTGACACCCCAGACAGGTTACCAGTTCATCACAGAGACAAAGAACCACTCACTCTTCGGGATAAGTTAGAGCGATCAGTTAGCCTGTGTTTCTCCCACAATCCTAACTATGGCTGTCTGTATGAGTAATTTATGTTTCTGAGGTTGTAGAAGCAACACAGGGATACTTTTGGTGGGTCAATAAACAAGGAGATTACTGGGAGAGATTAGCTGGGCTTCTCTGGCTAAGCAGGCAGCTTGTGGCTGCTGTTGGCGGCTTGCACACTCGGCCACATCCAGGCGAGTCACAGCTTATGGCCTGCCTGGGGAATGGCCACCATCTAATTGCACAGAGCTGATTGGGTAAGTGTCCATGGCAACAGGAGCCTGAACACTCAGCCCAGTCCAGATGGGTTTCAGCTGGTGCTTCCTCACTGGAAATCAGAACCTGAACCCTGTAATCCCATACTGCTTTCTTTTTGTTGCATTCTCATTTCAGCCAGTTTTCACAGTAAATTCTTAATATGTAGCGTTCCACCCTGTAATGGGAGCCTATCATGGTATTACGATCACAGTTAACTGGATTACACCTACACCACAGCTGGGGAACCCTACCTGGAGGATTTGACCACTTCAAGAAGTCTACTTCCACTTAGCAGCCGCTTTTATCCAATTTACATGTGAGAAGTGATCAATTAACCACAGCAATTAACCTAACGGTCATTAGACCATTGGAGGAAGCCGCAGCACCCTTAGAGAACCCAGGCATACACATCTCCACACAGAAAGGCTGTAGCTGAACCCTCCCTCCAGCCGAGGCTCGAACCAGTCGCCACCATGCTGCCCTCCAGAACTCTAGTGGGCAAGATGTGGAAAAACGTCCAGTGAACAAAAGGAGGTAATTATCTGTTCAACACACAACACAGAGAAGCCACAGAACAAGAAAAGAAACTGTGTTGGGTTCTCTAAGTAGTGAAACTTATTTAACTTTAATAAACAATTTAATAAGCCATGAACAACTACATTTATATTTCTCGTTTGTAAAATTTACATGTCTCATTTGTTGTCTGTACGCGGTGATGTGACTGCTCTATGTGGGAGCTAAATGGAGAAAGATTTTGTGAGTCCTCGCTTATGGACACCCATGATATGAAGCTTTCACACTGATCACATCATGAGTTTGTTGACTGAGCTGAACTAAAGCAATGCTACTCAACGTTCGGGTGGTGGGTGTTAGGATCTGTTTTAATGCGACAGTGTTCCTTTTTTCACAGTGAAGCATGTTAGCAGCTATTTTCAGGTTGCACAAGTGAAATTGTGAAAATAAAAATTGAAATAGAATTGAAACACCATATGAAAGCGCCGTGTGATGGACTGGCGAGCTGTTCAGGGTGTTCCCTGCCTTTCGCCCACAGACGGCTGGGATAGGCTCCAGCTTCCTGCGACCCTTCATCAGACTCAGCGGTTAGGATGATGAATGAATGAAAAGCTGAGGGTTTATTCTGAAAAACCAGATCAGTAGAAATAAATACAAACACCTGAAATAAAGAAGACAAAACATGACATTTTTAAGTCTAAGAATCAGATCGAGTGTCAACACGACTCCAGATTTAGATTTCTACAGGTATAAGGTTATATCTACCCAGTCATGTTTAATCTTTCACTCATTCTTTACTTCTTAGAGCTTCATCTGATGCTGGTGGTGTTCGCTTCATGGTCGGAGGTCCACCCTTCAGTTATGGTTGGATATTTAATAAGTTCTGTTTGAGACTTTTCAGGAATAAAGTCATGAAGCTTTACTCTGGTCTTTCAGACAAACTTCTTATTTCTTCACATTTCTGTGTTTTGTTGTATTTTATTATTTGATGACTTGCCGTCTAAGTTGGTTGTTTCCCTGGATGTTTGTCAGCTTGTGTTATCATCCCTGCAGTTCGATCCTCTCACTAATTTATCTTTGTTTAAATGTGCATTTCCTTCGGTTTTACAGGACAGTCAGTGAGTATATGTGTATGCTTATGTGCAAACATGGTCACAGTTTGTTGGCATTGGTGTCAGTTGTTGGCATGTTAATGAAAGAGGGACATAAAACACCGGTAATAAAGGTGGGTTATGGAACGTGGCATGCTAAAGCCCCTGTCCCCTGCAGAGAAACCCCCAGCTACCTGATCCATACGTCAAAACTGTAACTGGAGCTCTAACATATTCCAGTCTAGCTGGGGCGAAGAGCTGTGTCTGCTCTGGAAGTAAAAAACAAAACAGCAACTCATGTTTCAGAAAGTTCCTGGTAGGGTCAGGAGATAATGACCTGCACCGACCAACAATAAATACAATGTTCTCAGGAGGAACAGCAACTGCTACATCAGAAGCTAATGGGCACCTAAACAAACAAACAGTCACCACAGCACAAGTCCTGTAGATACCATTTAACAAGACAATAAACCGACAGACAGCGTATGATGGTACATTTCTGTTTTCTATACACAAATGACAGCAAAATTTCTGGAAATGAGGCTTCACATGTGAGCGTGTGTCTGTGTTGCCAGAAGACAAAGCTCAGAAACAGGAAACAGAAAAGCATTTTGTGTCTTCGGTCGTCAGTCCGGTGTGTTTACATACACTTCCATAAAAATGCAAGACTTGTAGACTTTCAACTGAATAAGATGCTGGATTTCCTTTACCAGTGGAGGAGTTCTGTGATGAACCAGGTGAATGGAAACCAGAGAAGTAAAGGGATCATATATGCTCTGCCATCTGGCTGTTTCCAAAGTAGGTCAACCGATCTCCATCTCTGTTTGCACCACCTTCATGGCAGACGTCCATGTGAAGCTCATAAAGTTAACACGACAGCTGAGAGGACGGAGCGTTCAGGTCAGTCTGTGGTTGATCAAAAGTAATAACAGTAAAATGGGTATCATACCTGAATGATAATAAATATGACGCAGGAAAGAATCCAGCAGGCTGTGCTCAGCTCTGCAACACCAGCGGTTTCTGGTGCCACAGCCAATCAGCTGAAGCTGCTCTGGGAGAAATAAGATGACATTACCATCATCTTTCTGACTGGTCATGCTAAGTTACCATTTTCAGTCCCACAGGTTGGATTTCTTCTTTATCAAAAGAGTTACTTTTATTCAAAAGAGAAAAAATTTAATGATAATGTGTCAGTTATTCCTGCAGAACTTCAGATTACCGTCTCCAAACACACTACGTACTGAACCGAAGTGCAGAACTGCAAATCACTGTTTATATTCAGCATTAGCAAGTTGCTTTTAGAAGGTACTGCAGTAATGTACTTTCAGAAATCAGTGCTTCTATAATCTGGTTACCAGTAACCCCAACTGGTTTTTCTCTTCCCCGTTTTTCTGATGATATCTTCCTTCCCAACTTCTGTTGAGCCGGGTCGATGGAATTAGGACAAAAAAGGAAAAACAAACAGAAATGTGTTATTAGATCTCCTGAGGACAGATTTTTATCCAGCCAAATAATTATTCCAAGCCCGGTTTCTGATCCTCTCGTGGAACAGGAGATTGTAATTAAAGGGGTTGTTCTGGACAACTTTTTATCTTTTGTCTTTTATCTGCTTGTTTCTTTTCATATCTTTTCCCCAGCGTCATCATCTGTAAGCTTCAACATCAGCCAGAGCTGTGAGGAATGGACACTCATGTGGTTGATAACAGGCATGACATCAAGTACATCTGCATTCTTCACTGTTACAGATTTTACAGGTTTAAGCTGCAGGGTTCACACCGTGAGAGAAGTAGCAGCTTGTAGTCGGGATATTATGGTACAGATTTAACATGATGCTGCTTTTCTAAACAGAAAAGGAAAAAATGCAGAGTTAGGCATGCTGAAAGCACCAGCCGAGGATCCCAAAACAGTTAACTCAGCAATCAGACTCATACTGTTCACAATCAGGCCCATTCCATCACAATCACAATTATTTGTCACTTTCAGTGTTAATTAGCATCAACTTTTACACCAAAAAGTCTGCAAATGTCACAAAATGCTTTGTTGTTCATTATGTCACATTTTTCTACGTATTTAGACAGATTTACATCTTCAGCATCTGCAGAAACATGTTTTATTGTTTAAAGTGGCTCGCATCCAAACGGACTTTCATCCTTCAGTCCAGTTTTCATTTGTCTGGTGTGAGCTGGATCACGCCATGTTCCCCATCCTACTCTAAGAGAGGTTGCTTTTCTTTATCTCTCCTCCTGATGCAAACCTCAAACTCCTGCTTAGATCTGCGATCTGTCCTGAAACTCCAAGGCAGGCAGGCACATGCAAGGCAGCTGGAGATGCCGGGGCTACTCTGCCAAGGAGATGTCAGAGGAAGAGGACAGAAACGAAGACAGCCGAGGAGACACTGAGATGGAAGGAGAGATAAATGGCTGCTAGTAAAACAAACCAGTGCTTTATAGAAAGTCTGGCAAAGTTTTATAAGAACAGATGTAAACTTCTCATATGTCCCACTGATTTTAATAAACATACCAGAGTCTACCACTCACTGGTGTGTGGTGCAAACGCTCCTCTTTCCTCCATACTGGCCTGCATCTAGCAGGAGTGTGGTGGGGTGGTGGTGGTGGTGGGGGGGAGGGGGGGGTCACGCTCCTTCATGCTCCCTTCCAATACGAGCTGCCGGTTTACGAGCTGACCTTTGCACTTCCAGTCAGGACACGGCTGCACTTTTATCCTGACCAGTTAAGGTAAATAAAATCACCAGATCCATCGTGGTGGTGGTGAGGAGCCAAATCGCTTGTTTTGGTCACAACAATCCGCTGATGAAATGTTTGGAGAGCAGAGAAGAAGGGAAACACAGATCTGACGGTGAAGCAGTCGCTGACATGAGCTGTTGGGTACAACGGGAAATACCGTCATTTCCCAACAACATGCTGCTTCTTCTTTCACACG
Organism: Telmatherina bonti; assembly: GCF_933228915.1. Classification (NCBI taxonomy): domain Eukaryota; kingdom Metazoa; phylum Chordata; class Actinopteri; order Atheriniformes; family Telmatherinidae; genus Telmatherina; species Telmatherina bonti. The sequence continues at coordinate 35,049,915 of NC_136613.1, read as the reverse complement.
GTGTGACGCCTGCAGCTCAGACAGTGATGCAGCTAATTTATTGATTAAGGGGGTAACATGCTAAGGGTTGCATGACAAAGAGAACAGCGCAGACTGAAGGGCGACTTTGCCTCGAGAAGGAAGTGACACGTAGCGACAACGAGAGAGACGGAGAGTGTGTGACGAAATGATGCTGAAGGAGACAACTTCAGACAGACAGCAATGACTGACTTTCCTTTTGGGCTACTGAGTAAGCAGCTGTCTTACAGTCACTGCCTGGGAAAAACTTTTATTTATTTAAAAGTTTTAAAAGGTCTTTCTGTGGAAACAGAGTCAGGGTTACAACATGGACACCTGCAGCTCGTGCAGCCGAGATATGTCCAAAATTTTTTGTTTTAAATTTAGTGGCTGAGGGTTGTTTTAGAAGGTATGAACTTTTAAACATGTTTATGTGTAAAACTTGGTAAATTGATCATATTCTGGAGTAAAATGCGGTGTTGAGCGAGATTCTTTCTGGTGTTGATTCAGTTCATTCAGGTTTGCAGCTTCGGTTTCTGCAGAGCGCTCTGAAGGTTCCATCATGGCATTTCAGCTCGATTGACAGCTTAACTTCAATGCAAACATAAACACCATCCATATTCTTTACCTGCTTCTTCCATGCAGGGTTGCAGCAGAACTGGAATCTATAGAAGGTGAGGCAGGGTTCATCATACCATCACAGGTCCAACACAGATAAAGACACAACCAGTCACTCCATGTGGAGGAGGTAAAGTGAGCCATTAACCATGTCTACATAGATAGATAGGTAGATAGATAGATAGATAGATAGATAGATAGATAGATAGATAGATAGATAGATAGGTAGGTAGATAGATAGATAGATAGATAGATAGATAGATAGATAGATAGATAGATAGATAGATAGATAGATAGATAGGTAGGTAGATAGATAGATAGATAGATAGGTAGATAGATAGATAGATAGATAGATAGATAGATAGATAGATAGATAGATAGATAGATAGATAGATAGATAGATAGATAGGTTCTACCTCAGCAGATGTAAATAACATCCACGTTTAAAGGAGGGTTACTTATTGTGATGTCAGTGTGGAAGTTGGAAATGGTGGAATATCCTGTAAAAGATTCTCATCTGCTTAATATTATTCCTTGTTGTTTCCTTTTAACTTGAATCCATCAGAGCGGCGCGACAGATGTGGTATTGCTGGATCATTTCTCAGTTTACTCTGCTTCGGTGTGGTGGCAGCAGAGCTGCATCTTATTAGCCAGATGAGGAATCGTGTAAAAACAGTATCTGGCATTCAGAGAGAGCTGGTGCTGTGCTACAGGGTTTCTGTTGCCATGGCAAAAAAGGGATAAATAAGTAAAAAGAGAAAAGTATGGAGCCTGTCAGGTGAGGCTGAAGCATTAGGTAATAAAGTTAAGATGAGTTAAAAGTAATATTTCCAGCTTCATTAAAAGGCTAGAAGCAGTGCGACAATGACTGTGATTTGTTCATAACTTGTGAAAATACTTCGGACTTCATCAAGTGAAAATGAAGAGTTTGGAATCAGAAACATAGATTATTCCAGAATCATTTGTGTGTGTGTGTAAACTGTATCTCTGCTGATTACACACTCGCCCTCCTAAACCACTACGTCACCGTCACATTCACCCCCAGCTGAAAACAAAAGTGTCTGGTGTGCGTGGTGGGGGAGCACTGGCCCAGTCTGGACTGGCACTGCTCTCCCTGGTGTTGGGCCGGGTCTCAGGATCGCAGGGTCTGGGTCTGGGGTGGGTGTGTGGGCGGATCCGGATCCGGCTCCTTGCTCTGACCTGGCTGCTGGTTGATCGGGGACTTGGGGACCTCTTGGCTCACTTCGACCCGTGGAGGGGGTGTGGTTTTTATTTGCTTTACCTCTCAACAGAACCCAGGCCCAAAGTGTAGTACACACACACACACACGCACACATAGTGGTTGCTGCTCTGTTCTGCACGGTTTGTTCAGCTTTTCCTCTTGTCATGTTTTCTTAGATGCTGCATGCTTCTCTAAATGTGTAGAAGATGCTCGGTTTGTCTGTTGCAGCTGCTCTGATTTCTCTTCTACTTTTTAGTTTGATTTCCTTTTTTTCTAATTTTTTCTCCGCTCTTTTTTTTCTTTTTCCAGCCTTTTCCTCTGCTGTCTCTTCCTCCCGTCTGGACCAGCAATTATAAACAGAAAAAATAAATCTATCATATAAATAATGAATAATATAATGAAAAATACAATTAAGAAAATTGAACTGGAGCTTCATATCCAGAAGGCTCCACTTGGTGGAGTAAATGTGTTCAGCACAGCCCGGCAGCCAGACCATCATTCTGCTGTTGGGTTGCTGGAAAGGTTAAAGAAGGAAAAACAAGTTACACAACATGAAACACATCAACATTTTAGTTCAATCAATCAGAGAAAAAAAAGGGACTGACCTTTACCTGCTGCCTTTAAGAAGAAAAATAATGCCGCTATCACATGATATCTAAAAAAAAATAAAAAAAAATAAAGGAAAAGTTCTAAATATAAACCATATATTTAAACATTGAACTATGGCAATCAATCATCAATCATTTAACAATGTTACAAAATAAGGTAATCCGATTTATTTTGGACCAAAGCAGAAACAATAATTTAACCTAATTTAGCTTATAGTTAGATTGAAAAAAAAGAAATAAACTCTATTTTGTCAGTCTTACAGTTAAATAACTGTGATGCTATATGCTATATATATATATATATATATATATATATATATATATATATATATATATATATATATATATATATATATATATATATATATATATAAATAAATATATATATAAGGGGAGGGGTTCGGTTCAGTGGCCTTTCTGTGTGTTCATCCCCAACCTGCTCATTGTCATTTATACAACAAAACAGACAATGTCATTCAGTCGGTGTCATACATGCAGTTCAGCCATTCAGCCTAAAGCAAGCAATAAAACTCCTATGATGACGACAAACTTGCGCAGAGATGTTTCCTTGCCCGGACACGGGTTGCCTGGACCCCCTCTGGAGCCAGGTCTGGGGGTGGGGTATGAGAGCGAGCATTTGGTGGCGGGGCCTTTACCCGTGGGGCCCGGTCGGGCTCAGCCCGAAAGGGTTACATGGGCCCCACCTCCCGTGGACTCACCATCTGTGGGAGGAGCCGTAGGGGTCGGGTGCAATGTGAGCTGGGTGGCAGCAAGGGGTGGGGACCCTGGCGGTCCGATCCCCGGCTGCAGAAGCTGGCTCTAGGGACGTGGAACGTCACCTCTCTGGTGGGGAAGGAGCCTGAGCTTGTGCGCGAGGTTGAGCGGTTCCGACTAGATATAGTTGGACTCACCTCGACGCATGGCTTGGGCTCTGGAACCAGTACTCTCGAGAGGGGCTGGACCTTCTTCCACTCTGGAGTTGCTCATGGTGAGAGGCGCCGAGCAGGTGTGGGCATTCTCATCAGCCCCCAGCTTGGTGCCTGCACGTTGGGGTTTACCCCGGTGGATGAAAGGGTAGTTTCCCTCCGCCTCCGGGTGGGGGGACGGGTTCTGACTGTTGTCTGTGCTTATGCACCGAACAGCAGTTCAGAGTACTCACCCTTTCTGGAGTCCTTGGAGGGAGTGCTGGAGGGTGATCCTTCTGGGGACTCCATTGTTCTGCTGGGGGACTTCAATGCTCACGTGGACAATGACAGTGAGACCTGGAGGGGAGTGATTGGGAGGCATGGTCCCCCCGCTCTGAACCCAAATGGTGTTTTGTTATTGGACTTCTGTGCTCGTCATGGATTTCCATAACGAACACCATGTTCCAACATAAGAGTGTCCATATGTACACCTGGCATCAGGATTCCCTGGGCCGCAGTTCGATGATGGATTTTGTAGTAGTATCGTCGGACCTGCGGCCACATGCCTTGGACACTCGGGTGAAGAGGGGGGCGGAGCTTCAGCTGATCACCATCTGGTGGTGAGTTGGCTCAGATGGTGGGGGAGGAAGCCGGTCAGAGCTGGCAGGCCCAAACGTGTTGTGAGGGTCTGCTGGGAACGTCTGGCTGAGTCCCCCGTCAGAGCGAGCTTCAACTCCCACCTTCAGCAGAGCTTCAACAATGTCCTGAGTGAGGCGGGGGACATTGAGTCCGAATGGGCTGTGTTCCGTGCCTCTATTGCTGTGGCGGCCAGCCGGAGCTGTGGCTGTAAGGTAGTTGGTGCCTGTCGTTGCGGTAATCCCAGAACTCGTTGGTCGACACCAGCAGTGAGGGATGCCATCGAGCTGAAGAAGGTCCTATTGGGCCTTCTGGAGGCAGCTGATGGGTACCGACAGGCTAAGCGGCATGTGGCTTCAGCTGTCGCCAAGGCAAAAACTCAGGCATGGGAGGAATGTGGCGAGGCCATGGAGAAGGACTTCCAGATGGCTTCGAGGTGATAGTGGTCCACCATCAACCAACCAGGAGGGGGAAGCAGTGCTCCGTCAACACTGTGTATAGTGGAGGTGGGGAGCTGCTGACCTTAACTAGGGACAGTGTGTGTCAGTGGAAGGAATACTTTGAAGACCTCCTCAATCCTACCAACACGTCTTCCGGTGATGAGGAAGCAGAGCTCAGGGGTGGACTCTCCTATCTCTGGGGCAGATGTCGCTGAGGTGGTTAAAAAGCTCCTTGGTAGCAAGGCCCCGGGGATGGACTAGATCCGCCCGGAATTCCTTAAGGTTCTGGATCCTGGCTGACACGCCTCTGCAGCATTGCGTGGACATTGGGGACAGTGCTGCTGGATTGGCAGACCGGGGTGGTGGTCCCCCTTTTTAAGAAGGGGGACCGGAGGGTGTGTTCCAATTACAGGGGAATCACACTCCTCAGCCTCCCTGGTAAGGTCTATTCAGGGGTCCTGGAGAGGAGGGTCCACCGGATAGTCGAATCCCGGATTGAGGAGGAGCAGTGTGGTTTTCGTCCTGGTCGCGGAACAGTGGACCAGCTCGATACCCTCTTTGGAATCCTGGAGGGGGCATGGGAGTTTGCCCAACCAGTCTACATGTGCTTTGTGGACCTGGAGAAGGCATTTGACCGTGTCCCCCGGAGGTTCTTGTGGGGGGTACTCCAGGAGTATGGGGTCCCGGACCCCCTTGTGCGAGCTGTCCGGTCCCTGTACGACAGGTGTCAGAGCTTGGTCCACATTGCCGGTAGTAAGTCGGATTCGTTTCCGGTGAGGGTTGGACTCCGCCAAGGCTGCCCTTTATCACCGATTCTGTTCATAACTTATATGGACAGAATTTCTAGGCGCAGCCGAGGTGTTGAGGGGATCCGGCTTGGTGGCCTCAGGATTGGGTCCCTGCTTTTTGCAGATGACGTGGTCCTGTTGGCTTCATCTGGTCGTGATCTCCAGCTCTCGCTTGAGCGATTCGCGGCCGAGTGTGAAGCGGCTGGGATGAGAATCAGCACCTCCAGATCTGAGACCATGGTCCTCAGCCGGAATAGGGTGGATTGCCCTCTCCGGGTCGGGGGTCAGGTCCTGCCTCAAGTGGAGGAGTTTAAATATCTCGGGGTCTTGTTCACGAGTGAAGGAAGGATGGAGCGTGAGATCGACAGACGGATCAGTGCGGCGTCTGCAGTAATGCGGGCTCTGAGCCGGTCTGTCGTGGTGAAGAAGGAGCTGAGCCAGAAGGCTTCCCTGCTTAGACTGCTGCCCTCGCGACCCGACCCCGGATAAGCGGCAGAAGATGGATGAATGGATGGATTGATGGATGGAAAATTGTAAGTAATTACTAAACTACAGAGACTAAATGATTTTGTTGTGTCACTGTGTTGGTTCAAATTAATAGTAGTTTATATCTGAACTGTGAGAGTATTTAGTAATATTTTTATATTTTAAAGACACTTTTAAACCACATCAGTTCAGTGGAAAACCCTGATGAAGGACTAACTCCTCAGCTGTTCCTGCAGGAATTTCCGGTTTGTTTCAGGACCTGAAATACAAACTACAATGTGTGCATTTTTTTCATATTTTGTTTCAGGTGTCACCTCAGGCTCTAAGTTGCCTTCGGCTCTACAGTCACACACACTTACCTGCAGTATGTGTGACTGTAGAGCCAAAGTGCTGTGAGTGATCAGCAAGACCTGCAAAGTGGTGTATAACACAGTGTTTCATATAGTAAAATGTTAAAGTGTCTCATCAGCAGCTTCTAGATGATGACGTGGATCAATCAGACGTAGCTTACTGTGCAAAACTTTTCATGTTTTATCGTAAGTAATGCTCCTGACTTCAGCTGTCTTCTTCTCCTTCCCAACATGAAAACTTGCAGAATGTGAAGCTCTGGTCTCCCAGTACAGACACCAGTTTCTGTGGAAGCAGTGATCTCAGCAGATTTCACCATGACAAACACTGCACTCACATGTGAAAGCAGAGTCCACTAAGCCCTACCTTCACATAGCTGCAGTTATCAGGTCATTTGTGTGATTTAAGTGCTGCTGACTTGAAAGTGCAGTCATCCAGGTATTAACATAAGTTACTGGGAGACAGTGGTTATCCAGTTATCAGCGCAGATTAAACCAGTATGACTGAGTCTTTTAGAGAAACAAGGAGTACTATACTTTGTTCTGGGATGAAAGTCTGATCCTCCTGAGAAGGCCAGATAACATCTCCTGATGCAGTCTGAGGGAAATCCTCCAGAGAGCACCAGGCCAGAAGCTCATGGCATTCATTCTGGATGAAACCTCTCTGGAATACCAACAATGAAGAGGAGTAAAGATATTCCATTCAGAGTGTGTGTCTTCGCTGGTGTGTTTATGCCAGGCTGCAGCCGCTCGCCTGCTGGAGGTTGCCGTGACCTTATCATGGACACGTTATGAAGATCAAGTGTTGATGATGAGTAAATGCTACGGCCCAGCAGGGGAGTTGATAAAGACCCATCTTTTTCCATCAGAAAAGCCACAGAAACGGAAATTTCCATTCTGGGGTCACGTTCTGAGTTTACTTTTCTCATCTTCCACGAGACAAGTCGCCACTCTGAGTAAATAGCAGGACGTTTAATGTGTTTTAATGTTCCGTTACGCTGACAGCATGAAAGCACATCCATCACCTTCCTCTCATCACAGCACCTGAGTGGAGCCTCAGAGGGAATCTTCCTGATATTCATGTTGACCTGTGTTGTCTGCTGAACTTTACACCCGTTTACAGACGTAGATGCGTTCTGGGAATCCATTCATCAGTCATTCGCTGGCCTCATTTTGAGTCATTTCTGTGCAGATATCAGGGTTAGTTACAGTCACATGACTAAGCAAATCTAAAACACGAGGAATTCCGTATCTGATCAGCTGTTGGATGTCTGATTGCTGTTGGACTCCAGTTTCAGGCACAGAACTCATAAAAACAGGAAGGATATGGGTGGAAAAACAGATATGGGTGGCTAAGGTAGAAAAAATGTATTAAAGTATGCATATTTAAGTGGAGCGCACTTAAATAGTACGGTCGGACCAGCAGCAGTACGACTGCTGCTGGTCCGACCGGAGAGACGGAGAAATGTGGCGGGAGACAGCAGGGAGATCAGGCTGGGAATGAACCCACAGCATCAGAAATCAGCTGTTTGTTGTGAGTTACAGCCCCTCAGCTGAAGACAATAGAAACATTTTCATGTTTATATTCTATTTTTATGTTAAACAATGTGGACATTTTCCACATGGAGGTTTGAAAGCCTGTGATGTTCGTGCACGTGAGAGGTAACGAGAGGACAATAATATGAAGCCTCTGCAGAGACAAAGGTCATGTGCTAATCAGACGGCCATTAGCTGACATGTCTGCCGCTCTGCTGACAGCAGACAATGCGCGAGCGTGCACGTTTACTTCCTGCTGAACCTCTCACCATTCTTTTGTCTCTCAATGTAAAACGCAGCTGTTTAAAGAGACAAAGAAAACCCTCTGGGAGCACCGAGCCTTCACATAAACTTCATCTATCAGACCGTAAGAAGGTTGCAGAGCAGGATCTGCAGGCCCCCACCACCTCCATCATCTCTTGTGTTGTTTGCAGTGATGATGAGGAGCTGAAAGTTTCATCACCATACCACAGAACGGCCAGCTTCCCGTGCACATCTGCAGACGACAAGGACTCTGAGTTAAAGTGGATGGCTCATCATGCCCCCCCCGTCACAGCATCTTGTGATGTCGAGTATGTTTTATATGAGCATTTTCACGTCATTTATCAAGTGTTTGTCTCAAACAGAGACTTTAATCATTCGCCTGACACAGCAGCATGAAAGTCACGGTCAAGACAAACATGTGAAACCTGCCTTTTCATCTCCGAGTTGTCCTCAGTGTCAGCAGGGAACACGTTGGTTTGGCCACACATCAGAACAACTACACAAGTTTAGAGCACAATCCACTTCTATACGTTCCTCTGCACCAACAACACCTCCGTTTTACAGGTCACTCACAGATCCCGATGTTCTTTCAGAGCAGGGATAGCCTGCATTGTCCTGCAGGAGCAGAGGACCCATGGGGTCTCTGTATTAGTTCTTATTATAGCAGCATGGCTGATCTGCATGTAGAGTAGCTGATAACCTTCAGTAAAGAGGAGGGAACTTTTTATTTGCGAGACAAATAGAAAATCCGATCTAAAATATGAAAACAACTCATGATCTTTTAAAAAAAACCCTAAACTTTTCCCATCTTTATTAACCACCTCACATTTAACACCACTCCCCAGCACGGATTTCTCCTGTCTCCCGCTTGTCCTCGCTACTTGCTCCCGGTCCCTTATCAGCACACCTGCATACGCTCCTGATTACACTCAGCGGTGCTTAAACCTGCGGTTTTTCTCTTCAGCACAGCCGCTGACAGGCAAAGTAGCACGGCACATTTTCTCACAGTTCCGTTGGGAAACCTGCGTCCTGCGCACCTCCCTGCCCGATTTGGTACAACACTCCCCCTCGTTAGCAGATGCCTCCTGCAGGACAGCTATGTGCTCTGGAACAAGCACTTAAAGAACACAGAAAAAGCCCCCCCGTCTTATGCATCGCATGGCAGAATCACTTCCTTTCATTTCGGTCTTTATCTTTGGCACATCAAGTTTGGCTGTGAAGCCATCACAATGGATTCCCGTTCCAAACAGGCTGTGAGTATTTCTGAGTCAGGCAGCACTTCCACAGGGAAACGTTAAAACACGGGAATTTGGAAGAAGTGAATGTGACTCATGATATTCCTGGAGGTTTGCTGAGGGGGCGGGAAAAGGGCTGATGGTGTATGCATGCGTGGTTCAGATGCATGTCCTTTCAGTGTGGGAACAGGACAACTTTTAGCTTCAGACCCATTCATCAGTCGTCCATGAACAAATCCAAGCAGTTCCACAACAGTTTTCTGGTTCTGCTGGGCAGGAAAACCAACATGCATTCACCGAACCACTTCAGGCAAGTGGAAGAAGGAGCTTGCCTCAGAACATGAAGTGTGTTTTCTTGAGGAGTCATCTCCAGTTTGACAGGGCTAGTGGTGCACCACTCGGTACTGGTGGCCGGATATTTCCTCTGTTAAATGGTGCTGCTGGATGCCGTGCACGTTATGCTCTCATGGTGGCGTACGCTAGTGCTGTCTAAATGGGACCATTTTTATGGCTTCTGGTGATGTTTAAGAGAACAATCCATCATTTTTACACGTCTTTTAAACAGAAAGAGTCAGATAATGTAGAAAATCATGCCAAGTCAATCCACAAAGACCCCCACCCACCCCGAAATCCCCAGAGCAAATAAATAAGGCAATGCAGAAAAATATGACAAGACGAATTAGCAGGAATGAGAATTAGAATTAAGGGCTTGCCTTTAATAAAGGTCTGGTACCCTGAGAATACGGGTTTCAGTCTTTATTAGAGGAAATAGGGTATTTGGATGGCCCTCTTTGTGTCATACACAGAAATATGTGCACTGACCCCCTCTTGCACCACAGAAAAACTGGCCTGTGGGGACCCCGCCTTCCTTCCTCCATCCACTCTGGCCCACCCTGCGCCTGATTCTGGACAAAACCCACCTGCTTCCACTCAGCTGCGGCCCTTTTGATGTCTACATATGGAGGTCTCTTTCTGCTGTGCCTGGGGCTGCTCTGCCCTAATTTCCCACTGTATACACAGATTATCTATGCCTGCGTAATGCAAACAGAGGGATCATCTAAATGTATGTGAACGCCCTTAATGGACCCTGCCAGTTGGTCCAGGAACAGGGCTGCTGGATCTGGGATGACTGCAGTTAAAACTTGCACTGGAGCTATTTGTCAAAGGGATTACATAGGTCTGCAAGGCTTCTTCCACAACTCAGAATAGTTGAAATAGGGGTCCACCATGCTTATGTTGTATTTTTTCTGTATATTATCCCTTTCTGCTGGATTTAGAATGAGAAGCCTTTGCATATTCACAAGCCAAACACTGAACTGTTCCAACTCCTTGTTATCAGTGAAGATTTCCTTGAATGTTCAGCTTGGCATGGCTGGTCCTGCAGTGCAGATTAAGTTGAGGCTGCAGTAGTATTACAGATATTAGCAATGTAAGCTATTTAAAATGAAATTTATATATGTCAGGTGGTATATATGTAAACGGGGGGACCTGAATTAAAGCCACATGTTTGGATCCAGTGCACTTTTTTTAAATTTCTTTTTTACCAACTCACACTTGGATCCATGTCAAACACCTTGAACCAAAATCCTCTAAATGTCACTCCAAATAAAAAAGCAAGCAACATGCAGTGTGGGATGCAGTTAATGAGTTTAAAGTACGACAGCATCTGTTATGAGGTCCTGAGTCAGACCGACAGGTACGGCCAGAAAATCCACATTCGCTGAAAAACAAATGGCTTCCCACAGATGCTGCCGACACATGACAGTTGCTGGGCATCATCAAACCTGTCAAGAAGAAAGGCGAGCTTCTAGCAAACAGTGCACACATTGGCTTTCAGGCACTAAGCCCGGAAATTCAGCTCAAACTCGGAAAAGACAGCCACCTGGAGGGATGGTGCAGCCTGAAGAACTCTTCTTCAAACCAGCAACTTCACTTTGAAATCAACCTACTTTCACACAGCACCTTCTTAATAAGGACGGCTGCTTCAATCAGGTGCTTGTGAAGGTGACAGCAGATGCATGTCGACTGGAGCGCTTTACTCATAAATCCCCTCCAAACATCATATTTTCAGGGATGGTCACCGAGCGGATGATAGGTTCCCATGATAAGTGCCAGCCGTTCACGTTCCAGAGATGACAGATAGCAATCACTGGGATGTGGAACATCAGAGGCTGAACAGTACTGGAGAAATATGATTTACATCTAGCATGACAAAAATGACAAGCAGGTCTGCAGGAAGCACGCCTGCGCCTGGTGCAGCATGCGTGTCTGGGACAGACTGCAGATGATGTCATGCCCTGACCATGGAAAGACTGCAGTCGAAACAAATTGGCGTCTTTGATTTTATTGGTGTTTGACCTTGAAACTGATGTCAGATCCTGTCATAATGTGAGAGGGCACAGATTCTGAGCCAATGTGTTTGCAATAGGGCCCAGACCCATGCGTGCAAGCTGCTTTATGAGCATTTTGAAGTGGTTATTCAGGGAGTGCTATAACAGAGAAGGGCAGAGATTGTCTTTCCTAAAGCCTTCTAAAGGGCAGTTGGGCATCCTTAAAATCATTTACAATACATCAAACGCTGTGAGTAAAAGTTTCTGAGCCAGACTGGCAGGCAAGGTATAAAGTTTTAAAACTGTGTAATTATTTCAAACTGGATTCATTTAGCTTTCCATCACTCTGTGATATTGGTTCCTGTGAAAGCAGGCTACGAGAAACGGCAAACCAGGGTTGAGCTGTTCCTTTGATGAAGGTTATCCAAACAAGATGAGCTGTAAAAGACTTCCATAAATTATCTACAGCTTCAATTTTAAGTGAAGCCTTTTGAAAATTCACTTTACAAGTTTGTTTCAAGTTATGGAGCCAAAATTTTAAAAGCTGTTTTAGCTGTCAGAGCTAATAATAATATGAAGAGGGAACAAATCCAGAATCCAGAATAATAAGTTGCTTCTTGGTGCCGTCACCGCTCATTAAAACGAAGATATGAATAGAAGTTATCTATGTTTCTGTTTGTTTTGGCTGTTCTCTGACCCATTTTGCCAACAAATAGAATATGAGGACAGGAACATGAATATCTTTTGTCCTGGGAGTTCACCCGAGGAAAACTTATTCCTGCTCCGGCAGCAGAGCAGACACATGATGTCACTGCTATTTCTCTTAAAGAACAAATTTATCTCTTTTTTGGGTAAAATTAGGGGTTTTAAAATCATTTTAGAAACAGTATTCCTTTAAATCCTGCTCACATTAAGTCTCCATATTAAACAGCAAGGTGAGAGGTTACCATAGCTCATTCTGGCCCCATGCTGCCACGGGGGCTATGTGATCTTTTCTTTCATCAAGATGGCTTGTAAAGGCTGGTACATCTTTTATCACAATGCTTGAAACCACTCTTCTATAATTTGCCATGTAAAGGGGGCTAAAACCTGAGGTGTTCACTCCTAGTGATGTGTGTTCTCATCCTGAGGTAACTATTATTATTCATTAATCTCCAAACAGCCAGATATTTTAGGCTCTGCCCACTACAGCTTTTTTTTATTTCTCTTTTCCCATCAATCCATCCATCCATCCATCATCCATCCATCCATCCATACTCTGTGATTGGTCAGAGTGTGATTCCATGTTTCTGGATGCTTGGGTCTTGTTACTGAATGCATGGACATATATAAACGTATGTCTATGGCTCAATGAATGTTATCAAACAGGAAATACTGTTTTAACAATAAAGCAAACCATTAAAAAAAATCTCCACCATGTGGAGTATACCAGCCAGAAACAGCCCGACTACCATCTACAGACCCTATGCTCCAGTAAAAAAAAAAAAAACACACGCCGTCTGTATCAGCTACGTTGCTCTGACCTGAAGCAGACACTGCGAGTATAAACCGGCCTTTACTGTTGTCTGTTAGCTACAGCAGCTGCTTCTGCGTAAGCAGTGATTTATCAAGACTAATTTATATCTATATGGATGAATACATATGTACATATTTACAGTTACAGTATCAGTCAAAAGTTTGGACACACTTTCCCATTGGATTTAATAGGAAAGTGTGTTCACCTCCTGCACTGACTGCAGCTTTCAGCTGGATGTTGCTTCTAGTGTGTTCTTCTGAACGGGGCTTACACAGCAGCCGCTAACAGAAAAGAGTAAACGATACATACTTTCATGTTAGTTGCTAAACGTTGCTAGACTTTTTGATAGTCGCTTTGTCTTTCATTAGAGTCGCTGCAGGAGTCTGAAAGCTCAATAAATCCAGTGCCAAAGTGGAGTGTAATCAGTCCACCAGGATATCATGAACCAACAAATATTCCACTAATAAATATGTTCAGTTTTGTAATGTGATGTGTAATGTGTAATAAATATTTGGAATGAACTGCACACAGTTGCATAGTGGCTAGCACTGTGGCCTCACAGCAAGGAGGTTGCTGGTTCAATCCTCGGCTGGGGGTGTGGCTTGAATGGTGTGGATTTGCATGTTCTCCCACTGTATGTGTGGCGTGGGTTCTCTCCAGGTACTCCAGCTTCTGCCCACCATCCAAAGACATGCATGTTAGGTTAATTGGTTACTCTAAAATTGCCCATAGGAGTGAGTGTGAGCACGAGTGGTTGTTTGTCTCTGTGTGGCCCTGCGATGGATTGGCAAGCCGTCCAGGGTGTACCCTGCCTTTCACCCAAAGACTGCTGGGATAGGCTCCAGCTTCCCTGCGACCCTGAATTGGACTAAGCGGTTAGGATGATGGATGGATGGAATTATTTGGAATTAATAGGTTAAATATATATATATATATATATATATATATATATATATATATATATATATATATATATATATATATATATATATATATATATTTATTTTTTGTGAATAGTGTATACATGTATATATACATATGTATATATATATATATATATATATATATATATATATATATATATATATATATATATATATATATATATATATATATATATATATATATATTTATTTATTTTTTTGTGAATAGTGTATATATGCATATATATATATATATATATATATATATATATATATATATATATATATATATATATATATATATATATATATATATATATATATATATATATATATATATATATATATGTGATGCATATTGATGATGTTGATTTTGCTGTTGCCTTTATAATAATAAATCACAACCTTTAGCTCAACTTGCCCACATCAGTGTACACATGGGTCTGCCATTTCCTTAATCCAGCTTATTTCAAAAGACTATTATTTTTTGTGAATAGTGTATACATGTATATATACATATGTATATATATATATATATATATATATATATATATATATATATATATATATATATATATATATATATATATATATATATATATATATTTATTTATTTTTTTGTGAATAGTGTATATATGCATATATATATATATATATATATATATATATATATATATATATATATATATATATATATATATATATATATATATATTTTTTTTTTTTGTGAATAGTGTATACATGTATATATACATATGTATATATATATATATATATATATATATATATATATATTTTTTTTTTTTGTGAATAGTGTATATATGCATATATATATATATATATATATATATATATATATATATATATATATATATATATATATATATATATATATATATATATATATATATATATATGTGATGCATATTGATGATGTTGATTTTGCTGTTGCCTTTATAATAATAAATCACAACCTTTAGCTCAACTTGCCCACATCAGTGTACACATGGGTCTGCCATTTCCTTAATCCAGCTTATTTCAAAAGACTAAATTTATTATTCTTTCCCTCCTTGTTCTTTCTCCCAGGCTCCTATGAGGTATGGAGAGACAGAAAGGTTTATGTTACCAGGAAATTGAAAAGGTACAAGAGCTGCCAGATATGTGAGATTACTATATTTTATAACACATTGGCTGATGAGGAAAACACGTGTGTGTTTAACACTGTGCGTGAGACAGACCTAGCCTTTTGGGGGATAGTTGTATAGAAGGTGGTGATAGATTGAGAAATACCTGCGGATAAATGGGAACGCAGAGAAGGAGGGGTGTTACGTTTGGGGCAGAAATGTGGTTGTGTCCTGAGAAAGCTAAGACGTGTGTGTACATAAGCATACGTTTGAATTTCCCTAAAGCAGGGGACAAGAGGAAAGGGTTTCTCTCAGACTCTTCAACTGACTTATTTATAAGATGTTACGGGAGTGGAGGTGGTGTGCAGGACAGGAGGCAGGATGCAGAACCAAGAGGTTTATTCTCCAGGACAGGGTCGAGTACAACTACAAGCAAACACAAGCAATCCAAATCTTCACATAAGAATCAGTGCAGAAAAACAATAATAAAGGATTCTCTGTATTTTATACCTCACAAGACCCTCACAGAAGCTAGTGTGTTTTTGCCCACCTAATTTTTCTTGTCTTGGTATGTAGGAAAAAAATACACACAACACACACTGTTTCCATGTTTCCACACGTCTTCCTGCTACTATCTACCTGCTGTCCTCACTGCAGCACCTCCACCTCAGCTGCATCCCAAACGTCTTCTTGGCTTTATTCCAGCCATAGAGGATCATTATTTTCCTGCTTTTCTCATCACTTGTTGATCTTTGGCTGCTCCTTATTGGACGTTACCGTCAGTTTAAGCTCTCTGATTGGTGGAAAGTCTGACAGGAAGTGTCTTCATCATCATGTCCAGGTGAAAATAGAGGTCTCTTAGCAACATGGTAGTGATGATGATGAAGATGTGATAAATGATGGTGGATTTACCATCTAGAGTCTCTGAATAAACACTACATGTTGTGTCTGGACAGTAAACCTCTAGAGGTGTCAATTCCTGATCCAGAAAGTAAAAGTCCTGTCCAGTCACCAAACGAGCTGAATTTAATGAGCAGAGTTTATTTGCCAGGTAAACCAGCCTGTTAGTGAAAACACCTGTTCTAAATGTACAGGTAGATCCAAAAAAATGGCAGGACTTTTACTTTCTGGACCAGGAATTGCCGCCTCTGTAAACCTCCTGGACGGATAGAAATGCTGGAAAAGCTCCATAGACCAGTTAAAGGGTCACATATCCAGCACAGAGATACACACTGCAGTTACTGAGGTTGATGCTGATTGAAGTGATAGGGCCCAGAATGCCAGAGATCTAGAGGAGTTTAAAGAGTTAAGAAAAACATAAAATACATAACATGAAAATATAAAACATGTTGTTCTCCTGCTTTGCACAAGTTGCACAAGGCTGCACAAGTTGCAAGCAAAGAATTCAAGTCCAGACTGGGAATTAACACATCCATGCATTCATCCGTTATCTGAACCACTTCATTCAATTAAGGTTTGCGGTGGAGCTGGAGCCTATCTCAGCAGTCTTTGGGGGAGAGGCGGGGTACACCCTGGACAGCTTGCCAGTCCATCACAGGGGAGTTAACACATCAATGGTGAAATGAGGTGAAAGTGTGAAAGAAGCCAAACAGGCAGGGAGAGGACAGGGTCCGCACGGAGGACTTGACATTTAGAGCCTGGTTTCTGTGATCCCAACCGTTCTGGGACCCGCTGCTTATGATTACTATCAGAGCTGTTCTGGCAGTTTGCAGCGCTCACACAGATGGACATTAAATATGCAATAACCGAGATCTTTAGATTTATTACATTTCACGCATCAGTTTAAAACACACACTGACATCCTCGCTTGGTTTTAGAGGAAATGACTGTAACCTGCTGAACACTCTGCCGGCATGAGCCACTGCGGCGTGATGGTCTGTTTCTTTAGGGAAATTTAGCTCATTACTATTAAGGAGGAAAAATAAATGAATGCAGACCCAAGAGGGGATGTGTGCATGCAGATGATATGATTGTTCTGGTGATTATGTCTGACATAGGAGCAGATTTATAAGAATAAATCAGTAACAGTGTATAGCATGTAGATGCACATACGTATTATTTGTTTCCAGGTGTGTAAGCATGTGTGTGAGTGTGTGTGTCTGAGTGCAGGCAAATGACAGCAGGTGGTCTCTTCGGCAACATTTCCTGCTGAGAATCAGCCTTGAGTTCCCTCTCAAATGTAATTACCATTCTGTAATTATTGACTAATTACACTGCATAGCGAATAAAACCATTCCCAATAATTCCTGTTGTCTCCAGATGGAAAAAAAAATGTGTTTTGATGAAAGAAAAATCACTGTCTCATATTATCTGAGCCAGACATGGTCTTCCAGACAATAAATAAAGTATAATGATGAATAAAACATGATAATTGTTTCCATTTTCTTTTTGCTGCTTTCAGTGTGATAATATGTGTAGAATCATTTAAAATATGACCACAAGCTCATTAGAAAATACCCCTATGAAGTTTTAGTCAGGACTTTAGCTGCTTCTGAAGCAGCTGTCTAAAATATATATAAAATAAAATGCTTATATATATATATAATGTGTTATTTCTCAGTAGTCAGATCTTTTTTTCCAGAAAAAAAAACTCACTCCATGGGCAAGTGGGGGGAGGGTGCTCTGAAACACACGCTCATATTCACAGCCATCTTGCAGATTTCTCCATGACAGATGAAATGTGTCTCTGCTTCTAAATGGGAAAAGTGTCATCTTAAAATATGTTTAATAACATAAAAGTTATCAGATGAAAGAGAAAGCTTTAAAAAAGGAAAAAGTTCTCAAAAAGCAAAAAAAAAAAAAAAAAAAAAATCTGTATTGTTTTGAATTAATCTGAAATTAAATACAAAAATGACCATTCACATAATACATATCCCGTTCCAATTCATCACCATGAGAATCTCCCGTTCCACCTCATCATGATGAGAATCTCCTGTTCCACCGCATCACCATGAGAATCTCCCGTTCCACCTCATCATGATGAGAATCTCCTGTTCCACCTCATCATGATGAGAATCTCCCGTTCCACCTCATCATGATGAGAGTCTCCAATTCCACCTCATCATGATGAGAATCTCCAATTCCACCTCATCATGATGAGAATCTCCTGTTCCACCTCATCATGATGAGAATCTCCCGTTCCATCTCATCACCATGAGAATCTCCCGTTCCACCTCATCATGATGAGAATCTCCCGTTCCACCTCATCATGATGAGAATCTCCCGTTCCACCTCATCACCATGAGAATCTCCCGTTCCACCTCATCATGATGAGAATCTCCCGTTCCACCTCATCACCATGACAACCTCCCGTTCCACCACATCACCATGAGAATCTCCCATTCCACCTCATCACCATGAGAATCTCCCGTTCCACCTCATCACCATGAGAATCTCCCGTTCCACCTCATCACCATGACAACCTCCCGTTCCACCACATCACCATGAGAATCTCCCATTCCACCACATCATGATGAAAATCTCCCGTTCCACCTCATCATGATGAGAATCTCCCGTTCCACCTCATCACCATGAGAATCTCCCATTCCACCACATCATGATGAGAATCTCCCGTTCCACCACATCATGATAAGAATCTCCCGTTCCACCTCATCATGATGAGAATCTCCCGTTCCACCACATCATGATGAGAATCTCCTGTTCCACCTCATCATGATGAAAATCTCCCGTTCCACCACATCATGATGAGAATCACCCATTCCACCTCATCACCATGACAACCTCCCATTCCACCACATCATGATGAGAATCTCCTGTTCCACCTCATCACCATGACAACCTCCCGTTCCACCACATCATGATGAGATCTCCCGTTCCACCTCATCATAATGAGAATCTCCCGTTCCACCTCATCACCATGAGAATCTCCCGTTCCACCTCATCACCATGAGAATCTCCCGTTCCACCTCATCACCATGAAAACCTCCCGTTCCACCACATCTTGATGAGAATCTCCCGTTCCACCTCATCACCATGACAACCTCCCGTTCCACCACATCACCATGAGAATCTCCCATTCCACCACATCATGATGAGAATCTCCCGTTCCACCTCATCATGATGAGAATCTCCCGTTCCACCTCATCACCATGAGAATCTCCCAATCCACCACATCATGATGAGAATCTCCCGTTCCACCACATCATGATAAGAATCTCCCGTTCCACCTCATCATGATGAGAATCTCCCGTTCCACCACATCATGATGAGAATCTCCTGTTCCACCTCATCATGATGAAAATCTCCCGTTCCACCACATCATGATGAGAATCACCCATTCCACCTCATCACCATGACAACCTCCCAATCCACCACATCATGATGAGAATCTCCCGTTCCACCACATCATGATAAGAATCTCCCGTTCCACCACATCATGATGAGATCTCCCGTTCCACCTCATCATAATGAGAATCTCCCGTTCCACCTCATCACCATGAGAATCTCCCGTTCCACCTCATCACCATGAGAATCTCCCGTTCCACCACATCATAAGGAGAATCTCCCGTTCCACCTCATCATTATGAGAATCTCCTGTTCCACCTCATCACCATGAGAATCTCCCATTCCACCTCATCACCATGAGAAGCTCCCGTTCCACCTCATCACCATGAGCATCTCCTGTTCCACCTCATCACCATGAGAATCTCCCATTCCACCACATCATAAGGAGAATCTCCCGTTCCACCTCATCATGATGAGAATCTCCTGTTCCACCTCATCACAATGAGAATCTCCCATTCCACCTCATCACCATGAGAAGCTCCCGTTCCACCTCATCACCATGAGCATCTCCTTTTCCACCTCATCATGTTGAAAATCTCCCGTTCCACCTCATCACCATGAGAATCTCCCGTTCCACCTCATCACCATGAGAATCTCCCGTTCCACCTCATCATGATGAGAATCTCCCGTTCCACCTCATCATGATGAGAATCTCCCGTTCCACCTCATCATGATGAGAATCTCCCGTTCCACCTCATCACCATGAGAATCTCCCGTTCCACCACATCATGATGAGAATCACCCGTTCCACCTCATCATGATGAGAATCTCCTGTTCCACCTCATCATTATGAGATTCTCCCGTTCCACCTCATCATGATGAAAATCTCCTGTTCCACCACATCATGATGAGAATCACCCATCCCACCTCATCACCATGACAACCTCCCGTTCCACCTCATCACCATGAGAATCTCCCGTTCCACCTCATCACCATGAGAATCTCCCGTTCCACCTCATCACCATGAGAATCTCCCGTTCCACCTCATCATGATGAGAATCTCCAATTCCACCTCATCATGATGAGAATCTCCTATTCCACCTCATCATGATGAGAATCTCCCGTTCCACCTCATCATGATGAGAATCTCCCGTTCCACCTCATCACCATGAGAATCTCCCGTTCCACCACATCATGATGAGAATCTCCCGTTCCACCACATCATGATGAGAATCTCCCGTTCCACCTCATTACCATGACAACCTCCCGTTCCACCACATCATGATGAGATCTCCCGTTCCACCTCATCATGATGAGAATCACCCATTCCACCTCATCATGATGAGAATCTCCTGTTCCACCTCATCATTATGAGAATCTCCCGTTCCACCTCATCACCATGAGAATCACCCGTTCCCCCTCATCACCATGAGAATCACCCGTTCCACCTCATCATGATGAGAATCTCCTGTTCCACCTCATCATTATGAGAATCTCCCGTTCCACCTCATCATGATGAAAATCTCCTGTTCCACCACATCATGATGAGAATCACCCATTCCACCTCATCACCATGACAACCTCCCGTTCCACCACATCATGATGAGAATCTCCCGTTCCACCTCATTACCATGACAACCTCCCGTTCCACCACATCATGATGAGAATCTCCCGTTCCACCTCATCATGATGAGAATCTCCCGTTCCACCTCATCATAATGAGAATCTCCCGTTCCACCTCATCACCATGAGAATCTCCCGTTCCACCTCATCACCATGAGAATCTCCCATTCCACCACATCATAAGGAGAATCTTCCGTTCCACCTCATCATGATGAGAATCTCCCGTTCCACCTCATCACCATGAGAATCTCCCATTCCACCTCATCACCATGAGAAGCTCCCGTTCCACCTCATCACCATGAGAATCTCCCGTTCCACCTCATCACCATGAGAATCTCCTGTTCCACCTCATCATGATGAGAATCTCCCGTTCCACCTCATCATGATGAGAAGCTCCCGTTCCACCTCATCACCATGAGAATCTCCTGTTCCACCTCATCATGATGAGAATCTCCCGTTCCACCTCATCATGATGAGAATCTCCTGTTCCACCTCATCACCATGAGAATCTCCCGTTCCACCACATCATGATGAGAAGCTCCTGTTCCACCTCATCACCATGAGAATCTCTGTTCCACCACATCATGATGAGAATCTCCCGTTCCACCTCATCACCATGAGAATCTCCCGTTCCACCTCATCATGATGAGAAGCTCCCGTTCCACCTCATCACCATGAGAAGCTCCCGTTCCACCTCATCACCATGAGAATCTCCCGTTCCACCTCATCACCATGAGAATCTCCCGTTCCACCTCATCACCATGAGAATCTCCTGTTCCACCTCATCATGATGAGAATCTCCCGTTCCACCTCATCATGATGAGAAGCTCCCGTTCCACCTCATCACCATGAGAAGCTCCCGTTCCACCTCATCACCATGAGAATCTCCTGTTCCACCTCATCATGATGAGAATCTCCCGTTCCACCTCATCATGATGAGAATCTCCTGTTCCACCTCATCACCATGAGAATCTCCCGTTCCACCACATCATGATGAGAAGCTCCTGTTCCACCTCATCACCATGAGAATCTCTGTTCCACCACATCATGATGAGAATCTCCCGTTCCACCTCATCATGATGAGAATCTCCAGTTCCACCTCATCACCATGAGAATCTCCCGTTCCACCTCATCACCATGAGAATCTCCCATTCCACCACATCACCATGAGAATCTCCCGTTCCACCTCATCACCATGAGAAGCTCCCGTTCCACCTCATCATGATGAGAATCTCCCGTTCCACCTCATCACCATGAGAATCTCCCGTTCCACCTCATCACCATGAGAATCTCCCGTTCCACCTCATCACCATGAGAATCTCCCGTTCCACCACATCACCATGATAATCTTCCGTTCCACCATGTCATGATGAGAATGTCACATTCCTCCAGTGACAGAAGTGACACCCATGTTGTCTTCTGCTGCTGTAGACCATCTACCCTCATGAGACGTGTGTGATCAGAGATGATATTCTGCAAATGTAGGTGGGAACCAGTACTTATTTTACAGGAAGAGACATTTTGATCCAGACAGCTGCTGCTGGCTGAATATTTTCTCTTTTTCAGCTCATTATCTGAAAACCTTACAGATGGTTGTGTGTGGAAAAATCCCAGTAAATACTCAGACCAACAACCATGCCACACTCATTCTCCTGCAGTAAATCCTGTTACTTCCCCACTCTGTTGCTCAGATTGAACTTAAGCAAGTCATCTTCATCATGTCTACATGACTAAATGTAGTATTTTGCTGACACAATTGGCTGATTGCATATCTTTATTAACAAGCAGTCCCACATAGCAAAAACTGTTTATCCCAGATGTCGCCATGACTTACCCCTAGTTTCCAACGAGTCCAAGTCCACTGCTTTCTGACCTCCACGGCACACCAAGTCACACCAGGAGTGTGTCAGATAATAAGCACCAAATGTCTCGTTGTCTATGATGAAAAAAGCAACAAAACTAATACCCCTGACTTATTGATTTCTAACCTGATTACCAGAAAAGATGTCATGTTTACAGAAGTCATCCATTGCAAACCTGCACAGGAACTTTATTTAGATATTTTTTAGATCTTTTACTCATTTCCTTTGTCTGATTTCCCGTCAGGCTCGGTCTGAACTCCATAACTTGATGAGTTTTGGAAGCGTGCTATGTCACACATAGACCCAGCACGTATGGTTTACAGAGAGTTTCTGGGATTCCTCTGATATGTTGTGGCATGTCTGGAGTTAACCACAACATTGACTAAATTTGCTCTAGTTAGTTCCCAGAGGCTGTAGTGCAGCCAGAATGTGGCACACATGCAGCTACCAAAACTCTGTCACATGACCATAGACCATATGTGAACAATGGATGGAGCCTTCAGTGGTTGAAAGTGAAGGCTATCCAGAAGTGCATAAAACTGCAGTTCTCCCTTCATCCACTAGAGGCTGCAAAACAGAGCAAATCCCCATAGACTCCCATGTTAAAAGGCCTTCACAGCAGTAATAAACGTGTTTACAGCAGGAATAAACATGTTTACAGCAGAAATAAACATGTTTACAGCCTGGTTAAAAAAATACATTTTCGGTTTATAGGTCTGGTTTACCTTCATGACAACTGCGGTGGAGTGAATTTCTTTCTAACTTGCCAGTTTAAAAGTAATTTAATCTCGAAGTTTGGTATACTTAGGGGCGTGTCCTTTTGATTGACAGGTACCTGACCTCATGCTTAAAGTAAGGAAAACATAGAACAACCGCGGTTTTTATCCGGTTAACAACGTGACTTAGCTTTAGCCTTCTTACCTCCGTTAGCTGGTTAGCTCCTGTTATCTCCAGTTTAGCTTTTTGTAGGTTAGCTACAGAAAGCTTAGAGTTCATTTGATGTCAATCATCCACCATGATACTCACAGCCCCCCTCTCAGCTCCACCTCTTTGTCCATATATGTATTTTCCGGGCGAAACGACACGAATGCCCCTGCCAAGACGGCAATGGTAGGAATCGCCCACCGAGCTTCAATGCAGCTCTTTAGAAACCAGTGGGTGACGTCACGGAGGCTACGTCATTCTCTTTATATACAGTCTATGCAAATGACAGATGCATGAGGCCCACAAGGGAACTGCCCTGAAGAAGGTTTCCCATCCTAGGACTACTTCTGGCCCACAAAATACTTACAAAAATCCATGTCCAGGCCAACAACCGGCATCCACACTACATGTGGCCCACAGGAGACTGAGTCTATAGTGAATCTTACCAGAGTAAGTCATGGAGTTCCTCAGGGCACTGTACTTGGACATATACTTTTCATTTACATGCTCCATATCATATCATCAGATAGCATGGTATTAAATTTCATTGCTATGCAGATGATACTCAGATTTACTTCTCCGTGGAGCCTGATGAAACCAATCAGTTTCTGAGATTAGAAAGATGTCTTACACACATAAATGTGTTTTTACTGTGAATTTCCTGCTTTTAAACTTAGACAGACTGATGTTTCTGTCTTGAACCTCAAAAACTCAGGACAACTGTAGGATAACTGTAGAGGAGGAGCAGGTTGTTGTAGATGAGTAGTTTCTTAGCATCCATCTGCAGTGAAATGTTCTTAGAGAAAGGCTAAACCTTCTGACCTGGAGCGTACTGGGGCCCAGGAGTCCGATGGCAGTCCGCCGTGCATCGGGAGCATTCAGTTGTCCTAAGAAGAGCAGCACAAGCCTTCCTCCAAACCTGTCGGCAGCGACGGATGTGCAGTTGAACAGATGGTACAGAAACATCCCAGCTATGTAATATTAGCCTGGCACGCCAGACTGGAGTGCTCTACATATTCAATACAGAGTGACTCAGTTTGGAGTCCCTCCCTTTAGCAGAGATTCACATCAGTCTTAAACAAACCAGCCACTCTGATTGGTTGATCTAAAACAGGGGTTGGCAGCCCAAAATGTTGAAAGAGCCAATATTGGAGTCGCAAAAAATTTAAAGCCTTATATAAGCCTCATCATGAAGGCAACAACACATGCTTTATGTATCTATATTAGCTATATTAACCTACTATCAAAATGACGAAGTTGGCTACAATACATAAGCTTTCATGATAAAATGTTTATTTTCCCTGGAGTGCATCCTGTAGAGAATGACGCACCACTGTTGTATGCTGCCTCAAGTTTAACTTCATTACAATTGTAATGAATTATGTTTCATTGCTTTTATGAAATTAAAGAAATTCAGTTTTTGATGTCATTTTGAGTATTTAAAAAAAACAAGAAAGTGGGACGTGCATAACGTGCCCTTTATCTGGGCAACAGAGTGCAATACAATGCAACTTGCATTCATAAAAATAAAAAGCAGCTTTTAAAAAGTTAAAGTATATCAAATCAATTTAATGCAGTTTAAGTTGATTTCTGTACAAATGCCAAGCAAGTCAGTGCAAGGGTAAAACGCAGCAGCATCCTCTTCTCTTCTGACACGCAACCAGCGCAGCTATCCTCGGACCTGAGCAACAAAACACAATTATATTCCCAGGTGTCATTCCAAATATATACTGACAAAAATCAGAAATCACTTCATAAAAACAGACACTTTGTTACTAAATGGCCTATGAAGGCTTGTGTTCTTAATCTGTTTTCGGACATCCCTGGTCAGCTTCTCAACATGGGGCATGTAAGATGTAACTAATTTTGACGCAGGACTGCAAGCTCTTATGTTTCTCTTTTTATGACAACTTCTCGCTACAGAGCAAACAGTCAGGCAATCCTTCCGCATTGGCAATGAATGCAAATGATTTGGTCCAAGAAACGATGAATCCTCTGTTCTCCTCTTTGGGATCCACGGCGCATCACACAGCCGCCGGTTTGTTTACGCCACCTGCCTGGCATCCCACCTTGCTGATAGATACGTATATCGCAGGCTGTGACGCAAATCCTCGTTAACAGAAATGTTGAAATTTGATATTCATTCTACACATTTTTACAGCATTGTAAAACATTAAGAATGTTTGTGTCATGTTTGTCCTCCTACAGAACCAGATTAAAACAATATGTTTCCCTCCCCCATCTTTTTCCATTTTCAAACATTTTTTATGAAGCTCCTGGGAGCCACTAGGGCAGCGCTAAAGAGCCGCATGTGGCTCTAGAGCCGTGGGTTGCCGACCCCCAATCTAAGGACACTCTAGCCCAGGGGTGCCCAAGTCCGGTTCTGGAGATCTACCATTCTGCTGTTTTTAGGTGCAACCCTTCAACACACCTGAATCAAATAAGTGGCTCGTTAGCAGGCCTCTGCAGAGCTGAAGGACATGCTGAATAGGAATAAAGCCATTTGACTTAGCTGTGATGGACAGGGGTTGCATCTAAAGGTTGCAGGATGGTAGATCTTCAGGACTGGACTTGGGCACCCCTGCTCTAGCCTCTTGCCTTGCGACGCCACGTATTCTTTAAAACATTCACGATGGTGCATGGACGTAGCAGGAGTTAGTTTCTTCTTACCGTAAATGCTGTTTTAAATTAGCCTGGCAACCCCGAATCTCGCTGTAGCAGCCTAGTTGCTCTGTATTGAATAAATAAAGCTCTCCATAAATGCCAACATTTATGTAAGAATATGACATTTTGTTGTCATATTCTCAATTAAATTGTAAACTCATTGATATCAAAAAGTAAGAAAAGCAAAATTTGCTGCACTTTAAAAGTCAGTGATTTTGAACGAAGCCTCTGATAAGAAGCTCCTCTGAGAAGAGGAACCTGACTTATCTTATCTGTGTTCTCTGGTTCTGAAGTGTGTACTATTATCATGTCAGAATCTAAAGAGCTACTGAAGAGCCTCAGAGAAAAGCCATGGAAGGTAATGACTTTGGAAAAGGAATGAATGGTTTCTTTAAATAATTTGAAATAAAACTTTAAACTTTGGGAATATTACATGTGGTGCAGATTTTGAGTGATTGTGAATTACTCTTAGGTCTGATTTCTATGTGTTAGTAAAAGCTGTGTCAGAAAAAGAGCTTGCTAGGTGTTAATATTATGGCTAATTCAAATGAAACAATCACAGCTCACAGTGGGGAACATTGTTGGGGAAACAGGGCTGACCACCCCCTCATCAGCAAGCAAAATACAATTAGTGTGATTAGTAAGCTGCATATCATCACAATATCCCTTCCTCTCTCTCTTATTGCCTTAATGCAGTAAGAGATTTTTGGCTGGTGGATTTATTTTGGCTCAGAGACTGCTGTTAACCTTGGCCGTGCTTTCAGTGTCAAGTGGATGCACCAGCAAGTGATTTATTGCATTATTAAACTCCAAAAATTAGATGAATCTCTCAGCTACTGGGTGTGCAGTCCTGTCTGCAATGATGTCTGTAATTTACAATGAATTCACCTCCAGATGAAAGAAAGATAGGTCAATGTTACAGCCGGCAGAGAGGAAACAAATATCTGGAGGAGGTACATGTATATCTGAGGCAAGACAAGTGTAATCAGCAGCTGTGTTGGATATGAGGTGTTAATGAAATTTATTATGCTACTTTCATTCCTGCAATGACAAACACACACACATACACACACACACGGCCAAGTTTATCTCCAGTTTGTTTCTAATCAGAAAAACTCAACAAGCCCAAAGCATCATTCAATTAAATAACTGCTCGGAGCTTTGTGTGGCCGACTGGTCTGTCTGCTGGAAACGGCTGCAATAAATGACAAGTTTTAATTAATTTCTTTTTGGTGTGTTTCACCTGGCCAGTTCCATCCATCCATAGCCCTATTTTCTTCCCTTTTCTTGGGGGGCTTTGGCCTTCTCTTATTATCACAGGCAGAAGCTCCTCACCATAATGTTCTGAAACCCCTGAAGATACAAACTCCAGTGCAATGACATTTCAATCTAATTCATTATAATCCAAATGAATCAAGTTTATTAGAATTATATTTATTTTTGTATATTTATATTTATTAAATTATATTTATAAAAGTTGTGTAGTTAACTAAACCAGTAGATTACAATAAATCTTTTCTTTGATTTAAATCCACATCCTGAACATCCACAAGGTGACATGGAGAACTCCTTTATATTCTAGTGGTGAAGCTAGACTTCTATACAGGGGGGGTCCACAGGGTGGACTGCACCAGTGGACCCCCCCCATGTGCAGCAGTATGTGGTTGCAGTGTGTGGAGCCAGATATGGCAGTAGAAGGATCAGTTCTAGTCTAACGGTGGTAATTTTATGTAGAAATTTGGCATATTTTGGGGTGTGTCCTTTTGATTGACATGTACCTGATTTCCCCCTTTCATGGAGGAGGAACATAGAACAACTGCAGTTTTTCTGCCCGTTAACAGCATGACTTAGCTTTAGCCTGTTTACCTCCGTTAGCTGGTTAGCTCTTAGCTACAGGCAGATTGACAATCGCTAGATATCAATCATCCATAACACCGTCACAGCAACATCTCAGCCCCACCTCTCTGCCCATTCTTGTATTTTTGATGACATGAGTGACGTTGCCAAGATGGCGATGGTAGGAACCACCTACCGAGCTTCGATTCTGCTCTTCAGAAGTCTACTGGTGACACAGAGGCTCCGCTCATCTTTTTACAGACTGTAAAAAAGATGTTTAAAACCAACTAGCCTTCTGTTTAAATGAAACTGGATCATGTAGCGCTTAGCTTGCGAGAACTTTGTAACGCGGATAATGAAGTTCTCTAAGAGCACCTTTATAGTTTATTTTTAACTCCAATATGAAAATGTTGATGAACCGAGGTGATATGTAGTTCCAAAATACAGTCACTGAAAGCTGAATATGACGTGGTTTTCCCATATAAGCTTAAAAATGATCTAGTGCTAACAGAGAAGTGGATGCTCAAAACATTAATAGAAAAAAAGATAAATGCTCACCAATGGTTTGACTACCTTTTTTTTTTAAAAAGCAAAATAAATTAATAAAGCACACAATAGAAAGAGTCAAATCCTCCCTTATGCAAAGGACATGATGAATGCTGTTATTAAACAGTTTTAAAATTTACTAACCATAATATAAATTATTTTAAAGGATACTATAAAGGTGAGGCTTTGCTTTACATGAACCTGAAATGTGCCTGATGCAGATTTAATTTACTGTAAATGTCCTTTGCTGTGTTTCCATTTCCCTTGGAATCTCACAAAACCTATTACAACAGAAATAAAAACAACAGTAATGGAAACACCTACATTTAGAAAAACCTCTCATTCATCACTAAAACATCTTTCCGTTCTCATGAGGTGTTTTCTTTTTTCAAAAGTTTTGATATAGAAGTACATCAAAAAAGCTTAATGAAAACACCTATTTTTTGCTTTCATGCCATGTGACTCAATGGATCATGTGATCATGTCATTTCATTTGAAAAAGTGAAATGGAAACCACCTCTTGTTTTGGTATGGGTGCCTTTGGTCTTGATTGTGAACTTGCCAGTGTTCTTGGGATGAACAAGTCTCTTTTTGTAGAGAGGATACCAGGACAACCAGACAGGAATTTTAGTTCTTTCTCCTACAGTGCAGTCACTACAATTCCCAGCAACCCTCCTCCATGATCCTCATCGTCCATCGGCTATCAGCTGTCTGAACAAAGTGCAGCTGAATGAAGAGTGGAAGTTGAAGGAAGAGACATGTCGAAGGAAAAGCAAATATGCGGGTGAATTTTGCTCAGATAGTCCAGAGTTTGTCCACAAACACACCCTCCAAAGAAACCGCCAACAGATTCACACTGAAGATCGAAGTTCTGATGAGGTTAGAAGATATCTGATTACATGTCAGTCAATGAGAAACAGGACAAATATGACATCATGACATGAGTAACACAACAACTGTATTTAGTTTTCTGTGCAAATAGTTCAAAATGTTGGACTTACTATGTTGTTTCTTGTTGTTTTGTAATAAAAGGAATCTGATGATTTCAAATGAGTTGATGGAAAAAATGGCAGATGTTTTTGCTGTAGTTCTTTTAATGAAAATAACCTATAAAAACGATTTAGAGAAGCATCTATGAGTTACATGTACTCAGCTGTACTTGCTGTCTGGATTGCCCCCCGCCCCCCCCAAAAAAATGTGTCAATTTTACTTGGTTGATGAGTTCAGGAATGTACCAGAATGTTTGGTGCAGCAAGGTTTATTTACATCATTTAGATTTCAGAGACAGGGCTGCAATGGCAGTTTGCAGTTTAGTGGCAGAAACTGTTATTTATCGTCAACTTTGTGAAATATAAGGGATGCAGATCAAGGATGATGGGTCACTGCATGAATCCAGAAACAGTACATGTACTGCTGTTGCAGTTTGGTTGAGACATTAAAGTCTGACTAGTTTGCAGTCTTTATGTGGACTGTTTGAGTCGTAAAGAGGATCAAACATCCAGCATCCAACGAGAAGAACAGTTCAGCTTGTAGAAATTTTCTAACAAAAACTAAGAACAGCCGGTAAGTAGCTGGAATGTGTTGATGCTGGTGGATGTTTGGGTGCTGGTGGATGTTTGGGTGCTGGTGGATGTTTGGATGCTGGTGGATGTTTGGGTGCTGGTGGATGTTTGGGTGCTGGTGGATGTTTGGGTGCTGGTGGATGTTTGGGTGCTGGTGGATGTTTGGATGCTGGTGGATGTTTGGGTGCTGGTGGATGTTTGGGTGCTGGTGGATGTTTGGGTGCTGGTGGATGTTTGGATGCTGGTGGATGTTTGGGTGCTGGTGGATGTTTGGGTGCTGGTGGATGTTTGGATGCTGGTGGATGTTTGGGTGCTGGTGGATGTTTGGGTGCTGGTGGATGTTTGGGTGCTGGTGGATGTTTGGATGCTGGTGGATGTTTGGATGCTGGTGGATGTTTGGGTGCTGGTGGATGTTTGGGTGCTGGTGGATGTTTGGGTGCTGGTGGATGTTTGGGTGCTGGTGGATGTTTGGATGCTGGTGGATGTTTGGGTGCTGGTGGATGTTTGGGTGCTGGTGGATGTTTGGGTGCTGGTGGATGTTTGGATGCTGGTGGATGTTTGGGTGCTGGTGGATGTTTGGATGCTGGTGGATGTTTGGATGCTGGTGGATGTTTGGATGCTGGTGGATGTTTGGGTGCTGGTGGATGTTTGGGTGCTGGTGGATGTTTGGGTGCTGGTGGATGTTTGGGTGCTGGTGGATGTTTTGGTGCTGGTGGATGTTTGGATGCTGGTGGATGTTTGGATGCTGGTGGATGTTTGGGTGCTGGTGGATGTTTGGATGCTGGTGGATGTGTCGGTGCTGGTGGATGTTTGGGTGCTGGTGGATGTTTTAGTGCCGGTGGATGTTTGGGTGCTGGTGGATGTTTGGGTGCTGGTGGATGTTTGGGTGCTGGTGGATGTTTGGGTGCTGGTCGGATGTTTGGATGCTGGTGGATGTTTGGGTGCTGGTGGATGTTTGGGTGCTGGTGGATGTTTGGGTGCTGGTGGATGTTTGGGTGCTGGTGGATGTTTCGGTGCTGGTGGATGCTTTAGTGCCGGTGGATGTTTGGGTGCTGGTGGATGTTTGGGTGCTGGTGGATGTTTGGATGCTGGTGGATGCTTTAGTGCCGGTGGATGTTTGGGTGCTGGTGGATGTTTGGGTGCTGGTGGATGCTTTAGTGCCGGTGGATTGGTATGAACTCATTGCTCTGCATGTTTTGCTGTCTGACTCTGGTCCTGATTTGCTGATTCAATGCAGAAATCCTCAGCTCTTGTTTTTCATTTATCTTTTGAAATACCATAAAAGATGTCAACAGGGTGAAAAAAAAATCCCATTTTTTAGCGGAAGCTTTCTTTAATATTTCTTTTTTTTGGTTTTTTGGAAAGCAATAAATCTCAACACATGGAGCTCAGAAACAACAAATCTCAGGACAGAAAGATTTCTCCAAAATATTGAGAAGACACAGAGGAGATGAAAAGTAACCTTGAAGCAACTTGAAACAGAATATGAGGTGAGAAGATTTCGATTGCTGTGCTCAGATGGACAGAC
Organism: Telmatherina bonti; assembly: GCF_933228915.1. Taxonomy (NCBI): domain Eukaryota; kingdom Metazoa; phylum Chordata; class Actinopteri; order Atheriniformes; family Telmatherinidae; genus Telmatherina; species Telmatherina bonti. Next base: position 35,018,129 of record NC_136613.1, on the reverse strand, counting down.
GGGGCAGGAGAGACGCTGAACAAACCATGTTTTATTCATCCTCCACCTTGTGCTGCTGTATTTCTCAAACAACATGAAGGATCACAGAGCCACAGCTTCGGCTTTGTCTTATGTCTGACTGTGAAGGGTGTGATCACCTCTAACACATCTAAACAGATCCAGTCTCAAGACAACAAAGTGGTTTTAGCTAACATGTTTATGCACATGCACATGCACAGACACGTGCACACAGCAGAAAGCCTCTGCTCTGCTCACATCATTTGGAGGTAACTGGCAGCATTAGTGCAAATGAAAAACTAGAAACTCTTCTGTGATTGGCTGGTTTAAATTTTCCATCACTCCCACATTGGCTGGAACTATCCAGTAAAACTGCAGTGCTGTATCCTTACTGGTTTCTCATCTCCCATTAACTCTCCTCACTGCATCACTTTGCATTTCAGCTGCTGGCTCTTTGTCATTAAAGCTTTAAAAAGCCTCAGTTCAGATATTTTCTATGAAGTTGGTGGTGACTAAAACACAGATAAGGAGTGTGTAGACGACGCCTTCATGGTGCCGCATGCGGCTGGGTCGGGATGTGGAACCTCTTGGCTGTGTGGAGACGAGACATCTTCAGTTTGTCTCGTTGAGGCTGGATGAATAAATCTGACATGTTTACTTCTGAAATACACAAAACAGGTCCAGCAGTTTGGGCTGAGGTTGTTCTCCACACTAATTACTGTCAATAAATCTCACAAACACGAAAAACAAAACATTTAGTCCAATTCTCTGAGCAGAATGCCAAATTATGAAACATTTATTTAAAAAGAGTTTCACGCTGCCGTGTCTGTGGCGTGGAGACAAGCAGCTCTGCTCCCGACAAATGGAACCTCTTCTCTTACTCATCTCACACAGCACGCAGCACACACACATGGAGAAATGGGATTTTGTTTTAATCTTATGACAGTGATTAGTGCGAAGCTCTGATGAAACAGGCGAAACTACATTGTGTGGATCTGATTTTGTATGTTTTCCCAACTCCAGCATCCATTTTCTGCACGAAGAGCATCTTGCTTTGTCGTCTGATCAGACTGCATCTGCTGGTTGGCCTCGCTGTGGAGAGGGAGGGTGTTTTAAAACAAATCAGCCAGCTGTTTCTACAGAGCTGTTCCTCCTGAATTGATCACATTTCATACAACACACTCCGATAGTTCTGTCTTTCTTTTTCTTTGTAGTTTAGTTTAGTTTTGTTGTGTTTTTCTACGTGACTTAGTGGCTTAGTCTGGAGTGTTTCTAGATGTTTAAAATGATATCATCTCTCCTGTTGTCTCCCTTTACTGCTCAGATTTATAAATATTTGTTTCAGTTTTTCCATATTTCAGGGATCCTTCAATGCAATCAACAACAACAAATAAAAAGAAGCTAAATCTGGTATATTTAAGAGTTCTTATATTTCTGATATGCTGTTTTCCTGTAAAAAGAAAATCAAACAAGCAACCAAAAACACTCATACGTGCACAGACTTCTGATAAACCAGCCAGATGTTAAAACCACTGCTTTTCTTACTGCTGCTGTTTAAAATGTCATTTAGTTTTCATTTATTTTCCTGTTGAATAAACTGCATTTGCTCTTCTGTAACCAGAACCAGTTAAACTTGGAGTTGATGGGACAGTTTTGAGATCTTGTTTGCTGAGGAATGTGAAGAGAATTTTTTAACATTTCCAGGACTTTGTTTGCTCCTTTGACTGATCTTAGAAAAGCGTCTGAAACGATTTTTTTCTTCTGCCAGAGTAAAAACGCTGGGAACAACTGCTTCACTGGATTATTTCACAACTTTTGAACTACCAATGAGAAAAGAGCCTCTTGTCAAACATTTATCATCATTATCTGATGTTCACCATCTGGCTGCTCCGGCGCTGTCGTCCTCTCCTGATTCTCTGGTCCAGTAGGACCTAACTGGATTTTCTGTGCCAGTCAGTCTGATCCTGGCTTCTAAGGGGACAGTCACACCAGTACAGTCTGCAGAACTTGGTCTGATTGGGTGGATTTCCGAAAAATTTCAAGTTTGAGCTGAGTTTGAACTGCGCTGAACTCAAGTGGATCAAACCACCTGGACAACGTGGTTCTGGTTCTGGTTTCTCTACCTGTGTTCCCTGCAGGGTGATGCTTCCTCAGAAACACACTTTGTAGGTAAAATTACATAGAATGAAAAATATGCTGCAGATGTTCATTTAATGTGTACAGTGACAGTTTTTTCTTTCTCCTTCATTCCTTCTTTTTATGGACATGATGAGCCTCTTGGCACCGAGATCGCTGTCATTGTGAAGCCCTGCAGGAGGTCAGGAGGAACGTTTTACCATCAGCAGCCAGAGAGAGATGTTTCTGCTGCTGCTTCTGTGATCCAGGATCCAGGAACACAGCTGCTAACAGGGATGCTGGGTGAGATCTGGTTTATGCAGTGCTCTCCCTTCACATGAACAAAGCTCCCAAGTAGCAAAATATCAGCCTACAGGAAGATAGGAGATTATTATCCAAGTTTAAAAACAACTTATGATCAAGTTCTGCTTAAAACAAACCTTCAAACATATTTACTGTCTTTTCTTTTTAATTGGAAGTGAAAAGGACAAAACGTTAATCACATCAATGTAAAACAAATAAAACAAAGCCCCGCCTTTCGCCCAAAGACTGCTGGGAAAGGCTCCAGCTACCCAGCGACCCTTTCCAACCCGACTCGGATTGAGCGGTTCGGATGATGAATGAATGAATAAAGAAAAGTTATGAAGGAGGGACAGGGTGGGTTTACAGTAACTCATTAAGGGTTTAGTTGGGTCTGGTCGGGTCGGATTGGGAGTTTTACATGAACGGCTTGGATCAAGCCTTTGATCGTCGATGTCAACATGTCGGGTTCGGCCATTCAGACGGATCTGGGTGGGTTCAGGTCAGTAAAACTGGACCTGTGCAGGACTCTGGTCTTGGTGCTCCCAACTTTACAGCAGGCTGCAGAACTGACTTTTTCTGAACACATGCTGTTGGTTTGTTTTTCCATCCACCCAAACATGAATCTGCATCTCTTCCTCCTCCTTGATGCTTTAATGCGGTTGCCATTGTAACTTTCTATTTGGTCGCTGGATAGTCTGTTTGCGAACTGAGACCTCCTGCTTTCAAGTGGACCAGAATATCCTTCTTTGGTTCACATCCAAGTGCAGCTGGTGTTCATACTGTGCCAAAGGAATGATACTATCCCACAGTCTGTTTAAAGTGGACGGAACAGCGGCAGTGTCAACGTGCTCTAACGGTGTGTTCAGACCAAACGCGTTTTGAGTGTCAAGAGTGTCAGGTTTACATGTAAAGTCTATGTGGAGGCGCGTCAAGGAGGCGTGGAGCTTTCTCGTGGCGTGTTTTCTGTGTTTGGAGCGTCGGCATGACGTGTGTCATGCGGCAAAAATTTAAAAAGTGTTATAAGGTCGACACGTGTTACGCGCGGAATGCACCAGATGCAGCTTGATGCAGGGTGTCAGCCAATCAGAGCGCTCAGCACACAGCTCCTGGAGAAATTCACCAAACTCAGAACGTCTACGATTTATCTGGTGAACCCAGATACGGGGTTGAGACGCCCTACGACAGTGTTCCTCATCGCATGCGGCTCTCTGACTCTTGCCTTGCGGCTCGTGAAGCAGCCGCTGGCTTTCTGAAAATGCATCTAAACAAGTCATAATGATCCTCAACGCTGCAGTTCTCTCCACAAACAAGAGCTGCAGGCTGCTTGCAGAAACTCTGCTGTCCTAACGGCCCTAACTGACCCTGTCAGAGTTGCCAGTTCTGGCTGATTTCAGCTGCAGAGAACTCCACCAAAGAGCTGCTCCGTCGGTAGCTCCGTATATATAATGAAAAAGAAACGCCCACATTCTGGAGGCATTGTTGTATTTTCACCACATACTGTCGCATAAGAAGCCTTTACTCCGTGTTATTTAGGATAACCATTCCTTGCTAAAATGCTGAAAGTTACTGATTTGGCAACGTAGCAGGATACATAGGCTTATCTGGAGCAAGCGGCAAACGTGGCAGAAGCGTTTTGGGCGTTGGACACAAAAGTGACAGTTTAGTGACCAGCGTCGAGCGTTCAGCGTTTTTGACGCTCAAGACGCGCTTGGTCTGAACACACCGTGAGACTGTCCTCTGTTCAGTCATACCTCCTCCAGACTGACCTTCCTTCCCGTTGTATTGTTGCATTTAACCTCTGATCTCTGATCATCCACCAGCATGTCGACTCTGAGGGGGTCATATCATGACAATGGTTCATTGACGCGATACGTTTCAGTCTGAATAAACAGAATACTATCAGGTACTGCAGTGCCGCATGGTGAATTCTGCAAACACGTGAGGTGAGAACAGAAGGTTACCTCTTATGAACATGCACATATTTGCACATTTTTGACTGGAGTGAACAATGACTGTTTTCCCCTGTTGGTGGTCTCTTTGTGATGGATGAAAACAAAGCGCACCAGGCGCTAGCCAGAGGTTATTCTCTACAGAGTAAAATTAGCCTCACATTTAGTGTCAGGCCAGCATTAGATTAGAGGTGAGATAGAAGGCAGAGAGCACATTTTACTCTGGGCTCCATTAACGATAAGTCGTCTGTCACAAAGCCATCACAAAGGATCAAACTGTCGCCTCATTACAGCCATGATTTTTCAATGTAAAGGGATTTCCTGTCCAAAGGTCAGATGTGCTTCAGCAGGGATGAAAATCACTCACTGCCAGCAGCAGATGTGTGAAAATTACTATTTAAAAACAGGGTTTTAAACCAAAGTGGCCTGAATGATGAGCTGGTTTCTTCTTCGTGTGAATGGAACAGCCTCGTCTTCATCTCGGAAGTATGACAAAAGTTGTGTGTGTGTGTCCTGTGTGTGACAGCGTGAAGAACTGTCCAAACTCACAGCAGGTATCTGTTCAAATGTCGCTAATGCTGCTTAATGTGTGGCGCTGACAGCATGAAGGAGGAACGCCTCTAAAGAGCGTCGAGGCCGATCTACAAAGATCCCAATCTGGTTGTAGTAATTTGTGTGTAGTTATATGTGTGTAGTAATTTGCGTATAATAATTTGCATGTGCAATTTAGAATTTTGTGTGTGTGGTTGCACATTTCTATCAGTAAAACTTCTCTCAGGTAACACTCCAGATGCTACAGAAATATATTTTCTCCTCCCAAGACACACAAAATTGCGTGCAAACGCCCCACATTGCATATTTCTTGCAACTGATGTCGACGTGCCATTTTGCATGTTTGAAAGATGCAACCCTGTTGTATATTTTTATGTGTGTGTGCAATGAGTTTACACAAGTGTTTTGTTCACCTTCTTACATCTTTATATGTATTTTGACTTCATCGTTTTACTGCCAGCAGTAACTTTCTCTCTAATTTGCTCCCATACAGCGTTTATTTGTGTATTAATCAGATTTCTTTGCTGTAGGTCATGTTTTCTCTCCAAACTCTCCATGCTGGAAAACACGTCACACACAAAACCCTCATTTAAACATGGAGTCTGCCGCCCATTTCCACATTACTCTTAGTAAATCACCTGCAAACTGTGGTTCAGTCCCACATGAAGAACTCTAGATCACACATGCAGATTCCAACTCACACACTGGGATCTTACAAGATCTGGTCCTTACTGCGAAACAGTTTGTCTGCCTTGGGTTAAAATAAATGTATAAACTGCATGAACTTAGTTCATTCACTTGTTCTACAACCTTCCTCATTTCACTTTAAATCAATGAGATAAACTTTTATCACTAAACAGAACAATTCAGTGGGATTCATGTAAAAAGCTGTGAAGCAATCTGTCCAGGATCTTGTTAACATCTGGAAACACATCTGTGTGTGGACTGAAATGGAATGAATGTCAGATGGATGGCGGAAACAATCTCACCCATGGCGTGACTGGTGTCCAGTTCGCAGGTCTGTCTGATGAAAAGACATCAGTTTAATCATTATTTTTCATCAGTTCTTGAAAATGAACAGTTTGAGTTATTTTTTTATGAATTTTACAAGTGGCAAAAATCATGGTAGTGGTGAATTTAATTTTTAATAATAATATCTAATTACAGCATATCATTAGCTCTGCAGGTGCTCTCCTCTGGACGTCAGGAGGCGATGCAGCATGGAGGCAGAGCATCCCAGGCTCTGCCCACAGTGAAGAACCCTGCGAGTCGGAGACATTTTTAATGAGATTAAAATCAGTTTAAGCAGCATGTATAATAAGTTAATCCTGCACTTAACTCTGCTTCTTTCTGCAGGAGCACTTCATCTTAACTAATGAGTCAACAAACAAGGCTGAGACCCGTCTCTGATGAACTGCTGGGATTCTTTCACACATCGTTTCATAAAGAAGAATATCCGTTTTCTGCCGATGGTTCTCAGGAAATGTCCGAGGACTTTCCTGTCGTTGGTCAAAGCTGGAGAAACGGGAGGGAACGGCAGGGTGGGGGCACGGTTACAGGTTTTCAGCCACTATTTAATGCTGGATTAAAAACAGGAAGAGGCAGAGAAAAAGCATCAGAAAAAGGAAAAGACAAAGAAAGACAGGAGGTTTTGTGTGAATTTCCACCCCACATTTGTACAAACACCATTACGGGCCACTTGTTTTCACAGCCTTTTTTATCAGGCATGAAATTCCCCCGTCATGACGTAAGTGCTTGTTTTCCTTTGGCAGAGCACATTCCCAGTTAACATGTCACTTTCTCCCAGTTTATCACAGGCGCACACGGCTGGGATTCGGCTAATGTTGCAGAGGTTATCTCATAGGAAAGATGTGGAGCAAAGGGTCAACCAGGTGAACAGAAACTAGAATTTAAGTGCAGCGTGTTCCCCTCCCGATGGATACGTGCATGTCTGTGCAGATGTGAGCTCTGCTGGTGGCTGATGAGTCTTGTGGTGATCATGTTGAGCCAGACAGACAGGAGACACGGAGGGGAAATGATGGTGTGTTTCTGCATGCTAATATGGCCTTGATGAGGCTGAAGCATCCTTCTACTTCCTGTTACACACGGTGAGTTTGTTGTGATTGCAGCAGCAGAAACATGAAATAAGTCTGTTTACTTTGCTGCATCGGAAGCTTTTCATGCTGTTGAGCAACTTGATGAAATGGTTTGTTAAGAATTCGACATATAAGCAGTTTTACAACCATTTTCGTATCACGTGGAACCTGCAGAAATGGCAGATTAAAGATTTCAGCCAGAGAAATTTAAAACGTTTAGTCACATTCACACAGCTTGGCTCAGACTGGTATGTTTACATTTCATCATGGTTGTCTGATATAAGGCAGCGTGGGAGTTCCAGGTTATCCAACATGCAGCAACGCCTCAACGATCTTTCACTGTTTACTGATTATACCAAAGTTAGATCAAAGATGTCAAAACTCGCCGTCTTCAGTCAGGTCTCACAGTTCTTCCACGATAAAAACCTGTTTTTCCGAGATCAGTCTGGCTTTTGTCTGTTGCTGGTTTCCTACGACTTGCCAGATCCACTGGTCAACCATGTGATGCTGCTGGACCTGTCCGCTGCTTCTGACCTGGTCCTCCATCAGATTCTCCTCTCCCTACACACTACAACCTGGTAAAATCCAGACCTGTTAGATCATCTCTCTCTATGAGTGCAGCCAGGATGTTAAAACATGATTTAAGTTTTTGTTGCAAGTGTTTCATCCTGTTGGCAGCAAGACGGTGAATCAGACCTCTAGATTCTCTGTAAAAGTAATGGAAAATAAAATCTGACAAAAAGCCAGAATTCATGAGCTCTGAAGATCTTAGACTTTAGTCTGGTATTTCAGATCCTAAACAGGCGGTCTAAGCATGCAGAGGGGGGTGGGGAGAACCACGTATGATCCCTGTGTGGTGTTTATTGTGCCCCGCTGGGAGACGTAAACTAGCCTACGGCTAACCCTGGTACACTGCAGCTAATGGAGACATTTGTTTGTGATTGTAATGGTCCTTAAAAACAGATACACACCGTCAGACACACACTTTCATAATGCTGACCTTTACTGAGTCCTAAAACGTTCAACTTCAGCTCAAAATGTAAAATGGAACTTAATAATGATGAGTAATAACAACTAATATGATATAATAACAACTAATAGGATATAATAACAACTAATATGATGCCCATCAGAAATGAATGAGTCATAAAGGCATCGGGTGTGTCTCAGCTCTGCTGGGAGAATCCTGCAGGATTCCCTTCGCTCTCGCTTCTCCTCTTGGCTCTGAAGCAGGTTCTGGATGTGAAGGCAGAGCAGGTTCATGAGGAGGTTGCCCTCTCATAAATCTGTCGTCGCCGTGGCACACAGTAGAACGCAGGTTGGCCTCTGCTGATTTACGCCCTGCAGGGAATGATAGGCAGGCACTCGGGCCGACAGCCACTGCTCCCTGTCTGGATGAGGAGGAGGAGGAGGAGGGGGAGGAGGTGGGGTGTGGGCCTCAGCTTGAGACTGTCCAGGGTGAACACAAGCCAACAAAGCCCCCTTTACAGAGCAGAGTCTTTCCATCTGCTGGCTGGACTGTACCGGCTTTAATGTTCATCCTAAATGGATGCGTCATGGTGGGACGGTGGTGTTTAAGGGGTGTGTGATGTCCTCAGTGAGCGAGGAAGTGTGTGACTGTGGGAAGTGTGACAGTTTGTAGGCGGGAACGTGGGTGTTTGCTGCGTGTCTGTGTGTCTTTGCACATGGAGAGGGTGTGTGTGTGTGCTTGTGCAGCACTGCGTATGATACAGGTGTTAATGTGTGTGTTCCTGTAAGAAGCTGCATGATAATTGTATGCGTGTGGGTTTACACGTGGATAACATCTTAATATGTGCAGAGTTAGTGGAGCAGCTGTTGGAGCGTTACCCCACAATTCCCACAACAAATTACATTCACTTGTGATCTTAATAAATTGGTGTCAGAGAGCAGGGAATAATTATATTCCATGAATATAAAATAACAAGCTCCTTCTGCTGCTTGTGAAACACAATCAGCACATTGTGACAAGTCCTGAGTCACAAACAGGACCTAAAGAAAACGTTTCAAACTACGATCCAACCTGCAAACACACACACACACACAGCACATGGTCGCCTTGCCTGCAGAGGGATGCAGTGTTCCACCCTTTCATGCATGAATGATTAAAACACATATACTTATTTAACTTCCACATTCCTGTAGAATATATTTATATTTGCCAAAACTATTCATAAAATAATTTCATCATTCTTCTGTAATATAAATATAAGATAGAAATGTCCCATCTTCTTTTCCTAAAGTAAACTTGGTAATTTACATGATCAACAAATGTAAAAAAGGCCATTTTTCATTTCCCTGTTTTTGTCTGTATGTCTGTGAGAAACATGTTGAGTAAAAGTGTCTTCATGAAATGCTGCATCAAAGGATCTTTTTCAGAGTTTATTCATGAAAACTGTGCAGCTTGCCTGTTTTAAGTTTAAAGTATGCATACATGTTTCGTTTCCATATGAAACTTTCCTTTCTGTGCTGCAGATTAAACATAAACAGAGCAAAGACCGCTGGTGACTTTTCAGACCCGTAACACCATCTGCTCCCGGTACCAGCTGACTGCAGCTGCAGGCATCCGTCCCTTTGCTCAGCTGGCCGTGTTTAACTCAAACTCCTCCACATAAAATCAAAATTCCTTTTTGCTTGAAATTTATGTGAATTTAATCCTGTTTAATGTTTTAGTCCCAGAAATAATTTGAAATTGATATGCACACATTGTTGCAGGTCAGAGAGAACACCAACCTGCAGAGCAGGGAAGGCTTTAAAGATGCTTCTGCAGCAGGATTTCCGAGCAGCACTGCTAACTTTTCCCCGTCATGCCTGTGGGGTTCACATGCTCCCTGGAAAAGATGAAGTATTTGTGTTCCTCCCATGGGGGCGCTCTTGAGTCATGAAGCAAAGTAAAGTGAAAGGCGTTTTCTCAGGCACAGCGAGGGATATGACAAATGTCGTCATGTATAAACACACACAGGAAGCATGAGCAGGACCAGCGCTTGGCTGCCGCCTACACCCCCCACCCTGGCACAGCCAGCATGGACCGAGCACGGCTCAGTCTTACTGGGAGGAGTTCCTTCATTGTGCGCACCCAGCTGCATTGTTTGCATGTGTGTCTGTGGCAGTAGGGAGCTTTTCTCAGGGTTTGTCCAGCCAGTGGAAGGAGGCCACCATCTGACTTCCAACGCACAACTCCTTCCTGTCATTCATGGCTGGTTCCTTTCCCTGTCCAAACACCCTCCCCGCCCTGAGAAATATAACCAGCTCCTCACATTAATGCACTCAGGCAGAAGGTCCTGAAGCAAAGCTACTCATGGCGTTTTTATTCCACTGTGTCCCCTTCTTACTTATCATCACACACATATGATGATGAGCAGAAACCAGTCTGAGGTGTTTCAGCTCGGATGGTTTAGCAGCGGGGAAACAAGACAACAGAAAATGGACAAAAATAGTTTTCTGGTAGAAGCGGCATTAGAAAATATGTTTCCAAATAAGAAAAAATCATTCTGATGGTCCAGCAGTGGACACGGCCTCCTGAACAGATGTGGGTGAAACACTCTGACCCCAGGCTCCAGGATGGTGGAAACAAAGCCGGCTGGCTTATTTCTCCATCCATCATGCCATCAGGAGAAAGTCACAGCATGAAGAAACTGTCACCAAAACATGGCTGTGCTTCAGTCTCTGGAGCGCCAAACCAAATCAATACAAACCATTCTGTGTTACACTCAACCAGCTGTAAAAAGCCAAACAACTGGAAAAAGAGTTTGAATTCAGTAGAAAAGCTACACACAGTTTTACTTTCCGTGTTATTTATTCATTTAAAAATTGATTCAGTTATTTATGAAGTTTAACCAACCTGCCAAGGTTGTTCCAGCTGGCCATAAAGGCTTAGTCAGAATGATAAGAAAAAAATTATATAAATAAAAATGGATTTTATATATTTTCTATTTAACGGCCCAACGTTGCGATCAGTGATAATAATACATTTTATTTATAGGCGCCTTCCTGACATTCAAGATGACCTCAAAGATACAAAGTACAAAATCCAATAAATAGAAGATAACATGTTGTGACATAAAGCAACTAAACATGGAACAAGCATCCTCTGATGAAGAGCCTGTCCAGGTGAGTTTTGCTGTGAGGTAACATGTGAAAGTGAACTAAGATTACAGAAACTGGAAGGTAGTGAGGTCACTATCACCCTCAGTCATCTGGTTCTGATCCTGCATGAAGGTCTGAACACAGAGAACATGACACAGACATAAGTTCTGGCTTCGGTCCTGCTTAAAAATCATAAACAAACCTCCATGGCACCATGGCAACAATCAACTATAAAAAATTAAGCTGATGTAGGAAACAATAAAGTTGACAAAAACAGAAGAAATCAGCAAATATGTTGACTCTTTGGTTCACATATTCATTCTTGTTTTTATTGATTATCCTTCATAATGATTTTCTAAAATATTGATTCTCCTTTGGGCCGAATTTTAATTTGTGCTTATTATGTTTGATCAAAAAGACAGTGAAACGGCCAGGAGGTGGGGGCTGGGATGACAAAAGTGACAAAAGTGAGAGACAAAAGTGTTGCCTCCCCACCGGGAGAGGAGGCAGTGGTGGCAGCGGCGGCAGCGGCGGCAACGGCCGTGGCAGCGGCGGCAGCGGCGGCAACGGCCGTGGCCGCAGCGTCGGTGGTGCTGCTATAGAGAAAGGCTGGAGGTTGTTGTGGACTGAAGGAGCTGATGAGAGACCTCAACAACAGCACAACTCTGACAAGCAAACGAAAACATCGCATGTCGTAACAAAAGAAAAACCCCCAGCAGATGTGAAACCATGCTGCTGGGCACGCTTCCTACATTTTAAACCAACTTTCAACTTTCCTACAGTCACCAGTAAAGTGAATCCCTCCCTTGGGGTAACCTGGCGCTCACCGTGTCACTCACTCCTCCAATGGGCAAGTTCAAATAACCAATGAACATAACATGCATGCCTTTGGATGGTAGGAGGAAGCTGGAGTACCCAGAGAGAACCCACGCATGCACGGGCAGAAAATGCAAACACAAAGAAAGGCCACTTTCCAAACCCCATCCCAGCTAAGGATTGAACCAGTGACCTTGTTGCTGTGAGGCCACTGGGCTAACCCCTATTCCACCCTGCAGTCTGCTTATAGATGATAAAACCTGAAATGCAATGTCTCAGAAAATTATGAAATTTTAAAAAACGTCAATCTTGTAAAGTCATGGTGTCACACCCTAATCAAGTAAATAACTCACAACACCTGCAAAGGTATCCTGGACCTTTAAATGGTCTCTCAGTCTGGGTCAGATGGCGACACAGTTATGACTGCTGACCTGACAGATGTCCAGAAGACGATCATTGACCCTCCACAAGGAGGGAAAGACATAAAGGTCATTTCTAAAGAAGCTGCTTGTTCACAGAGTGCTGGATCCAAGCATGTTAATGGAAAGTTGAGAGGAAGGAAAAGGTCCACCAGCAGAAGGCAGAACCACTTGGAGAGGATTGTCAAGCAACATCCATTCAGGAATCTGGGAGCTTCACAAGGAGTGGACTGAAGCTGGACTCATCAAGAGCACAGACGGATCCTAGACATGGTCTACAGATGTCCCATTCCTCGTGTCGAGCCACTCCTGAACCAGAGACAACAACAGAAGCATCTCACCTGGGCTACGGAGGAAAAGGACTGGACTGGTTCTCAGGTGGAAGCAGATTCTGCATTTCATTTGGAAACCAAGGTCCCAGAGTCTGGAGGAAGAGTGGAGAGACCCAGAATCCATGTTGCTGGAAGTCCAGAGTGAAGTTTCCACAGTCAGTGATGGTTTGGGAGCCATGTCATCTGCTGGTGGTGGTCCACTGGTTTTTCTGAAGGTCACAGTCAACACAGCATCTAGCAGGACATTTTAGAGCTCTTCATGCTTCCTTCTGCTGACAAGCTTTATGGAGATGCAAAGGTACCAAAAGCTGCTTCCATGACCACAGTATTACTGATTGGCCAGCAAACTCACCTGATCCGAACCCTGTAGAGCAGGGATCTCCAATCCTGGTCCTCAAGGACCGGTGTCCTGCAGGTTTTCCAAGTGTCCCGCTGCAACACACCTGATCCAAATCAATGTGTATTTAGCAGACATGTGCAGAGCTTGTCTGAGTCTGAGTCAGGTGTGTTCCAGCAGGAACACCTGGAATACCTGCAGGACACCGGTCCTTCAGGACCAGGGTTGGGGATCTCTGCCGTAGAGAATCTGTGGGGTGTTGTCAGGAGGAGAGACACCAGACCCAACTATGTAGATGACCTGAAGGCTGCTATCAAAGCAACCTGGGCTTCCATTCCACCTGAGCAGCACCACATGCTGATGGCTTCCATTGCCACGCCGCATTCATGCAGTAATTCATGCTAAAGGAGCCCAACCAGGTACTGAGGCATGGAAATGAACATACTGTTCAGAAGCCTGAAATCTCTGGTTAAATAGCATTTTTTTATTGATCTTATGTAATATTCTTATTTTCTGAGACACTGCATTTTGGGTTTTCATTATCTATAAGCCATAATCATCAAAATATCATCAAAATAAATGTTTGAAATGTTTCACTCTATGTGTAATGAATCTATATAATATCTGTTTATATAATATCTGGATTTCACATTCAGAAATGAGTGACAAAAACTATTGAACTTTTTCACAATATTCTAATTTTTTTAGATTTGCCTGTACAGGCGGCTGAAATGAGTTTCCTCCACAGGGTGGCCGGGCTCTCCCTTAGAGATGGGGTGAGGAGCTCGGTCATCCGGGAGGAGATCAGAGTAGAGCCGCTGCTCCTCCGCATCGAGAGGAACCAGTTGAGGCGGCTTCAGAACACTGGAGGGATTATATCTCTCGACTGTTGTGGGAACCCCTCGGGATCCCCTCCACAGAGTTGGCGAATGTGGCTGGGGAGAGGGAAGTCTGGGCATCTTAGGCTGCTGACCCTGCAGAAAATTCATGGATGGATGGAGGATGATGTTTTATTGTTTTTTTTTAGTATGAATAGATTGGAATAGCTTTATTTTGATAAATATTTCATGCCCTTCAAAAAGATATGATGTAATTCTAAGGTGGAAAAGTCCAAGTATGGGTAGCATTGATGAAAACATGTCATGCATTAATAGCATAGTAACAAATGGAGAAATATTGGCTCCTCCTCACACTAAACATAAGGAGATCTTGATTGTCACTTTTCAGACAGGAAGGTTAAAGAGCAATAAAGTAGATAATAAAATTTTAACACACTCAAGTTTTCTAAACCCCATGATGGCCAAATTTATGTACAAAACTCAGGCTGCCCTTGATTTTTTATGCACCCCCTCTGACATTCCTCACCTTCATCTAGCAACAAACTACTATAAACAGGAATAAATATCCTGCAGGCTTCTAGTGCCGTTTCTGGCTTCTTTAGTTTACCCACATCAGCTGTCAAAAGGTTGCTGCTTGTATATTTACCAGACTCAATCAGCTATTTGCTGCACAACAGGTGATAGTTGGGACACAAAGTACAAGCAATAACTCAGTTCCCATCCACAGTGGATAAAAATGACCTTAGTCTGTCAGTAAAGCAAGTTGCAGAGCTTTAAAGCTTTAAAGGTAATTTTTTTAGAAAAAGATCCATTCTGCAGTACTTCCTGCAACTATGCAGACATGCGTTAATCGTGCATTAAAAATAGGCCTGTTAACAGAAATGTGTGTTAATGCACAACATTTCCGGCTGATCCAGCATCATCATCATCCTGTCTCTTCTCCGAGAGCTCCCCAACCAATAAAAGTCTGTCTCATGTGGACTTGTGTTTTCTCTTGCTTTGCCTCTCTCTCTTTCTTTTCACCTCTTCCATTGTTAATGACCTTTTAGAATGAGTCAGCCATGGTGTGTGTTCAGAACAGCTGGTGTGTGACGCTTCCCTGTAAAGCGATGCAGCATCCCGTGGGATAAAAAACAGGTTTTGGTGTTGTTTCAGCCTCAAGTTGCTGCAGGGCAATGACAGCTGCAGGAATGCATGTAGTAAATGTCACTAAAGCATCAAAATGAGTCAGAAACAGAATTTTAAGGTCTGAAAGGCACAGTTTATTCTCGAGAATTTCCTCCCAAAGTCATCAGTCTAACAGAAAGCAGACGTGTGTGCGTGCTGAGGCTGATAAGGCAGACATGCAGACAGCTGACCACTTCCAGAACAGCAGGTCCAAGGTCAAACCTGAACTCATCAATGAGCAGCATTTGTTCAGCTACAACTATCAGTGCAGCTAGATGATGAAACCAAATCCTGAAGTGAAATCTTTACAAAAATAAGTTTTTTATGTAAATGTATAAAACAGTCTGTTGCAGCTTAAACACCATATTACAGAGGATATACTGTTTTATGATATGACAGGATGACAGCGCTTCCTTTATGTTGGTTAAGCAAACGGTTGACAATGTGCCCAGGCCAGGATGTAAAACGTGAGAGGTGCCACGTGACTTCACTTTTCATCTTACTTACAGTCTAAAATTATTCCTTCAAGCTAATGACTTGTTTGGTTTCAGTCTTTATAAAATCAACATTTCTGAGAACAACCACCTTGTTCAGCTCATATCTGTGTGAATCTCTAGGAGATATCTCATTAATGGACCATATTCAGCACTTTTCTCGTCTTATTGATCACTCAAAGCACTTTCACACCACATGTCATATTCACGCACTCACAGCACTTCTTTTGTTACTAAATGCTTTCCATCTCTCTCACAGATTCATACCCTGATAGACATATCAGAAGGAAACTTGGGGTTCAGTGTCTTCTCAAGGACATTCTGGCATGTAGTCAGGGGAAGCCTGGAATCAATCCACCAACTTTCCGGTTGATAGTAGGCTGCTCTTCCTCCTGAGCTACAACCGCCCTCTCATATTTATGTCCACTTGTATGCTAATATTCCCCAGCGGAGCTCCTGGACAGCTCTTATCATTCAGTCAGGGGTGTGTGACGGGTGGTGGTTGGTGTGGTCACACGGGAAAGACACGTAAGTCATTTCCAGATAATGGTGGGGTTCTGTCTCCTCTCGCTGTTGAAACAGGCCCAATTCACCAACTCATCAATCCTGTTGCAGACACAGCCCGCCTCCGCAGCCCTCTGCTCACTTATCACCCCGGTTCTACAACTATGCTCTCTGAATAACTGCATCCCTGCACTAATCTGTTCCAATCCCCCACAATGCCTCTCCTCCCCTGCATCGAATCGTTTCCCTATCTGTTTTCTTTCCATCTGTTTGGACTGAACCTCCCATGATAACAAGTATTGAATATTTCTGTTTTATTTCATTCCTCTGGAGCACAGTTCTTTTGAGATGTGTGACAGTCATCAGCCGATAATTTAGAAGTCAGTAGGTGCAGGAGGGATACAGTGAAGATGGTGATAGGAGTTTGATCTCCATGGGTGGTCTGCTCTGTTCAGACTGACCCCAAGCTTAATGAGGAAAACAAGCTAGCTGGTGGAATACAGGGTGAGTGGGGGAGCTAAAGAGAGAAAATGCAGATGCCTTTCCAAGCCAGCATGATGGCTGCATTTGGGGGAATGCTACAGTGGCTCTATGGTTACTGTACGACTGAGCAGAGCTGCCACTTTGTGTTTGCAAGCAGCGCTGAGCAGACACCCAACTTTGATTAAAGGTGTTTACATTGGCAATCTGATCCACTGTGACAATAGACCTGGGTCCGACTCTAACCTGAAGCCAAATATGCTCTAATGAGGACCAGGCTGGGCCAGTCTCCCTTTCCTCTTTAAATGTGACATTGTGAATCAGCCTCACAATCCCTGACAGAAATAGCGTGCGCTGGCTGACTCACTGCTTTTCTTTTTCCCCATTCTCCAAATGGTCAACGGGAGAATTATTTATGGTGGAGGGAAACTCGATCATAATGTGCCACGTGTGTGTAGGAGTGGTGACCTGATTGTTTGTGCTGTAAAGCTTTTGGGTGCACCCACGCGATCCGGAAGTGATGTCCAGAATTAACAGGATCGAGCATTACTGTGATGTTGACCTGGCAGAATTTGGAAATAATGGGATGGTGATCTGCCGTAATTTGTTATCTTTCGTTTTGACATCTGCTCCTTGTTAGAAATATGTGTCTGGTATTTTCCATGGAGGAATTTACTGAAATGTCTCCACTAATGGTGACATTATGGCTCGGGCCTGGGTCGCATTACTGGCACAAATGTCAACAATCAGGAGATAACTTAAAATTTACATTGGAGGGTTAACTTCAGTGCAGTGTTGAGCTTGGCATCAGATCTTCCACAGCAGCACAGAAACTGTGGGGAAGTGCTCTGTGCTCTCATGGGTTGGTTTTTCCATATCACAGTGAGAGATGTAAAAGTTGGGCCCATTTACCTGAGACATGGACACATCATCACTCCTGCAGTGATGTCTAATGTCTTTTAATAATATATCTGTCCTATCAACATCCCACCTCTCAGGGCAAGTCCATGTGCTTCCGATGAACAGCCTTTAACAAGTTTAGTGAGAAATTATGTCTGGAAAAACATATCTAGCAAAATTAGATCCATTTAGGGGGAAAATGTCACATCAGAGACTGGGGTGGATAGGTGGACCCAAATGCAGAACTAAAAGGGTGGAGGAAAGAATGATTGATGTTTTATTTTGAAACAGAGATCTTGGCTTGGTCCTGGGCCTGGAAAATCTTTCTTGGATTACTAAGTAGTCCAATGGTGAAGAGAGGTAGCAGAGGGGAAAGCTCCGATTGAGGTAACTGAATTCTGGTGGGAGGCAGGATGAGCAGGCAGGCATCATCCAGGTGTAGTAGGTAAAGGAAAATGTCCTGATTCAGAATGATTCCAAGAGTTGAACAGAAGCGTTGAGGAGGTAAGGAAAAAGCAAGGTGAGATCACTGGAAAGGAGTTACAAAAAGTCACTACAGAACTGGCCGGATTACCACACAGCAAGGTGAGACAATCTAGCAAAGACTGGAGCTCCTGCTTGTCCTTAAGTAGCAGGGTGTAGCACAGGAGTTACAGGTGGTGGCAACTGAAGCTCCAGACTCCGCCCTGAGTTCCCACGGCAGCCTGCTCATCCCTACCTGAAACTCACACACACACACACACACACACACACACAGGAAACCATGACAGAAAAGGGAAAACTTCAGGAAAAGAAAATGTGAGTGTTTTATTAAAGTAGCTAAACATGGTCAACAGAACAAAGCTGGTCCCTCTACTAAAAACAGTTGAGGATGATCTCACACGGTGGAAATCTTTACCCATATCAAAAATGATGATTCTACCTAAAATCAATTATCTGTTTTCAATGATCCCCATTAAACCTCCATCCACCTGGTTTAAATGGCTGGACTCCTCACCTTAAATGTCACTAGATTTCTCTGGAAAGACAAACCACCACGGATTAGTCTAAAAACACTCCAGAAGACTAAAGATAGCGGTGGCTTAGACTTGCCTAATTTCCAAAAATACTTTATAAGCAACAGACTACAATACATCTCTAAATAGCTTAAACCTAGCTATCTAGATGAACCATGGCTTAATATAGAAGAAGCTATGTGTGAGGATATGGCAATTTCAGACCTGCCATTTATCAGCACAGCTGTCAAATGCCAAAAATGCTTTAAAAGCATTAATATCAGCTCCTCACTAATGGCCTGGTGGGAATTTCTTAAACTAACCAAGTCCTTGCTTATTCAATGCAAACTTACACCTATTTGGAACGATCCTGACATCCAGCAAAACCAGAAAATGATAAACTTCCCTCAATGGAAGAATAAAGGAATAAAACAGTTAGAACATTTAATAGAAAACGGGAACTTTCTCCCTTTTGATATAATTACTTCACGATATGAAATCAGCAGCACAAAATTTTTAGAATACCACTAACTTAAATCTATTATAGGCAAGAAATACACCCCTGATCAATTAAACTTGCAGCTACCTATCAGGGTTGCAGAATTCTTAAATCTCAATGCCCCGAAACTGTTATCCAAAATATATAGATTACTACCAAAGCTAGACGATTCCATATGTCTCCCAACTTCTAAATGGGAAGCAGACTTATCCAGTAACTTTGACCAAAATGAATTGTCACAAATCTGTTCAAATACATTTACAATGACTAAGAATTCAAACATGCAACTAATAGAATTTAAAATTCTGCATAGAACTCATTATACAGGACACAAGATGAAGATGGGGAACAAACAAATGTTGGAAAGTGTTGGGGTTAGCAACGCTGCTTAAAGTAAAGAAAGCAATAAAACATAGATACAAAACTCAAACTCAGCCAATACAAAAGCTAGAAGTACAAAAACAGGCCTGCTAAGCTAAAATACAACAGAAAGTTAAGCAGCTCCACTAGCTACGCTAAACAGAAAAAGTACCATATATAGTAACAAAAAACGCTTTCGGAGTCCACCTCCCGTGGACTCACCATCTGCGGGAGGAGTCGTAGGGGTCGGGTGCAGTGTGAGCTGGGCGGCAGCAAGGGGCGGGGACCCTGGCGGTCCGATCCCCGGCTGCAGAAGCTGGCTCTAGGGACGTGGAACGTCACCTCTCTGGTGGGGAAGGAGCCTGAGCTTGTGCGCGAGGTTGAGCGGCTAGATATAGTTGGACTCACCTTGAGGCATGGCTTGGGCTCTGGAACCAGAACCCTCGAGAGGGGCTGGACTTTCTTCCACTCTGGAGTTGCTCATGGGGACAGGCGCCGAGTATGTGTGGGCATTCTCATCAGTCCCCAGCTTGGTGCCTGCATGTTGGGGTTTACCCCGGTGGATGAAAGGGTAGTTTCCCTCCGATTTCGGGTGGGGGGATGGGTTCTGACTGTTGGCTGTGCTTATGCACCGTACAGCAGTTCAGAATACCCACCCTTTCTGGAGTCCTTGGAAGGAGTGCTGGAGGGTGTTCCTTCTGGGGACTCCATTGTTCTGCTGGGGGACTTCAATGCTCATGTGGTCAATGACCGTCAGACCTGGAGGGGAGTGATTGGGAGGCATGGTCCCCCCGCTCTGAACCCAAATGGTGTTTTGTTATTGGACTTCTGGGCTTGCCATGGATTGCAGCCACATGCCTTGGACACTCGGGTGAAGAGGGGGGCGGAGCTGTCAACTGATCACCACCTGGTGGTGAGTTGGCTCAGACAGTCGGGGAGGAAACCAGTCAGATCTGGCAGGCCCAAACGTGTTGTGAGGGTCTGCTGAGAACGTCTGGCTGAGTCCCCCGTCAGAGCGAGCTTCAACTCCCACCTTCAGCAGAGCTTCAAATATGTCCCGAGTGAGGCGGGGGACATTGAGTCCGAATGGGCTGTGTTCCGTGCCTATATTGCTGAGGCGGCCAGCCGGAGCTGTGGCTGTAAGGTCGTTGGTGCCTGTCGTGGTGGTAATCCCAGGACTCGTTGGTGGACACCATCAGTGAAGGATGCCGTCAAGCTGAAGAAGGAGTCCTATTGGGCCTTCTTGGCCTGTGGGACTCTGGAGGCAGCTGATGGGTACCGACAGGCTAAGCAGCTTGCGGCTTCGGCTGTTGCCGAGGCAAAAACTCGGGCATGGGAGGAGTTCGGCGAGGCCATGGAGAAAGACTTCCGGAAGGCTTTGAGGTGATTCTAGTCCACCATCCGGCGGCTCAGGAGGGCGAAGCAGTGCTCCATCAACACTGTGTACAGTGGAGGTGGGGAGCTGCTGACCTCAACTTGGGACGTTGTGGGTCGGTGGAAGGAATACTTCAAAGACCTCCTCAATCTTACCAACACGTCTTCCGATGAGGAAGCAGAGCTGGGGGACTCAGGGGTGGACTCTCCTATCTCTGGGGCTGAAGTCGCTGAGGTGGTCAAAAAGCTCCTTGGTAGCAAGGCCCCGGGGGTGGATGAGATCCGCCCGGAGTTCCTTAAGGCTCTGGATGCTGTGGGGTTGTCCTGGCTGACACGCCTCTGCAGCATCGCGTGGACATTGGGGAAAGTGCCGCTGGACTGGCAGACCGCGGTGGTGGTCCCCCTTTTTAAGAAGGCGGACCGGAGGGTGTGTTCCAATTACAGTGGAATCACACTCCTCAGCCTCCCTGGTAAGTTCTATTCAGGGGTCCTGGAGAGGAGGGTCCGCTGGATAGTCGAATCCCGGATTGAGGAGGAGCAGTGTAGTTTTCATCCTGGTCGCGGAACAGTGGACCAGCTCTATACCCTCTTTGGGGTCCTGGAGGGGGCATGGGAGTTTGCCCAGCCAGTCTACATGTGCTTTGGGGACCTGGAGAAGGCATTCGACCGTGTCCCCCGGGGGCTCCTGTGGGGGGTACTCCGGGAGTATGGGGTACCGGACCCCCTTTTGCGAGCTGTCCGGTCCATGTACGACAGGTGTCAGAGCTTGGTTCGCGTTGCCGGTAGTAAGTCGGATTCTTTTCCGGTGAGGGTTGAACTCCACCAAGGCTGCCCTTTATCACCGATTCTGTTCATAACTTATATGGACAGAATTTCTAGGTGCAGCCGAGGTGTTGAGGGGATCCGGCTTGGTGGCCTCAGGATTGGGTATCTGCTTTTTGCGGATGACGTGGTCCTGTTGGCTTCATCTGGTCGTGATCTCCAGCTCTCACTTGAGCGATTCGCGGCCGAGTGTGAAGTGGCTGGGATGAGAATCAGCACCTCCAAATCTGAGACCATGGTCCACAGCTGGAATAGGTGGATTGCCCTCTCTGGGTCAGGAGTGAGGTCCTGCCTCAAGTGGAGGAGTTTAAATAACTCGGGGTCTTGTTCACAAGTGAGGGAAGGATGGAGCGTGAGATCGACAGACGGATCGGTGCGGCGTCTGCAGTAATGCGGGCTCTGAGCCGGTCTGTCGTGAAGAAGGAGCTGAGCCAGAAGGTGAAGCTCTCGATTTACCAGTCGATCTACGTTCCTACCCTCACCTATGGTCATGAGCTGTGGGTCGTGACCGAAAGAAAGAGATCTCGTATACAGGCGGCTGAAATGAGTTTCCTCCGCAGGGTGGCCGGGCTCTCCCTTAGAGATAGGGTGAGGAGCTCGGTCATCTGGGAGGGGCTCAGAGTAGAGCCGCTGCTCCTCCGCATCGAGAGGAACCAGTTGAGGTGGCTCGGGCATCTGGTCAGGATGCCTCCTGGACCTCCCTGGTGAGGTGTTCCAGGCACGTCCCTCTGGGAGGAGACCCCGGTGAAGACCCAGGACACGCTGGAGGGATTATATCTCTCGGCTGGCCTGGGAACGTCTCGGGATCCCCCCGCAGAGTTGGCAAATGTGGCTGGGGAGAGTGAAGTCTGGGCTTCCCTGCTTAGGCTGCCCCCCGCGACCCGACTCGGATAAGTGGCATGAAGATGAAAATGAAGATGAAGATTTTCATTTAATGCACCTCACATTTACAACGGGGATGGATCTGCACTGCAGGCAGGCCGGTCTAGTACTCACTTTTGCTACGAAGCCATGCTGGTGCAGATCCTGCAGAACGCGGTCTGGCCTTGTCTTGCTGAAATAAGGAGGACGTCCCTGAAGATGAGGTTGCTTGGGTGGAAATTAGCTCAGAGAGCTGCAATCTGGTGCAAAGCATGTTTTCCTCTGATAGATGCTGCTGTACACGGTACCCGTTCCATAAACTTAATAAATTAAACTAAATAGAAACCTGCACGAACCTTTCAGTGTTAATGGAGCTTCTCAGTGCGGGTTACACACTAACACCCCCGTCCCCCCTCCCATCCCATACATCCCACACATGCTGGATTTTCAACTCTGCTCTGAGCTTAAGAGGCAGGTTGTGTGTAAAAGGATGAAGTCCTTGTTGTAGCCGACCCAGGTTTGAGTCCAGACCTGCAGCATCTCACTGCATGTCATGGTCCTCTGTAGGTCCACTGTCCTGTGGATTTTAAAGTTGGATTATAAATGTCCAGCATACCTAAACATGATCATTTATGGAATAATTTCAATTTTTACATGATGTTCTTTGTATTTCATTGCATTGAAAATGTAATATTACCTGAAGAGTTTTCAAATTCTGTCCCACTAAATCATTCATATCTTAGGCAGAGACCCTTGTTGTTAAACTTAGATTAAACTTAGATTTTCATGTTCATGGACCATATACAGCTCCAGAGAAACTAATAGCTCACCGCACAAACCTCTCAAACTGCTGCTGGGTAACTTTCTGTCAAGAAATCAAACCACTTTGGCTTTTTGTGACCGTCCGTCCTCCTTTAGATGTCATCCCAAAGGTTTTTTTTTTTTTTTTTTCATTATTTTTTTTCCATCTGGGTATAGATCTGGAGATGGCTAGATGTGTTGATTCCTCACCCAGATTTTAGTTTTCCCCACCATACACACACACACACACACACACACACACACACACACACACACACACATCACCACTGATCCTCCATAATGAACGGTCAGTGTAAGACGCTGAGGCTTGTAGGCCTCCAGGTCTACATTTAACCACAGAATGACAAGATGTGGAGCAAAGCCCAAAACTGAACTCAGAGAAGATGATCATACTTCGGTCTTCTACTTTTCAGCGCCTGTCTGCGAGGAGAGTTCCGTAGTCTCCTCAGAAGGTACAGCATGCTCTGATGCTCCCGTTTATAGGTGAAGTCCACTCTCGCAATGTCCGTTCCCTGGAGGTTGGCCGATAAGGTGACAGCAGACCAGGGTCTGTGAAAATCCACCACCATTTCCAGGTTTTCCCTGCATTGATTAGGAGGTGGTTTTGCTGACACCAGTCCAGAAAGTTGTGCGTCAGTCCGCTGCACTCCATGTTGTCATCCTCAGGGATCAGTCTGACACTGGCGGAGTCATCTGAGAACTTCTGCAGTGTGCAGCTGTCTGTGTGGTGTCTGCAGTGTAGACGGTGAAGAGAAACGTGTCAAGACTGTCCCCTGGGGGACACCTCTGCTGCAGGTCAGCAGGTCACACAAAGTGGGGCTGTTTTGTAAGATTTGTGAGGATCCACGCTACCAGATGAAGCTCCATCCCAACCCTCTCCAGTTTGGCTTTCAGGAGCACTGGTGGGACGGTATTGAAGGTACTGGAGAAATAAAACAAAACCTGATTCTCATAGTGTTGCTCAGCTGATGATGTACGAGTAGATAGCTGTGGTCTCTTATTTTGTTTTCCATATCATTGATAGGAATCAGTCTTCATGCCACATTTTTTTATCCAGCCAGATTTGAGTTGGAGAGTAAATTTAACCCAAGTGTAACCCCTGACTGACGTCAAGTAAAGTAAGATTATGTAATTGTATAGGCCAATAACTAGGTTCGGCAGGAGTACAATGGGCACTACGGTAGGTGCAGAATGAAATGACTGGAGGCAGGAAATAAGCAAAAATAACAATTGTTATTTGCAATAAAGCAGAAAAAAAAGCAATACAATTTGTACAAATACTACAATTGCCAGCAGGAAAACAAAACCCCAGTCCTTTTGAGCTCAATGTTTTTCTTTTTTTGTTAGTCGTTAGTCAGGTTAAATAGTGTCTTTAGTTCCAGTTCCTTTCTTTCTGCTGTTTTGAGTTGTGACCACTTTGTTGGTTAACCCTTGGGAAACAGGGATCCTCAGAGTTCGGCTCAGTTCGGGACACAGGCTCGCCATCTCCATCCGGACAACATCAGATATCCGGGACTAGATTAGGTTTTCTTAGCCATCAAAAGAACCTAGCCTGCACAACAATAATGATATTATTGTATACAGCTAATTATTTATCCTCTCACACAGCTATAGCTTAGTTTTAATCTTCTTCTTTCCCAAATTACCATTCAGCAATAAATAGTAACACTTTATATGCATGTTTTTAACTCAAAATTATCTTCTGCTTACATGAAATAACTTATTAGCTCATGTAACACAATGAAATGAATTTCTCTTCTTTTCCTCTTTCTTGGTAATCATGAAATTATGATTATTTATCCATAACCAATTAAAAGTATTGATTTTTCAGCCATCTTTTAACTTTTGTAAATCATAACGTGAAATACAATAGTAATACTTTTCTTCAAAGTCAAAAGTTAAATCATAAAACCATATTTGGTTACAGTTTTCAACATTACTTTTCTGCAAGCTTTCACACAGTAACGAAAAATGCATTCAACATTGAACACTGCATTCGACCATGAAACATGAAAAAGAGTTTCATTACACTACCTCTAACAAATGCCACTTTACAAAATAACCTAACCAGAAATAGCATTTACAGGACTTAAACACATTAAACATTCACCAGCAATTGGCGTTAGCATAAAGTTAATCTCAACATGGCGCCAGCATGGTTTCTCAAGTACACAAGACTTTTCAACTCACCA
The DNA here is from genome assembly GCF_933228915.1 of Telmatherina bonti. NCBI lineage: Eukaryota > Metazoa > Chordata > Actinopteri > Atheriniformes > Telmatherinidae > Telmatherina > Telmatherina bonti. The sequence goes on along the minus strand of NC_136613.1, from coordinate 34,992,800 downwards.
AAATGAGGTTTCTGCACGAGCACATCAAGGACACAGTCAAACAGCCTATCTAGCTCATGTTCCCTTTCAATTAACATAATAACATCTCCAATTAGTAATCAGACGATACAAATATTTGTTTACAACTGTTATTTTGTCGCAGCTCACCAAGACGATAATTAAACTTTAGCTCGAGCCGTCTCGCTCATGTTCAGAACGCAAAAGACCACTAAATTAATCCCTTCCAGTTCCACTGCTGGAAGGCAGGACTAACGTTTCTCTTAACAAATGAGAAGGTCATTATCACATGACCATAAAACAGGAAAATAAAGCAAGGGAGTGAGGAGTACATTTGCTCTTTTCAAAATAAACGTTTTTTTCAAAATGAAAGTGCACAATTGCACAAATAAAAAGGAATTTGAGAAAAAGTAGTTTTCTCTACTGGATTACACAAGACTAAATGAAATGAAATGTTACCAAAAAAAAGTTAACATTTAGTCCTCCAGATGTCAGGCTGAATGTGACGTTGAAACAGGTTCTTTAAAGACTTTTTCACCTTACTGACCCCAACAATCAAATCTAAAAATGAAACATGTAAGTAAGTGGGTAATGAATGGGCTTTGAATCAGAGCAAAAGGCATTAGCCCTGTACAGAAGCGCAGAAGAGCCAATAGGATGGAGCCAAAATGCCCCCATCCCTTCACCAATTAAGATGTCAAAGTGGGGTAGATGGTGGTGATGGTATCGGGGTGCTGTGCTGCCCTTGTGCCCACATCTTGTACCCTCTCACAGCCATCCATCACTGGGGGGTGTTTAATTAGCTTGTTATTCTGCCATGCAAAGTATTCAGAGCTTGTGAAAAAGGCCTCCTAATGTTTTGACTGACAGGGAAAGCATTGAGAGAGGGCAAATGTGAGAGGGAGAAGAAAGCCAATCACTGTGAACAGAATGGCATTTCAATAGCCTTTTCAGCAAACTGCAGCAGCAATTATATTCCCCTCCAGACTTCCTGCCAGGATATTCTTTTTTTGTTGTTTCTTCATCAAAATAGTGTCATCAATTGACAAGTTAAGCATGACAGAATAAAAACCCAAATCAAAGAGGTCAAACGAGTCATTGTGCCTCAGCTGACTGCCATCAGCGCAGAGGAAAGTGCATTTAATTCAGTCAAACACTAAACACTGTCTGTAACTGTCAGTGTAAACACTTGATTTAAAACAGAAAGTAAACTTACTGACTGAATCTCCAAATCTGTAGGAACGATTCATCTCTTACGATATAGAGCTCCAGCAATATGGGATGCTTCACATGCATTTTTTCTGGCACTGTGACAAACTCATAGCCCACTTCATCAGGTCCACTTTGCTTGTTCTTCACTGGAAGCATTTTTCTCTTCAGAAGTCTCTCTGTGGCATAAAGTAACCAGACCGAGATCTGGAGACTGTGGAGGCCATTGGAGTCCAGTTAACTTGAGATTCTGTGCGCTTTGTGACATGGTGCACCATCCTGCTGGAAGTTTCCATTAAAAAGGAGCTGGAGCACAGCGGCATTGGAATACCCAAAACAAAACCCATATTTCCAGATCCTGATTTCTGTTCTTGGTGACCGGCCGGCAATGAAGCAGCACTGACCAGATTCTTTTGGTCGAAACCAAAACCAGTTCTTTGCTAGCACCAAAGCTGAACCACCTAAGCACTGGCTCTAGCACCAGCACTGGTTCTTCTTTCGTCGAACAGCCTTATACACTTGCTACTCATAGTTTGGTGACAGTGATAAATAAATGAATTAGACTGTTGAGGTTTTTCTCATTGCGTAAAGTTCTGAATGAAGGATGGAAAATGACAAAGTCCAAAAATCCACCAGGGGCCCGGTTCAGGAAGAGAAGAAAGGAAGAAGAAGAAAACAGAACTAATAATAAAGGCATTCACTATGCTTAGTATGCTTACTATATAATACTTGCATTAAAACAGCTGTAATCTGCTGTGAAATCATTTGTTTATTAGCCTCTTGCTAATCATAGCTAATAATATATTAGCTATGTTGTCACTACTTATACAAACTTTTAAGCCCTGATGAAAGCAGTGTGTGGCCAAAAACATTATCTTTTTTTTTTTTCTTAATTCCATTATGAACTTGAATGGATAAAAACATTTTAATGTTAAAAAAAAAAAAAAAAAGGTGCCTTGCTCTATTTGCTAACATCCGGACCGCGGTTGTGGGTGTAGCACCTTATACAGAGAGGACCAGACTTATCTTTCCCCAGCCACTTCTTCTTGCTCTCCAGAGGTTGTCCAGATCATTCCCAGGCCAGCCAAGAGACAAATGCCCCTTTTCCAGTATTACCTACTCTGCTCCGCTCTGCGCGGTCAGCTCTGCTCCAGTCGGTTGTCCATTACTGAGAACACATTTGTGAGAGATGTGCCTGGGGCAAGGTGTATCAAAGGTCACGTGGTGTCATTTAAATCCAACAAAAACACAACAATGGAGGACATTGTACTCTAAAATAAGAAATCAGGAGAAGACTGGAAGCCTTAATTGTCACAGCAGTGGGAACCATTAAATACTAGAGTAGGCTAATGGTAGCTGATGCTACATTGCTTGTTTGTTATGAGTGCTGTGTATAATGTTGTAATTGTTGCAAGCCGTCACCATCTGGTAAAAAAGAACAAATGCCATATGTGTTTAAATGAACTAAATTCAAATTACTGATGCAAACTGCTGGGCTGAAGGGAAAGTGGTGTTACACTCTGAAGATGGAGGACTGACATCCAGCAGCAGGATCTGAGCTAATGGCGTCCGTGGTCCAGCGTGGAGAGGAAGACGACAGAGATGGAAAACATGCACTGACTGACTTAATGTAAAATCTGTCTGCATTCTTATGAAAGTATTTTACTGTAATCACAGATAATAAAGACCCACCTTGCTAGTTAGCTGGTGTGCAAACCAATCTGCCAGGGTTCACCAAGTAGAATTCATTTAAATAAAAAACAGCAAAGATGTTTCTACTCTTTGTGTTGCGATGTACTCCCTCAATATGGAATGATAGAAATTCCACAAACACAGGAAAAACATGAACACTTAAATAAACAAGTTAGATGAATAAAAACCTTTTTCATTTATTTAACTTAATTTCATTTTTTGAATTTTTTTTTCATTTATTCTTCATTATTCTTTTCTGTATTTATTTCCCTGTTCATTTCCTCTTTTCTCTGAATATTTCATCCCATCCAAGCCATCACTCATCTCCTTTGAGGTGGGTTTTTTTGTCCTCACTAACAAGTCCAGGCCCACTCAAAAGATGGCTTGCTGACGCACTGAGTCGTCAAAATTTCAACATGACAACACAGAACCTGTATCTACTGGATGCTAAGCAGCTAAACATGATCTGTTTCTGAATGTATTTTTGGGTAAACACTAGCAATGTTATTTTATTTATTTTTTTAAGCTGGCAATCTGATTCACTTCCGCTCAATGCCGGCTCTAAGAATGCATACATGAGGGGGCTATGTGTTTGTTTGAGAGGCCTAAAGCCGGCCTCGCTTCCGCTTACCGTAACATCGACTGCATAAATGTACAATCATTCTGATATGAACTACGCACCAATTGTAGGTTGGAGTAAAACAAACATTCCCAAACTGAAACCTATTTTTGTCATTTTCAACAGTCTAATTTTTTGTATTTTTAAGATTATGCAGCAATATGATAACATCCTTCCTCAGGCACGACTGGTGTCCTGGTGAAGTTACAGATGGTATTCTGAATATGATTACGAGGTGAACCCTTTGTTACCATAAAGGAGCTGCAGTATTAAAAAAAAAGGAGAATAACACATGCTTTTATTGCACAGAACATGATGATGACAATGATTGCATTTGATTGACAAATGTTTACTGCTCCTTCCCAACTTCCTCCAGACTTCTGGATGTCTGCTGCATCTTAGCAGTCTGTAAACAAAGTACCATGTTTGTTCATCTGTTCATGGTTTTTAATCACTCGACCGTTTAACAGATGGCTCTATCTCTCACGAGGCAACACACAAATATTAACTATCAAATGCTTTTGTTTTTTTCCAAACATGTAATTATTTTACATACACTTAATTTTTTGTTTATTTTAGTCTTATGGTGCCTGTTTGTTTTGGCTTCCAGCATCCTGATGTTGTTCCTGTTCTGGATGGTAGTATCCAGCACGTTGTTCCTGTTCTGGATGGTAGTATCCAGCACGTTGTTCCTGTTCTGGATGGTAGTATCCAGCACGTTGTTCCTGTTCTGGATGGTAGTATCCAGCACGTTGTTCCTGTTCTGGATGGTAGTATCCAGCACGTTGTTCCTGTTCTGGATGGTAGTATCCAGCACGTTGTTCCTGTTCTGGATGGTAGTATCCAAATATTGCCAGGATCCACATCAATCTTTGATATCATGTAAAACCTGTTGGGAACTTCCCCTGAATTTTCTCATTATTAATTGTGGAGTTATATGCATATATACTGAAAATGGTCCTTTTTCATATTGAAGAAGAATCTTTCAACCACTCCAGATTTTGATCTGGTTCATTCCCAAAATTTAAAATAATCTAATTTAGATTTGTAACAAAACAAAAAAATTCTGTTCAGAACATTTTGCATAAAATTGCTAACATACAAACAAACAAACAAACAAACGCAGTGGAGGTGAGGTTAATGTTTGTACCTTAATTAAAACTACTAAACCATCGTGAAGGGACTGTGTCCATCAGCCAGTAGAAATGTATTGACTCTCCCAGTAATGAACAGGTTAACTTGTGTTCCATGTCAGGAGAGCTCAGTTCGTCACTCTTCACAGCAAACTGCATCCAGTTTCTAACTTCCACAGCCCACTGAAGCAGCTGTCGGCCACAGCTTGTGACGAACAGAGGAAGAACAATCTGTCCACACACACCTGGTGTAATGGTTGTAGCTCAGTAGGAAGTGCGATTGTCTTCCAATCGATTCCATGCCTAAGTGTCCTTGAGCAAGACACTGAACCCTGCGTTGCCCCCTGATGTGCCTATTGGAGTATGAGTGTGTATGAGTGTGTGTGCGTGTGTGTGTGTGTGTGAACGAGTGGATGTGACACGTAGTGTAAAGCACTTTGAGTGGGTGGCATGACAGGAAAAGTAATATTTAAGTGCAAGTCCAGTCTGAAATAGCGTTTGAGTTCTATATATAATATTTTGTCAAGTTGTTTTATAAAGACATGCGTGGATCTCCTTTACCTTTTTTAGAAACTGCCAATGACAGTGGCATGGCAGAGGTGGACCTGTGGAAGTACTTGTAGAAACTCAGATAGTCCACATGCGGATCCACATACAACAAACTTTTCATTATCATATTTAAGGCCATTACTGGAGAAGCCGTGCCAAAGGGAGGGGGATCAGAGCATGTCTGAGTTTGGTAAAAATCTCTCTTCATATTTACTAGAACAATTCAGACATGTCCCTTTAAAAGCTTATCACTTATAACTCCTAGTGTGAAAATGGCAGCCAGATATGGACTCATGCTCGTCTGCGCAGAAACATTTTATATGTTCGACAACCTGTTTAAAAAAACTGTGCTTGGTTTCAAATGCATGGTCCAAAACTTCACGATGGTTCCCAACCACTTCACCATTTCAGGATGATGTTCCAGATTGATGTCTGGTCAGGAGCCCCTGATCAGGCAATACTTCCTTGAAACTCTTGAGAACGTTCACTCTAAAAGTGAAAGGTTCCTCTCAGTGGACAGATGCTAAACAGGTTTGACGTTGTATACTCAGATTTGTGTCCATGCTTGGATCGTAGAATCACCTGAAACAAACAACATATCCATGTAAGATGGTGATGCTCTGTTGAGCTTGTAGAGAACATAACACCAGTTCTGTACAGCTTTACAGGGCTTTGAAGGCCAGATGTTCAAAAAGTAACTTCTGCTCCAACTGGCCATCTGAGATGGTGAGAGATTGGTCTTTTTGCAGTAGGGGCTTAAAGACCCATACCATCCGATATCATGTGCCTGTTCTTTGCTAGAAAAAATGGGGAAGGGGGGTGTTGAGAACAACTTCTTTTGTCGCCAACACAACACATGACCTCAAATATTAATAGTTAGGTGAGATATGGCACTTTGTCCCTCTGTGTTCATTGAGGGATAAGACAAAGGACTCCAGATCACATGATCCCATGAGAGATAGATCCACTCCTGCAAAGTTACAATGTCTGGAGTCTGAAAAGGGTCGCCCCCTCGGAACCCAGACATGTGTCAAACGTTGTATACTGACCCCAGAAACCATCCATTATTTACATTAGGCTTATGTTTGGCCCAAAACGTACAAAGTTTCTCTTTTACTGTGGGCAATCTGGAGATGACTTTTTATTTTAGCTCCAACAATGAAGAGATTCAACGTGGCTGTCACCATGTGTCTAAAACATCCAGATGTGGTTGGCAGCTTTTCCATCTGGAGTTCTTCAATCTGACAGAAGGATGGACGGACAGACGGACCAGAGATAGATAGATAGATAGATAAGGTAGGTATATTTTTTATATGTTTCGGATGTTGTCGTTGGTTTTCCTCTTGCTTTGTTTTCTTTCTCCCAGGGTTTTTGTGGAGCATCAGATCCAGTGCGGGCCACATTGAGCGCAACAACCACCTGCAGAATATTCCCGTAGGAGACATTTAAAGAGTTGTACCTGCTTTCATCAGTGAAACATGGCATCCTCTCATGCAGAAGGACCGAAGTAATCAAAGCATCTCCTGAAAATAAGGGAGCGAAATGAAGCAGTCAGTATGTTGGTGTTTGCATCAATGCACTTGATAAATGTGTGTGTGTATTTGTGTGTAGCATGTTTGTGTGTCTTTTCTATGTGGGATGCCTCAGTCACAGGCTAGAGTTGGCTTCTGCTGATATGAGTTAAATACATGCTGAATAAAATGATTTTATGCCTGGTTTTCATTAAAAACAAACGTCTGGCTGCTTTCAGTGCTAATAAATAGCTATAATGTTGCACCACCACTAAATATCCATGTAGAAAATATGGATTCAAATTAATGTCCAAGCTATGAAAGGATGGATTTGATTGTGCCTCTGAGTTGCTTGTATTCATTTCATTCCATCAAGACAAACCTCCAGATGAAACGCAGAAATGCTCAAAGCACATATCTCATTACAGGCTTTTGTTTATGGCTGTGACTCTGTGTGATGGAAATTCTCCCTTTGTGCATTGCAGCTGATTCATCTCTTTTGTGCTTTACAAATTTCATGAATTATTTGTATTTCATGGGACTTATTTAAATAGATACTTTAATGGAAAATCCAAATCCGTGGAACCACGGTCCACCTGAGGTGACAGCACAGGGCTGCAAACTTCTCTTTCTGGGAGACCTCAGCTTTACTGTCTTTCATAATTCACAGCTTGTTTTGGAAACCAAATATTAGTTTTACTGAGACTTAAAATGAGGTTGTTTTCCATTCAAACATACAGAAAATTAATCTTTAGAATGTGTCACATTGTACCCTGTTGTGATTTGACCTCTGACTTCTCATCAAACTGATGGGTTTGCTGTGCAGATCATTTAAAGCTGTCAATTTCTTCACAATGAAAATATTTATTTATTTATTTATTTTACCTACTGAAATTTCTATTGGATTCACAAAGTTTAGTATTATTTAAGCCTAAAAGAGTAAGTCTGACATTACGGGCTAGATAAGGTAAAACAAGTTCTAATATCAAACAGATTCTGATTCATGATGCAACATTTCAGCCATAAAGGCTGAAATGATGGAAGTCAAGCGTGCAAGCTGTTTATTTTGTTTTAGCTTTTTTATTGCTACTATTTGACATGACCAGATTACACAACGTGTGTTTTCTAGTTAACAGAACACATTCCTGGATGTCTCTGTGTTTGTGCTTATTAATCCCGGGATTTGTTGACATGCCGACCCGCCTTTGTTTAAACAAATCCATCTTATCACATGACCTCGGACGGGCGCCAGGTTTTCTCAGTCAGATTTCTTTCCACTCTGCTTTATGTTGTTCTTTCTTTTTTCTTCTTTTTCCCATTTTTTTCTTTCTTTTTGTAAAAATCTCCTCAAATGTAGAGTAGAAGTCCCCTGCTTTCATTTAACAATATCAGCTAAATTATATGACTGAAGCCTTTCACACACACTGTCCACCACACCGGACACCTTTTTAAAGCTCTTTTCTTGTATATTCATGAGTGAAGAGGAGATCTTTGCAAATTAGCCACTTATTGTGACTGTTTGTCTGTATGAGACATCACATGCCAGTAAATTAAGATGCAATGTCTCAGAAAGTATGCATTAAGCGAAGAAGGTGAACCAATCAGGGCGAAGGGTCAGGAAACCACATGACAGACGCTGTTGGAGCTGTGTAAGTTTTGACAAACAACAACTGCAATTTGGGGGTGTTTCCATTAAACATTTTTAGCCTAAGGTCTCATAAAATCTTGCGAGTATAACGAGATTTTGTGAAAAATTGCGGTTGATGGAAAGTAGCCATGTCATATTGGTGTTTTTTAGCTGCTGCAGAGAATTTGCTTTGGCTTTTCAATGCCTTTCTCCCTCATTTTCTTTTCTAAAACTCTGTAACTTGCTGTGGTTTGTTCAACACCGCAGCATCTTTATCAGAAATGAACTAATGAACCTCCACGTCAAGTCCAGGGACATGAGGAAAAAAGTGTTTCCATTACATTCATTCATTCATTCATTTTCTGAACCGCTTAATCCAATTCAGGGTCACAGGAAGCTGGAGCCTATCCCAGCTGGATTTGGGCGACAGGCAGGGTACACCCTGGACAGCTCGCCAGTCCATCACAGGGACACACAGAGACGAACAACCACTCACACTCATTCCTAGGGGCAATTTAGAGTAACCAATTAACCTAACATCATGTCTTTGGACGGTGGGAGGAAGCCGGAGCAAGAGAACCCATGCAGACACGGGGAGAACATGCAAACTCCACACAGAAAGGCCACTGACCAAACCCCTCCCCAGCCAAGGCTCGAACCAGTGACCTTCTTGCTGTGAGCCAAACCGTGCAAAACCATTACAGTTTTGCGAAATATAGAAGCATCTGAAAAACCATCTAATGAGAGCGTGAAAACTTTTTTTAAAATGTAGGTGTTTCCATTAGCAGTTTTACAGCAATTCTAGGTGTACTGGAAATGCACCTTAAGATGCAGTTGTAACGCAGTTAGCACATGCGAAAAATAAAGAATTAAAAGTGAAGCATGGATGATAATTTGTCAATTGTAATTCTATTTGCGTAAATAGATATGAACATGTTTCTAAATACTTTTCTGTGTCTTCAGATTTAACGTACATTTGAATAAAAGACTTTTCCACTGTCTGTCTTCCTGCAATTTTAAATTCAGTTCACCTGTTTTTTTTTTTTCTTTTTTGCTTGTTTTTTACAGCAGAAAATGTTATGTTGACACTCAAGTTTAAATCTTTTGTGTGAGAGTTTCCACATCGAATCTACAAGCTTGTGCATGAAGGTAAATATTTACCGTCATAGATGGTTATATGTCTTCTACTCTCCTGTCATTTCACAGACAGTTTTATTCTAAGCGACTTGCATGTGTGAAGTGATCAGGTCACAATAGCAGTTAGCCTAACACACATGCCTTGGAAGAAGCCAGAGTACCTGGACAGGACATACATGGGAGGAACGTGCAAACTCCACATGGAGAAGCCGCTGTTCAGCCCTCCCCCCAGGCGAGGATCAGACCAGCAACCGTTTTGCTTTGAGCCTGCGGTGCTAACCACTTCGGCAGACGCAGCATCACCTGCACCGTGATGGGGTTCTAACGAAGCAGGTGAATGAAGATCAGAAACCTCCTTCTTCCTGGAAATGATCACAGCGACTTTCCTTTGAAGACTTGTGCAGTTATTCCACATCTCCCGACCTGACTGCAGTCATGATGTGTCGGGAATAAAGACAGTCAGAATGAAAGCAAACATCACATATCAGTGTTGTGTTTGGCTCGTCGTGTAACAGACGCGTGGTTCTCATTACCAGTGCTGAGCTTTCCACCTCGGAGCTTGGATGGATTGTTACAGAGGCAGAGAAGCTCAGAGAATAAAAAACTAAAGAAATATGCAAACAAAAAGGGGCTTAATGAGATTCTCCAACTTTGCTTACTTAGCCTGTTTTCCAGGTTGTGTTGACAACACATAGGTAATCACCCCCTTTCCCCCCGAGACACCCGCGTACTAACAGGTATGAATATGAATGGGATGGAAATAAAACACACACGGTGTCAACGACACCCCCCATCGGAGCTCGCTGCTCACATCTCAGTCACAGCGGAACATGCCCGCCGGGAGGCCTGACATAATTGTATTAATTGTTAACATAATGATGCATTTATGTTTAATGCCTACCTTCTGGTAATTACTGAGGAGGTACCTTCAGGCCTGGAACTGGGGTCTCATTTTCTCTCATCCCTCCACTCCTTTATGGATATCATTCCTTTCCCTTTGTTATTACTGCAGTTGTTGCAGCCTCAAACACATCATCCTGTCTCCAGTCAGTCCTGTTCGGCTGCGTCCCTCTCAGGTGCAGCTCAGAAAGGCTCCACAAAGCCGTGGTCATTTGTCTGGCCTTGCTCCACAGCTTCCTGTGAAGTTCCTCTGACATGGAATACAAAATGAGCTTCTTTCATTAAACTTTGAAAAGACGGAGAGAAAGGAGGAGAGATCTTCCTTAAAGTTTATATTTGCTTTGAGTTGGATCCTGCAGTTTTTAATAAAAGCTCATTAAAAAAACATGTTGGAGCTTATAAGGAACGAAAGCAAGTAAAATATCAGAGAGCATCTCAGCGCTATCTTTGCCTCGCTGCAGCAACTCCTTTGATTCGTGCCCTGCGTTCTGCTATGGGCTGAACACGCCGCCACCCTCTGCTGCTTCACTTAAACACTGTTAACAAACACACGCATGCTGCACTGAGGGAACTGTGATCAAAGGAGCGTCACATTATTACAGGATTAAACAACAGTCCCGTTAAAATTTGTCTTTTTTTCTGACTTTTCCTGCATCCGTCTCCTCAGTCCTGCTGGGAAATGCATGTCAGCGCCACTAAAACCAGAACGTAACGCCATTCATCACGTCTCCAGTATGACTCACTGCACTCACTGCTCCTTATCGAGGTCAGACATTTTACCTGCTTCCAGGTGTTCAGTTCAGACTTGACAAGTTGGTTTTGTTTTCAGTTTAAACATTCAGCTTTTTTCTCCACACAGAAACTCCGTTTTCTAAGGCCTCTTTGAAGCCTGATGGGCAGACTGGAGTCTTTCCCAGTCTGTCCAGGTACACCTGCAGAGGTGACCAACACAGAGATAAACTGCACTCAGAGCCTCACATGCATGCTAGTGGACTGTGGGATGGAGGCTGGAGAGAACCCACACATGATGGGGAGAACACAGGAAGACGCACCGGTTGGATGAAGCGTCTGGCTTGGTGTGATGGTGCCAGAAACACCACAGCCAGGCAGTCCAATTCACAAACTACAAATAAACCTTCTTTAGGATCATATGTATATTATTTTAGGACAGAACATACATATCAGCAGGATGCTGAAAAGGTTTGTTTGGACTTGATGCTCCAGTAAATGTTGCATATCACAAAGATGATTCAGTAACCAGTAACGACTCATTTCCAGGAAATTTTACAAAAACATCCAAAATAAAGATGAAAATCAGTGAAACAGGCTTCAACAATGACAACAACTGATCGAATGCTACGTTTTAATGAACTATCTGTAGTACCTCGTCCTTCAGCCGTTATATAAGACATACTCCCTTTATTTTGTCTGAATATTGCCAAAGAAATCAGCATAGTTCTGCTTAATTAGTCTCTTTTCATCATCAAAGCCTTCGGATGCTGAGTTATGACTGAATTCTTGTAATTTATTCCAAAGCTTGCCCCATATTGACTCGATTCCCCGTTTGCCTGGGAGCCGTCGCAGAGGCAACAGGAAAGGCTAGCCCCAGCATGTTAGACATTATTACTGTTATTGATGATTCATTGATCCAGCAGACAGGCCACAGTAATCAAGCATAATGTCTCCAGGGGCCGCAAGGATCAAGGCCTAAATCATGAGTCCCCTGGCAGGAAGGCTGCTGCAGGAGATAAGGCAGGAATGTGTGCATGTGGAGCGAGGCTCTGTTTGCACTGGAATTGTTTTTGTAATTAGATTAGTGCATATGCAGCTCTTTGTTTGTGTGTAGATAATGTGTGTGTGTGTGTGTGTGAAACTCTGAAAGTATGAAGATGTTAGAAGATCCATTACAGCCCGAGTGTGTGTGATGTGCTGCATGTTTCAGCCGTTCATGTGCTTGTTGCTTCGCCGTGGAGAATCAATTCTTTCAAGGGCAGAAACGTTGGCGTCAGTGTTGCTGTGCTGCTTCGGCACGCCAGATGTTGGAGCCGCAGAATATTGCATATGATAGATTTTCAAACAGTATTTATTAGTGATGAAAAGTCAGACGGTTGAATGTACTATTGATGTGCAGCTGCATCATGTTGTGGAACAATGCTGGAAAGATCAAAAGGGGTCAAGTTCAGGATCTGCCCTTGTATTCAATGCTCACATTGTGTGTGTGTGTGTGTGTGTGTGTTTGTATGTGTGTGTGTTTGTATGTGTGTGTGTGTGTGTGTGTGTGTGTGTGTGTGTGTGTGTGGCAGAGGCGGAGGTTATCTTTCTAATACAAAGAGAAGTTAATTAGACTTTTGTCTGTGACTTCAAAAGTTTGGCAACAAGGCTGATTCTCAATCTCTCCAACACACACACACACACACACACACACACACACACACACACACACACACACTCCTGGCCCAATCATTCCTCCAAATGGAAAGCACCAGTTTAACGAAATAACAGTAGTAGTTAGATGGTTACCAGCAGAGATCAGCTTATCAGGAGAAATGAGTGTTTTCTGGATTATTTCCAGACACGCTGAAGCAGATACACACCGACTCGCCTGAGGAGACGTCTTGAGTCGATCTGAATTAGTCTGATGAAGATGGAAAGTCTGTTTATTTCCCTTTAAAATGGAGCCATGTTGAAAAAGTGATTTTGGGATGAGCAGCAGAGGAGTGTGTGCCAAACAGCTGATTCTGCTGCTAACTTCTGTTTCCAGGTTGAATGTCTGAAGTCTGAACAAGACATGATGGTGATATGCTGCCATAACGGTGGATCTGTGACACATATCATTATATATCATTTTTTAAATTTGTTTTTATTTCAGAAAGATTAAATATTTCCATCAAGCTGCAATACGTATGATTATAAATGAAACGGTTTGTACAAGTCAGTCTTTTAAAGTTAAATATTTAGAAGAGTCTAATTTTCACTTTTTAAACTACAAGCTACGTATGAAAGCAAAGGTCACAGCTGTTTACTGAAGCTGAAACTGGAGTCAGATTCCAGAGTTTGGTCATCGTTGCTTCCTTTTACTGACTGTTTCTGGCAGTTTTCTGGATCTTTCCTGCATGTTCCTGCTGCAGCTCCGAGCTGCTCCATGAAACACTTGTTTTTTACCATTTCCTTCCTAAAACCAGAGAATATGGCTGAATTTATTCTGTAAATGGAGAAAATGTGGAGATGCTGAGTAAACAAGCCAGAATCTCTGAGTTCTACAGGACATGCTGCTTCTGCAGCAGCATCAATTTTATCCTAAATAATAAAACTCAGAACTTAATATTGATGAATGATCTGGTTTCTAACAGTAAATACACCTGAACACACCATCAGGCAACTTGTTTGCCTTTGATTCGTACAGAAAGCAGCCTTCTCAGGACAACAGCTGGATTCTAACAGGCTTTCATTATTCAGGTAGAAAATATCATGAAGCTAACAAAAATGAGGATTTATGTATTTTTTACACAACAATAGTCATTAACAAATTAAAGCTTTTTCATTGGTTCTCTCCTTCTTCCAAAGTATTATATATATATATATATATATATATATATATATATATATATATATATATATATATATATATATATATATATATATATATATATATGTATATATATATATATATATATATATATATATATATATATATATATGTATATATATATATATATATATATATATATACACATACATATATATATATATATGTATGTATATATATATATATGTATGTATTTTGACTTCTTGTATAATAATACTTATAAATAAATATTGATTTTTTCCAGGACATTGTTGTATTGTAATGTAACAGCTACTTATACTGCTTAACGTAAAATCAAGAAGAGAAACAAAAGATTAAATGACCGAAATAGATAAAAACAATGACAAGTAAACAAATGAAGCGTTCAACATGCACAGACCAAAAACAAGATACTGTGTTACATTGATGATCTAGCACTCAAGATGATTATCATGTTGCTATATGGGAGTCATTATGCTGTGAGATTATGGGCTATATTATGATTGATTACTATTCAACTCTACCTGTCCTCATATCTCAATATAACAGATAAACAAAGGGGATTTTATGTTGGTAGAGAATTACCAAAGAACTCATGGCAGTGTTTATTAAATGTCACTTGATTACATCATTGTAAACACCTTGAGTATTTCTACTTACACGCAACAATTTAAACGTACTGTAAATCCCACGTTTTTAGTTCCACATCCACTAAATCATCTGAAACTATTCAGCTGCCAAATGTTAAAAGATGATAAAAATGAAAAATGAAGGGAACCCAGGTGTTCAGTGAGATTTGCTAACAACATAAAAAATGCATAAAGCACCATTCTCATCTTTTAACGGTACACCTGGATCAGAAGCACCGCTTCTTAACGTCCTTTCTTCTTGCATCCTGCAGTCGCAACAGCTTCCAGCACTCCCACTACATTAACCTTCCTGCCAGCCAATCAATACCATGTCACTGTTAATCTTAATTGCACATATGTGACCTTTTACAAACTTCACTGCCCTTTGTCCCGGGTGATTAATACTAGTCCAGGTAATAGGATGTTAATTGGAGAGACTATTGACCAAAACCCTGAGAAAATAGTGAGAGCGTGATTTGATGATCCTGCATATATTGATAAGACAGAAGTGAGGGAGAGGAAAAGAATCACCATGTGATTGTATCTATTCATCATCTTTGATTGGTTGTTTGTGAAAGTAGAGGATCTTTGTCCTTTCAAGCAGTTGTCCTTGTAATATTGTTAATAAATCCATTAGTCTTTTTTTTCCTTCAACTGGATTTACTTATGCGACAAATTTACGTCTAAACAAAGAAATCTTTTTCTTTTTCCTATCTGAATGAAAATACTGAAAGACTTCCTGATAGACACCTTAACATGATTTTCCTGGAATTAAGGAAAGTTGTCATTTCTGGTTATATTATAACATAACAGTGAGCGGTTTATGTGGGTCAATATCGTCATTTAAAACAAATATCATCTCAGAACAGTGGGTCCCAACCTGGGCTCACTTAACCTCTAAAGGGTCCCTAAATATGACATGGATCCACGTGACTTTCTGACCTTATAGATACACGTCTCAAAAGAAATAAAGGTTCAATTAAACAACACAATGTAACTCCAAGTCAACGAGACTTCTGTGAAATGGAACTGTCCACTTAGGAAGCAACACTGATTGACAATCAGTTCCACATGCTGTTGTGCAAATGGAATAGACAACAGGTAGAAATTATAGGCAACTGGCAAGACACACCCAATAAAGGAGTGGTTCTGCAGGTGGAGACCACAGACCACTTCTCAGTTCTGATGCTTTCTGGCTGATGTTTTGGTCTGAATGCTGGCGGTGCTTTCACTCTAGTGGTAGCATGAGACGGAGTCTACAACCCACACAAGTGGCTCAGGTAGTGCAGCTCATCCAGGATGGAACATCAATGCCAGCTGTGGCAAGAAGGTTTGCTGTGTCTGTCAGCGTCGTGTCCAGAGCATGGAGGCGCTACCAGGAGACAGGCCAGTACATCAGGAGACGTGGAGGAGGCCGTAGGAGGGCAACAACCCAGCAGCAGGACCGCTACCTCCTTCTTTGTGCAAGGAGGAACAGGAGGAGCACTGCCAGAGCCCTGCAGAATGAGCTCCAGCAGGACACAAATGTGCATGTGTCTGCTCCAACAGTCAGAAACAGACTCCATGAGGGTGGTATGAGGGCCCGACGTCCACAGGTGGGGGTTGTGCTTACAGCCCAACACCGTGCAGGACGTTTGGCGTTTGCCAGAGAACACCAAGATTGGTAAATTCTCCACTGGCGCCCTGTGCTCTTCACAGATGGAAGCAGGTTCACACTGAGCACATGTGACAGACGTGACAAGAGTCTGGAGACACCGTGGAGAACGTTCTGCTGCCTGCAACATCCTCCAGCAGGACCGGTTTGGCAGTGGGTCAGTAATGGTGTGGGGGGGCATTTCTTTGGAGGGCCACACAGCCCTCCATGTGCTCGCCAGAGGTAGCCTGACTGCCATTAGGTACCGAGATGAGATCCTCAGACCCCTTGTGGGACCATATGCTGGTGCGGTTGGCCCTGGGTTCCTCCTAATGCAAGACAATGCTAGACCTCATGTGTCTGGAGTGTGTCAGCAGTTCCTGACACACCAAGGCATTGATGTTATGGACCGGCCCGCCCGTTCCCCAGACCTGGATCCAGCTGAGCACATCTGGGACATCATGTCTCGCTCCATCCACCAACGCCAAGTTGCACCACAGACTGTCCAGGAGTTGGCGGATGCTTTAGTCCAGGTCTGGGAGGAGATCCGTCAGGAGAACATCCACCGCCTCATCAGGAGCATGCCCAGGCGTTGTAGGGAGGTCATACAGGCACGCGGAGGCCACACACACTACTGAGCCTCATTCTGACTTGTTTAAAGGACATTACATCAAAGTTGGATCAGCCTGTAGTGTGTTTTTCCACTTTCATTTGGAGTAGAACTCCAAATCCAGACCTCCATGGGTTGATATGTTTGATTTTCGTTGATCCTTTTTGTGTGATTTTGTTGTCAGCACATTCAACCAATGAAAGAACAAAGTATTGAATAAAAATATTTAATTTATTCAGATCTACAACGTGTTACTTCTCTGTTCCCTTTATTTCTTTGAGCAGTTTATATATATATATATATATATATATATATATATATATTTTTTATTTTTTTTTTTTTTTAACTTTCTGAGTCTGTAATAACGCTACAACTTAGAATGAAGCTATAATGAGATGCTTACTGATGCGTTAATTGATAAGTAGAACAACAATGAGGTGATAACAGTTGTTTTAATTAATCTTTAATCCCTCATGTACAGAGTAAATCCTTCATTTCTCAAATCCAGAGTTATGTTCAAAAGGAGATTTAACTTTGGAAATTAAATTAAGATTCATCACGGAGGCATGGCATTATTGCACATCAGAACACCAAAGACTCTTTAATGTCTGGAGCTCTGAGCTGAAGTGCTTTCATTTTACATTAAAGAAATAATACTGATCATATTTAAGACCAGGGGAACACTTTTTAAAAGTCTGTGTAATAAACATCCATTCACCTAATTCTCACTCGTGCATGGAGCAAGTTGACGGCAGGCCGAAGCTCACGGTGCCAAAACCCATGAGGTCAGAGCTCACCTGTCTCACAAATCTTTCTCTGTAACTCTGGGACGTTTTTTGATGAGGAAACATTATAGCTATACAGGCAATAAAAATGAAGTCTCACTGATATTTTTGGACAGTGGCCACCTCATGATAGGGGAGGCAGGAAATTCTAGGTGACACGGCTCAAGAAGCACACCTGTGACGCACCACCTGCCTCACCCCTTCAGGGAAAATGTGTCCCAGTTTGCTGTACTGTACAGTCCACACATGCACACACACTCAGGAGTATGTGATCTCTAGCAGGGTCAAGTTTAAAATGTCATGTCAGTCCTTGTGGACAAATGTGATCTAATAGCAGAAATATAATGTCAAAACTGATAATACTAAGTTTCTCTTGGTCTAGAATCATGTAACAGTGACAATCTTTTCCACAACTCTGCATTGATACTCAAAGCTGCTGTGGGTCTTCATCTTCATCCCTTCATCCCTTCAGCCATGTTACACCTTTATGTCACAACAGAAGCGCGGATGGGACGGACTAAACACCGTTCCAACTGGTGGAGAAAACACGCGCTCGAATGTCCTGGATTGTCTCTGAAGCAAGTCACTGAAGAACGGCTCATTGATCAGACTGGTGGAGATTGTCTACCCTCATGAACCTGACTGGTCACGTCTAGGATCTCCAACGGCAAACTGGTCTGAGAGAGTAATTCATAGACCTCATAGATTGCAGGGTTGTCTTGGATGACATGAAGGTGAAGGTGATAAAAGGAGACCGAAGAATGTGCTCCAACTAATGACTGACAGTCCTTCTCAACCGTCCCTGAAAATTTTACTCCAGGTTGTTTAAACGAAGAGTTGTGGGAACACGGGATGCCAGAAACCCTATTACACGCTATGTTCCTGCATTTCCAAAACAACAACTATGTCCACCTTTTCAAACTAAGTCAAACTTGTTTCCAGTGCATGCTGAACTCCACCAAGGCAGCTCCCTGTCACTACTCATGTGGTGTTTATGGACAGAAGGTCAAGGTGCAGTCAGAGAGAGGAGGGTTTCTGGTTTGGCAAACTCAGGGTTTCATCTCAAATTTTTTCTTCTGTCCAAGATCTCCAGCACACAATGAAGTCGGGATGAAAGGCTTACCGTCTAGTCTGACATCATGGTTCTCAACTCAATGATTTTCTCTATGAGTGATGATATGATGAAGAAAGAGATGAACACAGACTGGAGCTTGCTGGTCAGCTGTAGTGAAGAGACAGCTGAGAAAAAGGCAACTCTTCAGTTGACACGCCAACCTTTACCAAAGGTACTTAGCTTTGGGTAGAAACTGAAAGAAGGAGAGTGCAGGTACGAGCAGCTGAGCTTTCAGATGAAGGTTGCTAGCCTGGGCCTGAGATATCAGGAGAGAAGCTTCTACATTCACACATACCTTGAGGAGGTTTGTGCATCATATCCAAATGTTTCCTAGTTGCCTTTCTTTGAAGGTACATATCATACATGAATATCATGAATATCATACATGAATCCTGGACATATCTTACTGGGAGGAGACCCTGGAATGAGGCCCAGGACTTACTGAATGGATTATATATATATATATATATATATATATATATATATATATATATATATATATATATATATATATATATATATATATATGTATATGTATATATATATATATATATCCCTTCTTCATAGGAAACACATTGAGGAGGGGCTGGAGTTTTTACTCTGAATAGATGGATGGATGGATGGATGATGGATGATGGATGGATGGATAAATGGATGGATGTAACATCTTGTTGCCAACAGGTGTTTGGACCTCCCTCTGTTCTGGTTAATACATTTGCAGCAATGCAAAATGCAGATGGTTTGAAAGTATTGATTATCTTCCTATATGAAGTGTCCTATTGGCTCTCTGACCTGGATCTAAACATTTTCTGTATTTTTTTTTAAATTGTATCATAATTTACAATTTTTCATTGTATATAATCTAAAATCACAATTGTGTTTTTTTTCCCAAACTAATTGTGCTGGAAATTTACAGTTAAGTTATGATAAATCTGGAAAATGATGACTTTGACAAAGGAATGCAAAGCTCAAATGCATGTTTGCACATTACTGACAGGCTGAATGAAAATAAATCTCTTAAGTAAAAAATCACAATCACATTTCTTTATTTTCAACACAATAATGAACACAAATAATCCTCATTCTTAATCCCCAAATGAGCTCTGTGGTTGTCTGTTATGAAAGAATGTGTGATCTCCTGTTGGCTGTGACTCTGATGAATGCAACATCAGTATGGAGCTCCATTATGAGGTATCTGCAGAGTAATCCCAGCCACCTTCACATGATAAAGATGAGCCATGTAACAGCGCGTCATGCCAAATGAGGCTTTCTGTCACACCTAACCAAAGAGAAGCAATTCAGCTGCTATTGTGTGTGAGATGAGAGATATGGTGGAGCAAGCAGAGAGGAGCAAATACACACATTTTCTCTGAAAGATAAAAACATTCTAATGTGACGTATTTATTTGAAATACTACACCTGCACCAAGTCTCTCGCTCTCTTTTGGTGAAAAATACAGAACAGAGCACATGCAGCTGCATTTATTGTGTAAAATAGACCCGATTTAAACTAAGAGAAAATGACAGGTGATGTACTGAATCCGCTTTCTCACCTTGGATGAGAATGTTGTGAATATGTTCTTGAGATTTTTGTCTGCTTCCTTCAATGAAATGTGATCATGCTTTTTCATCTGAACTTGTGGATTTTGTCGATGTTTCTGAATCTGGTTACATTTTCTCAGTTGCAGCCCTTTTTCCAGTTAATTGCCTTTGTTTCTGATATATGCTTCATTTGCATGTTTTTCTGTTTTTTTTTTTTTTCTTTCCCCAGAGAAGCTCACTGTAGTTAGCTCTGATGCCCACTTAATCTATCACACTACTGTCTTCTACAGAGAGAGGAAAGTCATGTTCAGTGTACACTACCAGTCACACGTTCAGACACACTTTCCTCCTAGATTTAATGGGAGAGTGTGCCCAAACTTCTTACTGGTACTGTATGTTTTCTTATCACTACCAAATCTGAATGATAGTTACCTGAAGTGCTTCTATTGTCTGGGATGTATGACCATCTTGCCACTCTTTCTCCTGCATGTAAGTTATTAAATATGAGCATTTCACTCCATCTGATTTTTTATTTTTTTTTTGTGCTGTTTTTGACAGTAGAGCTGAAAAGGAAAAGCCTTTTCATTCCTGTTTCATCTGGTGTGCTAATTCATATAATTCTGAACTGCACATCCAGTCCATGTTACCTGGTTATTAATCACAGGGACGTTTTTCTGAGAAACCAGATGATTACGTCAGATTACTGCTGTTTGTGTTTCCATTGTAGTTTAAATTGCAGAGAAAATGAGTAAAATAAATCCACTGATCACTGCAGTGGACAGAGCTGAGAAAGAGGAGGTGCACTTCAGCTACTAACAGTAATCTGCTTCCTGCATATATATATATATATATATATATATATATATATATATATATATATATATATATATATATATATATAGGATCAGAAAAGTGAAGTCTCCTCGGTATGAAACTTCTACAGACCTTTCTGTAGAAGCTGAGCTGTTGCACACATATTTCTGTCATCTCTGCACCTCGTCGTCTCTTTAATGACAGGAGAAAAGCAGTTTATATGATCAGCTAACCAGCTATTGACCAATAATATGCAGGTGGAGGAGGAAACTCATGTCTCTGACCCAACCCAGCATCCGTAGTTGGATACACACAGTCTTCCAACCCTTCCAACCAACAACCAACCAACTTACAACATCAACAAGCCACAAATCAAATAAAAACGCTTAACCAACAAACAACAACCAACAACAAACAACAAAACAATCAACATCAACCAACCAACAAACAACAACCAACAACAAACCAATTAACAACAACCAACCAACAAACAACAACCAATCAATAAACAGCCAACTAATACCAACCCACAAACAACAACCAAACCAATATAAATAAAAATCAGTCAGGACTAGTGTCCAGTCTACACGTTTTAACTATCCAAACCACATGCGTGTTGTCTCTGTTTCACAGATTTATTATTGACACACTGACAAAAGACAACATACCCAATATGCCAAATTATACACACTTCACTGAATTTGTTGTCACAGCTGGTAACAGTAAACACAATTTTTTCTTCTTCTTTGGTGGAAAATCAAAGAAAAGCTGCTTCTTTATCTTGGGAGTGAATTGGGCCAAAATATGCAGGGATGAAATACTTTTAACCTCCAGTGTAAATAAGTTTCTTTTTAAACAAAGCGAGACATAATTCCTCCCATTACCGCCTCATTTCTGCTAATCAGAGTTGTGGAAACTGAGCCGAGTCCATGCTGATTAGGAGCGAGATTAAATAGTTGGGCCTTGACAGTTATATTGACCTCGTGCTCTGAGGACAGGAAATAATTGGTTTTTTGCAGATTTTGGATATTGGCTTTGCTAATATTTGACACAGTAGATAATGACTTTTGCTCAAAGTCACACACATAAACAAGTCTGATAAACAAACAGATGCAATTATGATTATTGTTCCTCTGATGGAATTAATAACCACTTGAGTGGGGCCTGGGGAATTATGGAAGACATCTTCCATGTGAACATTAAACACTTATTTTTTATCAAGACTGGCAAGAAAAGAATATTCATTTATTTTTTCTTTTGTTTTTCTTTTTGCTTTTTCACATGAACAGTTTTTTCTGCTTTTTAGTTGTTGTCTTTTTCTTATTGTAATCAATATTGTTGATTATCTGTGTTTTACGGTGAATCCTGCAAATAAGAAAATCTGTCAATATCAACACAGATAAAAAAGTTTCCCACTTTGAATAAAATGTTATACATATACATATACATATATATATATATATATATATATATATATATATATATATATATATATATTTATATATATATATATATATATATATATATATATATATATATATATATATATATATATATATATATATATATATGTATATATATGTATACACGCACACATATAAATATATGTGTGTGTGTGTGAGTGTGTGTGTGTGTATCAAATCACAAAAGAACAGATGTAGGAGGATAATCTAATAATTAATCTGGTCCCAGGTAAATCTATTATTATCAGAGCTGAAGTCACAAGTGTGATACTAAAGCTCACCTTCCTCATCATGTCTCTCTCTGCCTGACTGCACCTTTGATTCTGTTTCCTGATTAACTTAAACATTCATAGCTGTTAAGAAGAGAGGTTTTGCTGAGTCACTGTTATCCTCTGGATGATTAATGACTCACTGGAAATGTGACTGAAGTGTTACGTTGACTCGCTTTGAAATAACTCTGAACTGATGTTCTCCTTTCTTCTCTTTGCTCCATCAGCACGGCTCTCCCGCAACAGCTGGCTCTTTCAGCAGAGACTAATATCTCAGGCAGCCAATCAGGTAGCCCGTGTACCGATGGTGCAGAGACCATGTTATCAGGATTATAAAGTGGGAATTAAAGTAGAAATGTTTCGTCTGTGCATCATAAAATACAGCAACACGGTAATGTCTTCTACTCTCATTGTTGTAGTTAAATAAACTCATGACAGCTTCAGATGACAAATAGAAAAAAAACAAAAAAGATGGAAACGTGATCATGTTTGAGAATGGGAGAACGGGGTTGACACTATGTGTTTGTCTTTGTTTTGTTGTTGCTCTTCTGACTGAATAACAAACATATTTTATTTAAACATGAAAC
Organism: Telmatherina bonti; assembly: GCF_933228915.1. Classification (NCBI taxonomy): domain Eukaryota; kingdom Metazoa; phylum Chordata; class Actinopteri; order Atheriniformes; family Telmatherinidae; genus Telmatherina; species Telmatherina bonti. The sequence continues at coordinate 34,969,417 of NC_136613.1, read as the reverse complement.
CAGATGTGAAAGTGAAACTAAGACCCCAGTTCGCTGAAGTTGGGATGTTGTGTTAAACGTGTCGAATGTTCAGACTGATCAGGTTTACAGTTTAGTAACAGTTTGCAGTGAAGCTGGGACAGGGTCATGTTGACCACTGTGTTACATCACCTCCCTGTTTACACTCGGTAAGCGTTTGGGAACTGTCCACACTGATTGTTGAAGCTGTTTAGGTGGAATTCTCTGTCCTTCTTGCTTCATGTAGAACTTCAGTTGCTCATCGGTCCATCTCGTTGGATGCTGAGCTCCATAATGCACCTCACATTTCCAACGGGGATGGATCTGCACTGCAGGCAGGCTGGTCTAGTTCTTGGACTTTTGCTACGAAGCCATATGTGCTTGGATGGAAATGAGCTCAGAGAGCTGCAATCTGGTGCAAAGCATGTTTTCCCCTGATAGATGCTGCTGCACATGGTACCCGTTCCATAAACTAAATAAATCAAACTAAATGGAAGCAGCATGCTGCTCCAAATCTTGCATGAACCTTGAACCTAATGGAGCTTCTCAGATGTGCGGGTTACACACTAACACCCCCGTCCCCCCTCCCATCCCATACCATCACACATGCTGGATTTTCAACTCTGATCTGATAACAACCCAGATAGTCCTGTTCCTCTTTGGCCCAGAAAAACCCTACGTCCATGATTTCAAGTATCTGAAATGTGGACTCGTCAGACCACACAACACTTCTCCACTCCGAGATGAGCTCAGGTCCAGAGAAACCAGTGGTGTTTCTGGGTGCTGGTGACATGTGGGCTATAACTGGTTGAGTTTTAACTTCCTCTTATACACATAGAAACAGACCATGTTACCATTTGATGGTTTGAAGTCTTTCTGGGCCCGCGTGATGAAATCCTTTATCCAATGGTGTCCCTTTTTAATGCAGCCTAGCGGATCGAAAGTCACAGTCAGTGCTGGTTTCTGTTTTTCGGCTTCTCTTTTGACGATGTTACGGACTGTAGAAGATGGAAATGCCAAAATTCCTTTAACTGTATGTTGAGAAGCATAGTTTTTAAAATGTTTGCTGGCACAGATGTTCACAAAGTGGTGAACCTTGCCCCTTCCTTGCTTCTAAATGATTTTAATGATTTCAATTTAAAAAAACAAAAAAAACAACAAAAAAAAAACACCTGTTTCCAATTCACGTTTACCTGAATGATCCAAACAGCTGTTTATTGAGCAATCCTCAACTTCCCCAGTCTTTCGTTGTCCCGTCCCAGTCTTACTGGAACATATTATCGGCCTAAAATTCAAAGTAAGGAAATATTTGCAACAACAATAAAAAAAATTTAAAAAAAAGTTGGTGATTTCTGCTGAATATTAGTGTGAAATGATTTGCACATCATTGTATCTTTGTGACAACTTTGTTGGAGTTGGGGTTGCGGACCCAGACTGACATCAGTGTCGTTCATTATGTAAAGAGACGATGTCGGTGTCAGACCCTGAATTCTGGTTCTAGCACAAAGGAAGCTCAAGTTCTAGCACAGGGAACATTCGGAAGGAACCATCACTGAGGAAACCATAAAGATGCAGAATCATGAAACATTTAGAAGAATAGTGAAACTTGCTTGTTTGGACGGAGACCATATGTGCACTGATGTGTTATTTAGGAGCTGCTTTTGCCTCATGGGCCTCTTTTACACAGTGGAATGTTTTCTGTGTACTTTGGGAAATGTAATTCCAATTTCAAAGATTTGCAAACTGAAGAAAACAATATTTAATAAAAAACATCTAAAATGTTTAAACATTTTTATATGAAGTTATATATTTAAAGTCATACACATTTAGAACTATGGCAATAATAATACTTCAGATCTTCAGATTCAGGATTTATTGGTTCATTTTGCTTTCATTTCTGATCCTGAATGTTTTATTGTAAACTTATGGAAGCTGAGAGCAGCCAAACCTGCAAGTATCTCTTTTCAGTGCTGTTGCATCATGATGGTCATTTTAGAATAGATTAGAATAGAATAAAACTTTATTGCCATTGTACACACAATGAAATTAAACAGTGCAATCATTCACAGTGTTCAGAGACAACATGTAGAACAGTGTACGTTCACTCAGACTGTCGCACACCACACGATAAAAGAATCAACATCAACTATGCTTCATAGCAGTGGGTCAGTGAGGTAAGCTGCGAGCTGCTGATCACTTCCTTATGTTTCTATGACTGGTAGTTCAGAAAATCCCTGGAAACCAGACGATAATGACCATATGATGGTGAGGAACGGCTGCATTGTTTCCTGCATGACGGGTCTCAGTTTTCATGTTTGTTCCATAACGTGTTGCTTTATTTTCCTAATTTCTTCTGCTGTTTTAATTCCTTTTCACTTTAACATTCAGATGCCGGTCATCAAGCTGTTGATGGGATGAACCATTGATGTTGATGAGATAAACCACCGCTATTGTTGGATAAACCATCGCTATTGATGGGATGAACCATCGATGTTAATGGGATGAACCATCGCTATTGATGGGATGAACCATCGCTATTGATGGGATGAACCATCGATGTTGATGGGATGAACCATCGCTATTGATGGGATGAACCATCGATGTTGATGGGATAAACCATCGCTATTGATGGGATGAACCATCGATGTTGATGGGATGAACCATCGCTATTGATGGGATGAACCATCGATGTTGATGGGATGAACCATCGCTATTGATGGGATGAACCATCGATGTTGATGAGATGAACCATCGCTATTGATGGGATGAACCATCGATGTTGATGAGATGAACCATCGCTATTGATGGGATGAACCATCGATGTTGATGGGATGAACCATCGCTATTGATGGGATGAACCATCGATGTTGATGGGATGAACCATCGCTATTGATGGGATGAACCATCGATGTTGATGGGATGAACCATCGCTATTGATGGGATGAACCATCGATGTTGATGGGATGAACCATCGCTATTGATGGGATGAACCATCGATGTTGATGGGATGAACCATCGCTATTGATGGGATGAACCATCGATGTTGATGAGATGAACCATCGCTATTGATGGGATGAACCATCGATGTTGATGGGATGAACCATCGCTATTGATGGGATGAACCATCGATGTTGATGGGATGAACCATTGATGTTAATGGGATGAACCATCGATGTTGATGGGATGAACCATCGATGTTAATGGGATGAACCATCGATGTTAATGGGATGAACCATCGATGTTGATGGGATGAACCATCGATGTTAATGGGATGAACCATCGATGTTGATGGGATGAACCATTGATAGCGCTGCAGTCACACTGAACCTTCAGGAACGCTGGAACGGGTTCATTATGTTCCTCCAGACAGCTTGTCTGACCTTCCAGTAACAGTCTGAGGGATCAAACTGGTTTTCTCATTACTTTGTTTGTTTTTTTTTACTTGACCAGGAAAAAAGAACAAACTCAGAAGAGGACAAACATGACACTTTAATTAGGCAATCAGTCATTCAGGCAACTAACCACCAGCTGAGAGGTGCCCGAGCGGCTCGTGTGATCTTCTGCAAGTCACAAAACAAGACATTAATAAGCTCCACCTGTGTGTTGTGTTTGCTACGTTTTATTAAACAGAGCGACCAGCGTCCATGCACACACACACACACACACACACCGCAGCCAGTTTGCGCTCCAGCTGCAGTGCTTCTGCTCTAGTATTGAAGGCCACACTCATTTCCAGCAGATGGTTTTGCTTGCTGAGGTCACAAACAAACCCGTGTGACTTGGTGCCGTTAGAGCTGATGCAGGATAGGAAACAATCAGCTAAGGTTAAAGACAAAATGCCTCATTTTATCTCTGCTTCCCTTCTCTCTTCTGGTTTTCAGCTGCTATTAATAAAATCCACCATGAAGAAAACTAAACCAGCAGGATAATGAAGATTCTTGACTGGCAGAAGATGCTTGTTGGTGTCAGTATTCTCTTCATAGAGTCACAAACAAACCTGAAAAGCTTGTCTATCCTTCCTCTCACAAAGGAGCTTCGACACAGGCAAAGACACTGGATTGCATCATGTTATAATGTGAGAGTTTTTTGGAAAATGTCTTCTTTTACTCATGTCATTTATTTATTTTTTATTGAAAATGAAGAAACTCATCAGCAAGGTTTTCAACAAGCAAATTATTAGGAGCAATACCCCGTGTTTGCAACTTGTAGTTACTAGTTACTTTTTGTAAGTTAAAGCATTATAAGAATAATTAATGACTTGTTAAAGTAATTAAGCCATTACTTAAAAAAAAAAGTTCAGATTTGTCCCTTTTCCTTGAACATGAGTCCCCAACGCGATGTGGCTTTGTTGCTGCATCACAAAGCTGGAAAACCGTCAGACACAACCTGCCGCAGCAGGACAACAGACGTGACCCACACTGGCTTGTAGTTTCTACCTCAGAGGACATAGTGCAGATTGTCATAACGTAAAACGTATTGCCTTGTTTGCATGTGCACGTGCTGCTTCGCACACAACGACAGCGTGCATGTCGCTGGTAGGACCACCATTTAAACTCCTCTATGGGTCCATGTCTGCACATCCTGTACAGAAACTTCCAGGCCATCTGACCAGTCATGGCGGGTCGCTAACAGCAGAACAGCCATTTGCTGGGGCTGAAATGACCTTATTTCTTCTGTTCTTTACTGTTAAAACTAGTTTAAACTGAACTGCAAGTTGACCTGTCAGGTCATTTCCACAGAATAAAACCGAATCTGAATTTGAAACATGAATTAAATCTGAATAATGAATAAAAAAAAAACTTGTGGTGGAATAAATAAATAGAAAACAGATCGACAGTATTTCAGGCGATGCTTGTTGGCTCTCCGTCTCCTCCTCAGCACAGATTCCTTACATCTCTCCGACGGCAAGAAACGCAGGAATTTCAGCGACTTGTTTCCAAGACGCGAGGATGAACGACGGTTAGTGATGGAACTATTGGTGTTCAGAGCAACCCGCCGCTCCACCAACCATGTGACCTCCGCATTCGTTCTTTCTATGGGAGGTTGGAGCACTCTGGTCCCATGGTGGTCGTGTCATCAGCAAACCCGATGCAGCTGTTCCAGCTGTGGGTCAGGGATGTACAGCGTGAAGAGGACTGGACTCAGGGTGCAGCCCTGGGGAACCAGTATGGAAGAGGATTATAGAGGATTTAATGTGCCGGGATACGTTTATTAGAGAGCTTCGATCCACAGTCAGATGGTTCCACGTATGTTGTGTTCATTCACCTTGGAAGTCTTGAATCAGACCACCATGTTGTTTTGCATTTTAAACGTCCAAATTTGCAATAATGTGTTTTTTCCTGTTTGTTTTGTGTTGTTTAGTGTCAGAGGTTTGTTGAAGATCACCTGCTTCTCACAAATTGTTATAAATGATTACATTATGATTTTACTTCAGATGTAGAAGCAACAGATGTGCATAGTTTAATTTAGTCAACATATTTCATTTTCATCCACCAGAGAGCATCAAATGAATCGTTCTAGCCAAACTATTATCAGATGTAATGAAACCTGGTTCAACAATAATATTAAATAGAAACCACAAAGTAAATAAAAACGTTGTGAGGCATGGCCTCGACATAACCCAGAACTGACTGGAACTGAGGCAGCGTTGCATCATCACGTCATCATCACGTCAGTGTGATTTGGTGCAATCTGGGAGAAATACTGTTAATTCCTCCGGTTTTCTGATGACAGCTACAGTCCTCAGTGATGTCTGTCCACGAAGCTTCAGCTCATATGTTCTGAATGATCAGGCAACACAGATGGCCTGAGTGACGAAAAGAAAACTTTTCAGCATCAGAAAAGCGTTTTTATAATGTTGGACTTAAAACCTGGATACTTATTTAGTAAAATAACAAAAGTTACACTGTAGGGAGAGTTTGGTATTAAGATTTATTCTTATTTGATCCTGAATGTGCGTCTCTGCATGCAGCTGGGACGGACCTGCACTTTGGTGATGGGTGACATCACCAAATTTTGGACATGCTTTCTATGTCCAAAATGCTTCTGAAAAAGCAAGTTTACTATTGAACTGTTAACAATAAAACAGATTTATATTTACATCCGACGTTTTAAATATTAAAAAATATCCAACAAATAAATTAAACCAACATTATTTCTGAATTAAACTGATTATGTGAGCAACACAGAATCATTTTGATCATGAGTTCATTTTCAGATCATCTAAAAACACCTCTCTCCCCAGGCACCTCTCTCCCTGGTGAGGTGCCTGGAACACCTCACTAGGGAGGTCCAGGAGGCATCCTGACCAGATGCCTAAACCACCTCAACTGGTTCCTCTCGATGCGGAGGAGCAGCGGCTCTACTCTGATCTCCTCCCGGATGACCGAGCTCCTCACCCTATCTCTAAGGGAGAGCCCAGCCACCCTGCAGAGGAAACTCATTTCAGCCGCCTGTACACAAATTTGTCTTTATCAAAAACTTCTTGATTAGCCGACTCTCCCCAGCCATGATGTCATTCAGAATGACATCATCCTTCCACCACTAGTGTTCTCACAACGCTGAGAGACTGAAATGCAACTTTCATTTCTTTCCAGCTTCATTTAAAAGACAACCATGAAACTGTCTCATCTGTATTAAAGTTTATAAAACTTCTGTGTTTTTAAGACTCATATTGGTTTGTTTGCTGGTGTGACGAAGCGTTTTCTCTTCATCTGCAGCTCTGCTGTCTGGATCTTCTGCCTGACTGAGTGACAGCTTCCTGAAGTCGCTGGTGTGCTTGGTGAACAGAGGAAAGACTGGATGTGTTTGTGTGTATGCTTTTAGTTGGAGCAGCTGCTAAGCAATGCAAACAGAAGGTATGATTTCTCTGATTTACAGCTTTGATCTGCAACTGTGAGCTGCACAGCTCACATTACCTGAAGACTCAACACTTGAATGTGCTTCCAGAAAGGATGATGAAAGATGGACTTTTTGTTTTAAAGCTTGAGCTTTGCATGTTCCATGTTCCTGTAAAACCATTTAAGTATGGAAATATGAACTGTTATATGTTTTATGAAGACAAAATGAAACTGTTATGATGCGTGGAGATGCAGACCCAAGTGCAGAATGGAGAGGCAGAGAAAATTCTTGTATTTTAATCACTGAAGCATCCAGGTGGATGAATGAGCTGAACTAAACGAACCGAGGTGAACTGATAGGCAGTTGGTAAAATATTTTATTTTGTGCATTTTTCTTCATTTTGATTTTTGCAAATAATTTTAATGTATAAAAATGAAAGTTTATCATTAAAAATGTCCAGATTTCTCCTGATATTGTGCAGGGTCAGAGTTGCTGTAAAGGTAAGTAGATCCTCCCGCCACGTTGTGTTAATGTAATGTAACATGTAAAATGTTACTTCACAATCGACCAGTGATTAAATTTAGAGTAAAATCATTTTTTTTTTCTTATAATTCTGGGTGCAGTTGGGCAGCTAACTTCAGGTTAAATTTAGCTTGGTTGTGCTAATCATTAGCCTTTATGTGTTGTAGGACACGCAGGGCCTTTGGCTGTGCATTGTCATACTGACCCATGTTAGAGTAACTGTCTGAGACATGGAGGGAAATGGAACATTTCACACTGGTAGCTGTTCCCCATGTGACTAAGCAGCACACTTCTGTAAATTTAGACATGTTTACGTTCAGTGATGGTACAGCCATTGCTTTGTGTGTCTGTCTGCACATTGCAATATGTTAAAGATGCATTACTTAACTCTTCAACTTCAAAACTGGGTTTTCCGGACCTGTAATTTAAGCATTTTAAGCACAGCTGATGCTGTCCAGCAGCCTTCTGAGGCTGGGAAAATGCAGTATACAACTAGATTTTAGGCAACATCCTAAGGTTAACTGTTGACTTATGAACTGAAACACTTGATACAACATTTGTCCTTATTTCCAGTATTTACTGACCTATATTCATTTAAAACAAATAGTTTCTCTTTTCGTCTGCTAAAACTGACTAAAACTGAACTAACAGCTTTTTAATAACAGTATCACATATTGACTAAAATGTGGCTAAAAATAATAAGCATTTTATCCAAAAGACCAACGCCCTGTTTGACTAAAGGTTAAAACATTGGCAGCTGAATCACTAACCAGGCGCAGTGACGGCTGCACCTTCAGCGAATGCATCACAATACATGCAACTTGTGCATGAAGACTGGAAGGCCAGTTTTAAGGGCTGCACATTGTTTTCTTTGTTTCAGTAACAAGTCCTTTTCAATCTCCTCACAAACTGGCCACGTTTGACACCCTGCTGGAATACCTGTTTTGGCCTGGCGCTGATTGTAGGACTCGGGTGGTGACGACTGTACCTCTGCAATGAAATCTTTATCACTGTTGTTTAAACGTTGCTAATTTTTTTTTATGTCAAAAACAACCATGTTGTCATTGAGAGGACGTTTACTTCTTTGCATTTCCCTCCCATATTGCAGTCCTTATACTGGCCATCTGCTGTGGCCCTGCGATGGACTGGCGAGCTGTCCAGGGTGTACCCCGCCTCTCGCTCAGACTGCTGGGATAGGCTCCAGCTCCTCCGTGACCCTTAATCAGACTTAGCGGTACAGATAATGGATAAATGAATGAATGTCTGCTGAAGCTTGGCTATTTTGATAGGACATATTGTTGAATTCTTTTTGATGTTTCTTGCTCTTCTTCTATTCTCTCCATGGTCAGTCAGTTGTTCATGCTAAATCCTATTTAAATGAGGATTGTTGTGCCTGTTATCAATTTCAAAATCAATATTAGCTGATCACCCAAAAATCATGGAAACCTAACACATGCAATCTATTTGCACCACAGGTAAATCTGCGTTCTCTATAAGGGATCTAAATCAGGCCTGAGAGTGAAATATCTGAGATGGCTGCCAAAAACAATACTGCGTTAGTCCGGTTCAGAAGAAATTGTTCATACAGGCCAATTCATATGAAAAATAATTACCTTGCAAAGAAAACCAACTGATCAAATCGTCTATTCACTTCAGTCCACCATCCTGAGCTGAACAGGGTGATGAGCAACAATCGAAAAGAAAATCCCCCTGCAGTGCCATCTGATATGGACTGGACACAGTAAAAGAAACATGATGTTAAATATTTTCATAATTTAATATTGAGTTAAAGGTCTTTGGGCAGCTAAAGCTACTGAAATACATAAAGGACCAGAGTAAGAAAAGTTTAGACTGTGACTTTGGGAATTCCTGAAGAACTGGCTGCAGCTTTTTCAGAAATGGTGGTAAGAAGAAATAGTTGCTTACTTGCCAGAGTAAAAGATACAGAGATGTTTAGTTATGTTCCTTACAGTTATTTTAAGGACCAATCCTGCCGCTGCCAAAATCTAGGAATGTCCTGGATGTCTGGTTGCAGGAGACCAGAAATACACCCTTTGCTCTCAGCTTTGTGGAGAAGGTCTTTTGGATTTGGCTTACTTCCAATAACATATGACATGATATTGTTGTTTGGCGAGTTTTGGACAACAGGTAAACACCTCTGACTGATTTTGTGTTTTTTAAGGCCTTTATAAGCAGTTTTTGTGAGACCCAATGCTGTGTTGCCAGACAGCTTTAGGAAGTGACTGATCATGTTTATGGGCACATTCACATCAGCCTTTTCCATTCAAATCTGAGTCCGTTTGCTCAGAAAATATACTTCGTTTGGGGAAATGTGAACGCGCCAAACTAATTATTATTCGGACCAAAGAAGCAGACTCGGTCCGCCTACAAACACAGGTCTCGGTTTGTATCAAGGGAATCAAAAACAGGAAGTGGACTACAAAAAGAGTCACTTTCTGCATGTTGCGTAGCATTGCATTGTGGGTAAATACATAGCGGCAACCTCCAGTGGTTAAAAGTGAAGCCTTTGCGGAACTGCATAAAATTGCAGTTCCTCCTTCATCCACTACGGGCTGCAAAACGAAGCAAATCCCCATAGACTCCCATGTTAAAAAGACCAACTTCATGGCATAAATAAACATGTTTACAGCAGAAATAAACATGTTTACAGCCTGGTTCAAAAATCCATTTTCGGTTTAATAGTTCAGGTTTACCTTCATGACAACTGTGGGGGGAGTGAGTTTTTTTCTAACTCGCCCGTTTAAAAGTAATTTAATCTCGAAGTTCGTCTTATTTAGGGGTGGGTCCTTTTGATTGACAGATACCAATCTCCGGCTTCAAGTCAGAAGAACGTAGAACAACCGCAGTTTTTAGTCGGTTAACAACGTGACTTAGCTTTAGCTCACTTACCTCTGTTAGCTGGTTAGCTCCTGTTAGCTCCAGGTTAGCTCAGTTAGCTCTTACCTACAGAAAGCTCGGAGTTTGCTCGATGTCAATCATCCACCATGACGCTCACAGCCCCCCTCTCAGCTCCACCTCTTTGCCCATATTTGTATTTTCCAGGCGAGACGACGTGCCTGACACTGCCAAGATGGCGATGGTAGGAACCGCCCACCGAGCTTCAATTCTATTTCAGAAACCTACGAGTGATGTCACAGAGGCTCCGTCCATCTCTATATACAGTCTATGGTAAATCCATAGCGATGGCGTTAAGGGTCCTCTGCCTCGTCTGGTGTTCATACTGCGTCCATTGTTGCAGTGGATTTCTGCAAGATACTTGCATAAGACACAATAAAAACTCAAAACAGCCATAGTTTGGTCTCCATGTTTAACTGGCAGGTGGAGGAAACAGAGTTTTCTTCTTCACGCCGGTCTGGTCCTCTCTTCTGATAAATACTAGTGCAGCGCCACCTCTGGTGAGAATGGGGATATATTATTCTAATGGTTTGACTGATTTCACCAAAGTGCAGCGTGAACATGGTCTCAGTCCGCCTGGATACACCCCCCCTACAGCTGAGCTGAGTCCCCAAACGGACGGAGTCTAGCAGACTATCCTGGTGTTAATGCACTCTAATAGGCTTGTATTACTCTATCTTCTCCCAGGACGTATCAGTGATTTTTTTTTACTTCTGATCCTCATGCTTGTGGAGTAACTGTTATATTTTTTTGTTTCTTTGTTCTTGCCATGCCTTTCACCTGGGAATACATTTAAGTTTTGTGTCTAAGGTCAATTTTCCAAAGGAAGAGTTGGGAGGTCAAACCAACAACCTTGCAGTCTTGTGTTTATCTGAGCCACAGCCAACTGTTTAAACCATCAAGACAACATTTTACTGCCAATTTGACATAATGTTTGGTGACTAACTCCACACACAGTATTCGACTGTACCGCCAAAAATGTTATATCAAAACCGGCATCTTCATTATGAATAGTGTGCTTTGACTCTAGCTGTACAAAGGTTTTGTGTGGTTTACACATTTTGTAAAACTGCTAAGTGTCTTGGATGAGAGCAGTCGCTGCATTGGCAACCATCAGGATTACTTCAGAAATGGCCTTCATGACGCTACCATTCGCATGTAGCCTTAGAAGGTAAACAGAGGGAGACGAAACCTGGATCATTTGTTCTTGAATCGGCTTTTATATCAAAAGAGAGCTAAAAGAAAGATGACTTAGGATTTCTTCCTGTGACTTCTCCTTGCAGAGCTTAATTAATGACAGTGTAAGCTCTGAAAGTCTGATAGTTTCTGTTTTATCTGCAGCTTCATGTGAGGGACTGGAAGTCTCAGCAGGTCGCATAAACATGAGCTGGTTCCACTCTTTCACTTTCATCCCAAGGGACGTGCAGAGATCGAGCAAAGCTAATTTTACTGATGATTGTTCCACTTTTATTAAAACTACCTTATGGTTTATTAAAATCAGTCCCTGCTTAATTCAGGTTTGAAAAAATAAAAATATTTTATGTATTTAAATTTTTTTTTTCCTTTTATGTTCCAAATACACACTATATAACAAAATCATTTGTATTTTTCTTCAGATGTGCTACTTTAGACCGGATAAGTCCGTCAGGAGACTGGGGGCCTCAGTAAATGTGACACATGAATGGATCAGAGCTGAGGTGAAGAGATAAGTATGTTGGAAACCCGTTACAGAGCGTAGGTGTCTTTTCTCTTTTTTTTCTAATGCTAAAACCATCAGTGTACTATACTGATACTGGAAGGTTCTGTCATGTAGGTACTTCTGTGATAGCCATTCAAGCTTCTGAACACTACAAATTGCATAGTCTCACTGGTTTCTAGGCAACCATTTCCATTTGAACAATACCTTGGAAAACATTTCTCCAAAATCCACAGAACTGTAAATTGTAACATTTTTTCACCGTTTGTTGTGATTCAATGTAGTTTAAACGCATCTACCAGCGAGTGAAACTCTGGTACATGTATTTTATTCCTCTGGTACAGAATCAGTTAGGCCACGTGACCTTGGTTTGGGGAAGTTAGTGTTACTCATTCCAATGAGAAGCTTTTGCCTTGTGTTTGCAGCCTACAGGAAAAACTCAAACATTACAATGCTAAAGTTGCCAGATGCTGTAGACATCTGAGATAAAAGCATTAGCAGAGCAACGGTGACATCATTAAAGAATAATAGTTGAAGGAATACTCAAGTTCTTCATCGAATGAATTTCATCAGTTGGCAGGAATACAACATGGTCCTGGGTTGCTAACGACCTGAGGGATGCATTTAATGGCCTTGTAATTTTATGCTTGGGAGCTGATGGACATTCTAAAATGGACAGTAGAATTGCTATTAAATGAGAAGTGTCCCACAGCCTCACCTTGTTCATTAATGAAGACTTCAATGGCAAAATGACCTCATAACAATTCATCAGGGATGCAGCGTGTGGGAGAAAGGTTGTCTCATCTGAAGAGTTGGATCATCTGCACAAAGGCAGCATGCAGCGGCCATGTCAGTTTTACCAGACCTTTTACAGAGATAGCGTTTCAGTAAACTGCAGAAGAGAGAAAGATACGAGTCTGAGAAAAAGGCCTGCGAGGCTTCCTCGCATGATTGTTTTGCTGTGTGGAAACCTTTAAGTCAACGTTTCTGTTGCAGACACATGAAAGATGATAAGTGAAAGCCAACAAAGCACAGCCAACCATTTCAAACAAGCATCAATAATGGATAGTAGTGCTATCTCCTGGGCTAAACACTGCAGGAGGTACGTGGTCTGGTGAAATCAACCATCTGTGGCCCAAACAAAAGCTCTCTGAAGCCCTGATCTGTGCCTGCCCCTCCTCCACACCCACCAGCCCTGGCTCTGATCTCTCCATCCCAGCACCCTTACTCTCAAGATCCAATACTTAGGGGACTTTGCAGCTATTTAATGTTTAATACCCTCTAAAGCCAAAAGAATGCTAATTTCTGTGGCCTGCTACCAATTTTCTTCCTTTTCACTCTCACCCCAAAATTACAAATCTGTTGTCCCCACGGCCCCATTTATCCCCGGTGTTACAGCTGGGGACAATTATGTGCAGGAAGCTTGCAGGGGATGTATTTTGGGAGCAGCCAGGAAGTGAGTTGTGGATCCATCGTTCAAGGAAGGAGAAGCACTTCAGTCTGTGGAGGGGGGGCACTGTGGCCACAGGGCACTTCTGGGGTCTCATCATTGAATCTCCCCCCATGCAGACCCTCCATGCTACTACCACAGTCTATGAAGATTAGCCAAAACAAGACATGGAGGTGGGTGGGGTGTATGCTGTGAGGTGGAATGAAGGAAGATGAAAGAAAGAGAGAAAATGAGAAGCAACTCTCTGTTCACCCCCAGTCCTACCCCCCCATGCTGTGCACAGCAGGCGAGTGTTTCAGTGACCCGAGCTATCATATTTCCAGACGGAATGAAACGTCTTTGTCTTAAGGTCTCATCTTGACTGGGTTATTTTCTTGTAATGGCAGATGAAAACAGAAACAATCCAACAAATTGCATCCCATTTGCTTTCTGTAAGTAGTCTGCAATCAGAAATGCCACCGGATAACCCGAACAATAGCTGCACCGGGAAGACCTGGACAAAGACGGCTTCAGAATGGAAAGTTAGGGGTTGTTTTTGTTGATATAGACGGCTTTGTAGGACATGATCGATGTACTTCAGCAGAACTGCAAACCAAAGTCATTACAATGACTGCATGTACAATGCTTAAATGTTGTAGTCATGACAACGAAATGACCATATCATGTCGGAGTATGCAGTTTAGTAGAAGGCTTGCAGGTTGTTGGACAAACAGCCTTTACAGAGATCTCCCCCGATCCTTCAGGGGATCAAAGTACATAGATTATTTACCCGATGATGCTTGTTGTTGAAAATTTGTCACTTTTCAGGACTTTTTTCTAAAATAATCATGAGAAGAAGAAGAAAAAGAAGAAAATATTAAAAGTTAATCAATATAAATTATCTATATATTTTTATTTATTTTGTTTACATTGAAAATATTACTGAAAAGTTAAATATTACACTGTTTTTGTATTGTTTTTGTATAAATATAGGTATAAGAGAAACCTAAATGGTCCAGCCATATGCCAAGAAAAAAAGGCCAGATAATGGAAATGTTATTGTTTGTGTGCAACAGGATCCAGGTCCTTAGCTAATATTAACATGACGCCCGCCACACTAGCATGCCTCCCAGCTCAGAACTACATGAACACATTCCAGGACGTAAGTCATGGGTCCTTTTCCTTGGATGAATGAAGTCAGGTCATCTCCCTGAGCAGAAAGGAGAGTCAGGAAGGGACAGTGCCATTATCATCCATTACTGTCATGGCTTTCATCTATGACAAGCAGCAGATGAGAATGTTGTCATGTTCAGTAGTCCTTACCTGCTGGTGTGTGCATTCTGGGCCATGCTGGGCAGACGGAGTGAAATCCTCCCGAGGGAAGGAAGTTGAGGTGGCATTTATCTAAAGGCACTCTTTTTCACTCTTTTACACTTGAAATGTCCCCCATGTTTTTAATTATTCAGCAGACAGCTCTTTCATCACTTGTCTTTGACATGATAGCCACATCCACCCCTCCAGGCTTAAATATCTGCTCCCTTCCACACCCCAGAAGAGGAATGCTATTTACTGTCAGCTCGACAGGACTCTGTTCAGAGACAGCATTTCTCTGTGCATCCAGAGTTTCCTCTCATCTTTCTGTGCCATTGTTGTTATTAATGTAAACTGCCCCAGATGACCTGACAGCTGCTCTTCAGTAGAAAACGCTCTCCTAAACATCACCATGGCTCTTCTCCTCAGGCTTTGAGGACGACTGCAGCTGTTGTTATCATAATTAATCTTATTTTGTTTTTTTGAACAATAAACCTTACTTTCATGAAGGTCAGATTCAATCTCTTCCAAAGACACCAAGCTAAGTCAGTGGGAATGATGAGAACTTCTCTGGACATCCAACGCTCCATTGTCTGATGAATTATGCTTCGTCTGGTTCACACAAGGCTGGACTTGGAGCTTTAAATCTTCAGGTCTTGTGTTGTTTGTGAGAAGAATGTGGGAATCATAATACCAATAAAAGTAGCATTAAAAATAAATGGAATTAATAATGACTTGATGAATTATTAAAATCCTATTTGAAATGTACCCAAGAAAGTCCAAGCAGCTGTGATGAGATTGTTTTGTTACCTGTGAGAAAAGCTGTAAGAGTCGGTGTTCTGCAGTGTGAGGAGCATTGGGATGTTTTCAGAAAGGCGCCGGCGTCACATGTTCAACACAAATCTTTGATTGTACAGTTTATTCAGGATCATGACTCGGAAGATGTCCAACTTTTGACAAATTGTGTCATGGGCGTGAAAAACCCATGACACAAAAGCCACACACACACACACACACACACACGCACACTTTTCACAAAAGAGAAGCAATAATAACAGACATCTTTTCAGGTAGTCTTTTTCTCCTTGTCTTGTAGAAGGACACAAATATGACAAAATTTTCATTTTGGCATTTAATCGCCTAGTTTTGGATGTTCCACTGTCTACAGTCGTGGATGAAGACCACGCCTTATTTCTGCATACCATACAGAAATGGGGTGAGCCATCGAATCCGATTCCGACTGGCTGCAGTGAAAATCATTATGAATGGAAGGAAAAGAAGTCAGTTTATCATATAAGCATGTTGTTTCAAAAGGAAAACATTTACATTTTTTTCATTAGAATTTTTTTTCTTTCACCATTTCAACCTGTGTGTGTGTGTGTGTGTGTGTGTGTATGGGGGATGCTTTTGTGTGTGCATGTGTATCTGGGGTGTGCATGTGTGTGTGTCTGTTTGTGTAAGGGATGGGTTTGTGTGTGCAAAACAAAAAAAAAAACAAAAAAAAAAAAAACATAAACATAAAGATTTTTAACATGTATAACAGGAGAATGAAAACAAAAATAGAAAGTTAACATTTAAAGATTGAATAAAAACACACACACACACAACCTAGTGGTGGTACGCGGAGTTTCCAGAGGTTTCAAACCCCGGAGAGAAATACTCCCACAATTTCAAAATAGTCTTTAATCTCATGCTGGTGGTCTGAAATTGCATGCTGACTATGTTTCCACATCCATTATCAGGGGTTTTCAGGCATTAGTTGAGAGTTGATCTATAGCTGAAAGATAACCTTTCTGGAGGTGGTGAAATCCACAGTGGTCAACTTCCTCTGACTCATGTTAAGACCATGATCTGAAATATCATTAAACTAATGCAATGCTTTAGCAAGAGTGAAGTCAAGTATGATAGACAGTCTGTTTGCAGAAAACGGTCAGAGATCAACAACCTCGGGGGACTCCGAAAACATATGTTTAAAAGTATTGGAAGACTTGAACATTTATTGTGAATGCAATGAGCTCCTTTCTTAGAAGCCTGAAATAAATTGAGGCAGATTCTGCTTTAGTCCAAAACTCAACCTTTATTAAATATTAATAAATTTATGTCTAATATTTTTTAACCAAAGCATATAATGCAGCGCTGTAAATAAGACAAACTCAGATGACTTGACACTCTCACATTGGGTGGACATTTGGTGGAACAGCTACAGTGCTTAAGTGTATCTGTAAGTTGACAAAGTATGATGAAGCTGAGAGATTTGGGGGAAATCCAACTATGTTGCTATAAACCCAGGTCTGTATCTTCATATTAATCTCCAGTTGTAGAAACACCATGGATTGCCAGTAGTGGGTTCTGAAATGGCTTACCACCAATCAAAAGTTTAAGTTATGTCAAAGAGGGAGTTTGATCATTACGTTGAACTTCTCCACCCAAGTATTCCTTTGTGCAAATTCTTGTAAAATCTCATGAAACAGAAAAAGAAAGTTTTCTGTTAGGTGACACGGGCAATTTCTTTAAATGATGAGCTTAATATGTGAGTGGAAGCCTTAAATATCCATCAGTTGGAGGAAACAAGAATTCTATGCCAATAATCAATCCATTTCATGTAAATAATGAAGATATTAGGTTTCTGGGATGATTGCATGCTGGAACTAGAGAGATCCTTTTGAGATGGTCATCAGTAAAGGCAACGTCCACTGAAGTCATATGTTAGATTCTGTCAATCTGCAGAGTTTACAGAGAATTTAGGTGATAAATCTGCTTCAGAATTATTAAACAGTGACCAAAATTTATAATCAAGTTTTTAATCATTATTTTATACTATATTCACGTTTCTGTAATCATTTACAACTCGAAGCACTTTCCAAGTTACATTTACTCATTCACACACACACTCACACAACACTTTGTTGTGGAAAAAAGTCAGTCATTGACGAGGAGTCTGGTTCTGAAGGGAAAAAGATTACAAAGTCTATTGAACAGAAAATAAGAAAGAACAGAATAATACAAATTGCAATTTGGAGAGACGTCCAGAGGTCCGATGGGGCAGAAAGTCTTAAAATGCTCTAACTGAGGTCTGGACTGAACCATTCTTTTACCCTTGCGTAAGGGTGTCAATTTTCTGCCCTGAATCTATGTTATTCTAAACAAGAAATGTTTGTTGTTGCTTAAAAAGTTTGATCAGACTGACCCCTAAGTTATATTCTCCATAATGGCACCATGGTATCTGACTTCTTAGCTGTAAAGCTCTTCAAAGGAAGAGAGCGTTCTAATTGATCAGATCTCAGATGTCTAAATACAGACATCTCAGGGCCTCTACACATTGCTATGTCTGTAAAGGGGAATAAGCAGAAAGTGTATAACTAAGCTTAAGTCCTTACATTCATCATGACCTTTTCAGAAAGTCTATATATGAAATATAAGAAAATACAAGTCAGAAAATAAAATTTCCACAACAGCTTCTATACATGTAATGCACAGTCATGCATAAATGACACATCAGCTCTGTGTCCTGCCCATATACAATTGAACATGTGGTCTAGGGAAGCAAGGAATCAATCTACCAACCCTCCAGTTGCGAGGCAACTGATCTTCCTCTTGAGCTACAGGTGTACAGATGGGGTCTACACCATTTTGTTTGAATGTATGGGAACAACCACCTTAATGAAATGGTTTTAATCCTCAGTTGGGTTGTGTTGAGAAGTTTGAAATTCCAGTTTACCTGAACCAAAGACCCTCTTTGTTTTGTAGGAGTATTAGAGTACGTTTTATGTTTTGTTTGTTCATCAGAACATAGTATGGACACAGCTACAAGGCACAAAGGAGCAGTTTACTCACTAAGTTGACACATGGATATCCTACTGAGAGATCTCACAAACCAAGAGGTGGAGTGGTAGGCTACGTAGCCTATAGGTTACATAGGTAGTCTTGGGTCTGGTGAACCTGGTTGCAACTCTACTGAGTACTAATAGAGTTGTACCGCTGTGTGCCCTGGAGCAGGGCCCTTAACCACCCACCAACGCGCTTGGGGCACCAAAACATGGCAGCACACTCCCCTCTAGTACGTCTAAACATGGGTCAGTTGCAGAGACAAATTTCTCCATCGGAATGTCTAATGTCAAAGTAAATAATTTAGTTCTTTATAAACCTTGTTTAGGTGGCGGTAAAAGGAAATAAAAATCAACTTAAGTGTGCCATCATTCAGGATCTCGATATCACTGCTGCATTCTTCTATAGTTTGTCAGGTATCACCATGTGAGGTTGGTTAGCCATCACTACTGTGTTGCAACAAGAGCTCAGCTTTGTCATTTTAAGCTACTGTCGGTTGTATCTCCCATCTTAAATTTTGTAACTTCAAAATCAAAATGTTTAGCTATTATATTCCAACTCTCTGGTTAAAGTGTTCCATGTTTGCCTTACCTGCTAACATCATAAAACCAGTAACCTTGCAGTAACTCCAGGCACTCACTTAGCAGTTCATCACTTTGGGCCATTTCCCTGTTTTACCCCAAGTTCATTTGTTGCTCATCCACAGATCGTCACTCACCCCCAACATCCCTCTTAGGGTGAAGTCTCAGGATATTGGACACTGTCCATGACTTGTGAAGAGCTTTCTGGTCTTGAAATCAGTGGCCTCCATCTCCTCCTTTGGCCAGTAAGTTATATTAGTTGGTGATTATATGTGTTGATGGCTTGGACTTTCTTCTTGACAGGCAGCTGAACTTTCAGCATCTTTCTTATTTTCTGTCGATATTTAATTGTAACTGACTGCCTTGTCTCCTCATTGTTGCTTTCCTGACTCTGCTGTGTAACCTTCTGGTGGGTCTACCCCTTCAGTCGTAATGATTTTGCCTCGTCATATCCAGCCACAATGACATTCCAATGCCCTGGTTGTGTATCCTGGTGGTCCAGATTAATGAGCGAATCCCCCCCTCAGACTAGCATACAGCTTAATGTCATCCACATGGAGGAGGCTGATGGCTGCCCTGTTATGAAACCGGTATAGTTGTTCTTTTATAATCTGGCTTTGGAGCCTCAGGTCAATACAGAAGAGCAGCGGGTATCTTGTTGGTAGATACCACATGCCTTGGTAATTTGTAGAATTGTGAATTGTGGATACAGCAGAGGTGCAGGAAAGCTACTATCCTGAAGAACCCACCTGAAGCAATCTACTGAATTCCCTCATCAATGTCAGTTCTGCAGAAGCCTGGCTATCAGGCATTCATGTGATTCTGGCGCTGGAGAAGGGACACACCTAAATGTTGCAGGATAGTAGCTCTTTGGTACATAACTTTGGCACGCCAGTTTACAGAGCTTTCGTCCACAGTCCCACCTTGTTCTCACTAGCTGCATTTCCAAAACATTACATTTTCATTTGCAAAATGAAAGCAATATTTGTAAGTTTTGACAAATAATAATTGCGATTTGCAAGGGTTTTCATTGTGTTTAGCGCATAAGCATTAGTTCTCGGCTGATGTAAGGTAGCCATGGACTGTTATTTTGGGGTTTTGAACTTGCTGCGCACAATTTGCTATGGCTTTTCAGAGCTGTTGTTCCTCATATTCTTTTCAAAAACTCTGGAATTTGCTGTTTGTTCCGTACTGTACACTCTTTACCAGAAATGAACTGGTCACAATGTCCCATGTCACGTCCAGGGACACGTGGATGTGAAAAAAGTTTTCCATTACGCTTTTGCAAAATATTTCTTCATCAAAACATCTGAAAATCCATCCTCATGAGAGCATAACAGCTTTTTAGTCATTTCAGTCTTTTTTCATTAGTTTTCCATTGATGTTTTTATTGCAATATTTAGTTTTTGTGCAATTCCAGATGTAAGGAAAACTCTCCCAAAGAAGACTCAGTTCGCTGTTGATGACGTAGCATTTCAAGCATTCTGGTATCCATAAATGCAAAATCCAATTCAATTCAGGCAGTGCAGATTTGTATGGTACAAACCTATACTGAAACCTACTTTTTATTTTTTAAAGTAAAAAATAGTTCTACTATTTATTGGCCATATTTCTTTGATGAAACAACCTTTGTCCTTTTCTGGCATTTTTAGTTGTAACACTAATTACCATGTGATATTTTTTGACATTTAAAGGTCATATTAAACATTAGTTCTATTAAAAAAGTTTCCACTGACTGTTTTCTGGAGAAAATGACAGTGTTTCACATTTAACTGTTAACTATTGGAAAGCACACAGGGGGATGTTTTCTTCAACCCTGATCAGCCAGTCAGAGTCCTGAGTGGGATGTGCTCATGGAGCCCACCAGCCTCAGACCTGAGGACAAGACAGGGTTGTCTGCCTCTCGTTTTATCCCTGAAGGCTCCTTTGTGTGTTTGTGTGTTTTCTCAAGCCTAATAAGGCTGTGTTCAATAGGCGAGTGGCTCTCTGAGGGTCAGAGGGGTCTACCTGACGGCCGTGTTTATCATCAGCGGAGAACTGAAGTCGAAAGGTTCTACGTTACCATCTCAGATGTTCAAAATCAATCTGCCACAGCAGCAGAGCAAAATGGAGACTGATTAGTTTTCCTGTGCATCTGTATGCTGGTGCTGATGGGCCTGCTGGTTTCCTTTGCCATGACATTGATATTTGCAAGCATGTTTGTGGTTGTCCAGTATGCATCACAGTTTTATGTTTTCTAGTTCAAAGCTCCATCAACTTAAGCCTTTTCTGAAACTTGTGGTATGTATTTAAAGCACTGGTAGTTATTTTAGTCTGTTTTGCTGGTGTAAACATATCCTTACATCATTCATAAATACAAAACAGATTTAAAAAAAAAAAAAAAAAAAAAAAAAGCTATTTTACAGTTCAGACATTAACAGTAACATGCTTATAAACTGTTCATGAGTCAGTGTTAATAGAAAAAACATAAAATTTTACATATTCTTTTAAAATTCAGCTTTAAAAACAGGAGATGAGAAGAGATTAAGCTAAATACTGATGACAACAATCAAATGGTACAAATACATTTAATAACTAATACTGACCCAATCTGTGTTTTTTTTAAAATACTTTTTAAAAGGCTGCAACTAAATATTGTAAAGAATAGAGGTATAAAGTATACCCATAAACATATAAGTAAATAAAGCATCAGCCTTTTCTAAGTGTGGTCATTTTATAATTTTCCAACATCAGGAGGATTCATTGGTGACTCTGATCTGACCTGCTATGTTTTCTAGGTTTTTGGGGTTTTTTTTTCTTTCCAGTCAGTGAGTCGCTTTCAGTCAAATAAACTGTGACTAATGTACTCTAATTAATGGTTATGTTTATTGGTGGCAGTTTTTTCTTGGTTTTGTCTTCTATGCAGAAAATACACTAAAATCTTTTAACATAGGGCTAAGCTGTTTTCCATAAAGATTTGACTGGATATTTGTTTTGGTGGTCTGAAACAGAGATAGAAACAGTACAGGCTTGTTTACTTGTTGTAAAGAAAAAGCTATTTTCCTTACCAATGTCATTTGTCTTCTCTTTATTTTTCTACATGTCCAAATAAAGCTTAGCTGAAATCTGCTCAAACTGGCAAAGAAACCAAACAAACTGCAGCTAAACAAGCATGAACACCTTTGTAAGTCCTGGACATGCCATTTAATTTTGAATTATCAGGACTTCTAAAGGAATTTGTTGTTGAATTTTCTTCAACCGCACACACATACAGTTAAATCCCTGAAAAAAAATTAGAATTATGTGGCTTTCGTTACAAACACGAGTAGTATTTGGAACTCAGCCAAACATGGACTTGATTCCTTTAAGGCTGCAGAGATGGTTTTAACACTGGTCATAACTAGAACATGGACCCAGCAGAATTCCCTTTCATGCTTCTAAATCCGCCACTGCAGTCTTCATTTTAATGGTGCCAATCATTTATCAGGGAAACACACGACTGCAGCTCTGAATTAGCATTGAGTAGATAATGTTAAAGAAAGAGAAAAAGAAATGTTCCGATAGTTTTCCCCCATCCTTCATACCATGTAGGAATCCCACCCAAAGCTCCTGTTTTAATGAGTAGAGACTGATGTCATTGCAGACTTATATCCCAGGCTTGTCTGCCTTGTACATGCACCAGCCACTGGTGTGGATGCACAGCACAGGCTGGTGTAAAGCCAAGATGCAAAGATCAGTGCTTGGCCAGCAACAACAATGTCAAACAATATCCAATTCATACTGGAAGCCAGCAGCTGTAACATTTATCAGATGCATCGAAAGTAAGCAAAAGGAAGATGTTTGATAAGGTGCAGACATTTTTTTCTAGATTTCAGGCTTTCATCTTTTGACCTTTAATTTGATCATTTAAAATTAAAAAAAAAAAATTATCTTAAATATAATTTAGAAAATACAGACAGTAGTTTTCCATCAATGCTGCTGGTTGTATTTGACACATTGTCCCCATGGACATCCTCTACAGAAGTCCAACCACTCAATTAGTGTTCTTGTGTTCTTCTTCACAAATAACCAGCTGTGTAATCCTGTTTAGTAGCGATTGGGCCACAGCAGGACCCAAACAAAGTCATTATAGGTGTCTGTTCACACTGCTGTAGACATGCAAATTGAGATAAATCAACCAAAACTAAAAAGATGCTGTTTTATCTGGAGGTACACTGAGAATCCAGGTTTATGTGAAATGTTGAATCCGTTTAAAAATGTTTTTAAAAAGAGAACACTGTTATGTTTTTCCAAATGAAAACGTAACACATATGTCCATATGTCCACCAGTTAATTTCTGTAAATATTAAACTATTAGATCATTGTACAATCACTGCAAAAACTCAGCCTTAAAAAAACAAGAAAAAAATATACAAAAATTAGGTAAATGTTGCTTAAAACAAGATAAATTAACTGCCAACAGAACAAGAAAATTTGACTTGTCAAGACTTCCCAAAACAACTAAAAATACTCTTAAAACAAGAGGAATTCTCTGGCATAAAGACTATGAAATATCTTTCCTTTAAAAAACAAACAAAAAAAAAAGCATATGTAAACTCATTTTAAGATTTTTAATCTTACTTAGATTTCTGTTTTTGCAGTGATCACATCTGAATGCACCTAAAAGGTAAAAGTACCTTGCTGAGATGAGATGTAAGCAGAGATTTAGATATATATATATATATATATATATATATATATATATATATATATATATATATATATATATATAATTCTTTTTATCTAACGATCACTATGATCCCGTCTCATGATCATTTTCCACTGTTTTGTCTTCAGGTAGAACATTTCTCACAATACCTAAGTCGCTCTACCTGACTCAGACTTTGTTTGAGCAGGCAACGATATATGCTGTGTCTCACTTTTTAATAGCACTAGTGATGTAAGGTAGTTATACCAAAGCGTTAGGTGTCTTGCCTAAAGAGCCAGCTGGAAGATGTTAGTACTTCTACATTTTGTGTCTGTTTGGTGCCTCTTGGCCTGGACTCCCTTAAAACACAGGTTCTTAATCTCAGTGGGATTGTCTTGGTTATATAAAAGTTAAATAAAATAAAAACAAATATGCCCCACTGCACAGTCACTGCTATATGTATGTCGGATATAAAATTGTATCCTAGGTCCAGACAGTGCTAAGAAACCCCAGAAATAACCAGCATCTAACAGCAGGGTGCGAGATACTGGCTGGAAGAGAATACATGCAACACCATAACCAAATAGCAAATAGGAAAATGTCCAGAAACATCTGTACAAAATATGGACCACCCCAGGTCTCAATGGGAGACACCTCCCAGGGTGGTGGAGGGTGAAAGGGTTAAGATCCTCTGGGACTTCCAGATCCAGACAGATAAAATGGTGGTGGCCAACCAAGCGGACATAGTGATCATGGATAAGCAGCAGAGGAAAGCCGTAATGATCCATGTATCCATCCCCAAAACATCAAAATATTAGGAGAAAGGAACAAACTGGAGGCCTCAAGGAAGACCTGGAGAAGACCTGGAGAAGACCTGGAAGGTGGAGAACAACAGTAGTACCTATGGTGATGGGAGCACTGGGGGCTGTGTCCCCCCACACTGGAGAAGTGGCTCCAACAGATACCTGGTGGAACATCAGACATCTCCGTCCAGAAGAGATCAGTCCTAGGAACAGCTGAGATACTGAAGAGGAGCCTCAAGCTCCCAGGACTCTGGTAGAGGACCCCAACTGGAGCTGAACAGCCCCCCCCCCAACCAGATAGATAGTGTGTATGTGTGTCTGTGTGTGTGTGCAGTATATAATTGAAAAGAATGTCTTCTGTAGCTACTCAGAAACCAACATGTTGAATATTTCATGTCATGTGGAGCAGACACAAAGCCGGTTTTTGAAGAAAATGCTGCAGACTGGTGGCCGCAGTCAGCACTATACTGACGTCTCCAGGGGCAAAATTACTGCTTAGGCTTCTGTCAGCGCTATTCATTCTGATGGCTCATCTGTCACCAGAAGCTAACGCTAACAGCAGTCAGGTCACCATGCCAATTGTCCTCTAAAGGACAGAGAGGGCTGCACTTGGTCATTAAAGTGATAGATTTCCTTTCTTCACCTCTGTCTGCCTTATTTCTCTCTTTTTTATGGCCTCGCTTGTCAATCTGTTGCTGTCAGCAGAGACTGACAGATTCCCAATCTATTTCTCTTTCTTATAACATCTCTGTCCTCCACAAACATGTAGCTTTCTCCTTGTTGTCACCCTTACTCTGTATTTTGGTCTCATTTTATAAGCTGTAGTAACACACAGCATATGGTTTCCTCTTCTAATTATCTATCAGCTATTGTATGTGTAATAAAAGCAAACAGGGAAAATATATGCAGCCCAGTGGGAGCTAAAGGTGACATCATTAGCTCATATACTGAGGCCTGAGTCTGGGGGGTGGGGGTATCTTTGAGTGGACAGAGTCATTAAACTGCACCTTCATTCATTATGAATGAGCTGTAAGGCCGCCTGTTCCAGCTTGTAATTCCAGCCTCACTTTGAAGTGAAAGAAAGGAGAGGGAGAGAGAGCGAGCTTGAGAGACAACAGTGGAAAGAGAATAAGAAGGGATAAAATGAAGCTTTGGAAAGACAGTTTCTTGGCCATATTTTAGGCCAAAGATTAAATATCTCATAAAGTTGTGTAAACCTTTGTACGAATATTCATACGTGGAGATCAGAAGACGTATGCTCACAACTTTCTTGATTGGCTCGTTTTCCATGAAGCAGGTGCAGCTGCTATGATGAGCCACGAGGAAATATGTCAACAGCTAACAGTGGCATATGGTAAAACAAAAACTGTGGGGGGCCTTAATGCCTTATTTAACAATTCTACAATCAGCCTTTGGAAGGTCTTAATCATTGCTGAAGGTCTTTATTGGTGTAGAACACACTGATGCTTCGGTACAGCCCAGCCCTGAACTTTCTGCCAGTTCCACTCATTATATGACAACTGGATCTGAAAGATCATTTAATGTGACATTATTTTTAATCATTGATGTTTTTATGCATGAAGCTTAAATGCTGAATGATTGTGCAGAACAATCAGCATGATGTGTTGGTTTGAACTGGAGCAGACACCGAGACGTATTCAGCTGAACCAGAACTGTGGTCACACATGAAACAAACACCAGTTTCTGTTTTCCACCTTACTGAATAATGCTGAGATGTGTGTTCCATTCTGCACTGCAAGTATGCTGGCAGAGATGCTGGTGGCATGCAGAAACACAGCAGGGGGTCTTGCTTTCACTGCTGGTTCACAATGCCAGTTTGGTGAATCCAAGCCCATGGAGCTCTGACATGTCTGTGTGTCTGCTCTTGTGTTGGTTCAAAGCACAACTTATCTGCCTGCATCTACCTGTCACAGCACAGCATTTCCACCTGTCATAGCTTTCCTGGGTTACACTGAGGCAGTGTCAGAGGAGAAAAACTTTAAATGTGAGCTGCTGTTGGTGTTTTTGCTGTTGTCAGGGCTTGCCTTGATGTGGGATAAAAGGTCACTGTGGAGAAAAACACACACATACAGAAATCCAGTGGAAATTGCTCCTTGGAGCTGAGTCCAAGCTATAGTCTGGACTTCCTGTCTGTCCACACTGTTAACCTTTAACAGCCTACAAACGTGCCTTTCTGCCCTGGTTGTACACCTATGATCCTTCACTTTTGTTGAAATGAGAGCAATGCAGATGGACACATACAGTATGTTATACGACAAGCTCTGCTGAACCTCTGCTTTCTTGACCCATGTATACCTTCAACTCTGGGTTGTGAAGACTTCACAAACTTTACATAGAAAATCCTTTTATTTTATTGTTATTGTTATTATTATTGTTATTATTATATTAATATTTTATTCAAGAGAGAATAGCGCAGAAACCGCACTGTTTCAAGCTAACAACGAGCTCCTCACTGCCTCAGACTATAAACTAAATGATAAAGGAACAGCACCAGACGACTTTAAGTCATATTTATCTGAAATATTTAATTTTGCTGATGAAAATGATGAGTCTTCACCACGCCGTAAGTCATGGAGTTCCTCAGGGTTCTGTACTTTAATACTTTACATTGTTCCCGAATCATCAAGTTAATTTATTAGTTTGGCATAATTTTCCATTTCAATCCAGATGATAGATAAATGTCTCTGTGAGGTAGCTGTCTTCTGATCTGAGAACCTCATGAAGACTGTCAAGATATGGAATTATTCTGGATGAGATTAGCATTCAATAGTAGACTGAGGAAATCTGGATTATCGTTATTATGGACAATGAAATGTCATTTCATTTACTTTACATATGAAACAGGTTTCTAGACCTCCTTTTTCAACATATGCAACATTCCCAGAGAACGTTTTCCGCCCTCATGTGAATATTTATTTATTTTCAGTAGCTGGATTTCCTGCGATGGTTTGGTGAGCTGTCCAGGGTGTACCCCGCCTCTCGCCCAAAGGCTGCTGGGATGGGCTCCAGCTTCCCTACAACCCTTCATTGGATTAAGTTTGAGGAAATGAATGAATGAGTAGCTGGGTTTCTTAGAGTGACAGAAGCAAATGATTGTGCCCATGTGCAAGGGTCAGTGCATGATTGTTTTATTACTGAAAAACAGACTTCTGTCTCCAAGTTTTAAACTAGCAAGGTGTTAGAAGGTCAACGTTTTCATCTTTTTTTGTGTGGCAGTCAGATTTCCTTGCTGTAGATCATGTTTTATCTCCGACTCGCCATGCTGTGAACCATAGAAACCTGCAAAACCCTCATTTAAATAGGGAGTCTCAAACATGTTTGCACCTGCTGCCCATTTACGCAATCACTCTTAGTAAATCACCCGCAAACCGTGGTTCAGTCTCACGCAGAATTCTAGATTGCAAACACAGGTTGCTTCTCACATTTGGATCTTTGTAGACCTGGTCCCATGTGTACTGGCACCACTAATGTAGCTGCAGGGTGTGAACTGCTAACCTGGTAATCTGAAATGACACAGCTGGTTTCAACATGAAGAACTCTATCAGATCTCCAGGTGGATTTTTCTCCTGTAAAATCAGCAACAAACAGGTTTTCATGTGATGTTTATTCTTCAAAAGCTTGATATCTTTTCATGCACAAAGTGCACTGTAGTCAGAAAACAGACTTAATTTTCTTTTCCCCTCTTTACTGTACCTCATTGAGAAGAAAACACTGAAAATGCAAAGTCAGAATAACCTCGGTCTCTGAAAGCTCCATGAGCTGTAAATTACAGGCACATTCACTCACTTTAGGATCGTTGGTGGGCAGAGTGATTAAGCACAGTAAATAAGATGAACGGAGCAATCCCAGGACGTCCAGCTTCTCAGAGGAACAAAGTCTACCATAAAACCTCAGTCTGAGTTTCCAAGGTTTTTCCCGTTGTGGCATGTGTACGTAGTGAAAGGTGTGTTCGTGGACAGGTGGGTGGAAGCTTGCTGAAGTGGCTTCAGAGAGGGACACTTTTCCCAGTACGGCTTTCTACCCACACACACACAGTTACTGCTCAGTCACTCAGGTTTCGGAGCAGAAACACAAGTTTTAGTATCAAACTGACTTCATCCAGCAACATGTATTTTACACAAGTAAAAGAACAAACAAACAAAGAAAAAAACAAAACAAAACAAAGCTGTTATAATGAATTGTTTGTGTTCCACATTTGTCATTTTAATGAGCAGCTGAAACAGCGTAAGTCCTGAAAGACAAGGGCAGCGTTATCATCCATCGTGCACAACAAACACGTGCTTCCACACACTCACATAGATGTTCACCAAATATTGACTGATGTACCTCATTAGGAAAATACCTTTTGACCTTGTGCAGTTTTCAACACTTTTCATGTTAATAAATGCGTTACAGAAACAGTGAAGATGCAATTAGTTAAACGAAACATGAAACTTCGGAGTTTTTAAAAGAGAAAAAAACAATAGAATGCAAAGGCTGGATCTTTGTCAGGCTGAACTGCTTTTCACTATCTCAAGATCAAATTAAAAGCAGAAAGAACCAGGAACAAACAACTGAAGACAGATGAGGAGAAGAACTTGCCAAGCAACGCAGGGGAAGAAAACTGCCTGATATCTGCATGTTCCAGACTTCAGGCACTCACAGTCTGGAAATAATTGTCAACTAAGAATTAATAATGAGCTCTGTGGCTTATTTGTGGTTCATTAATTAGATATAAATAAGACAGTTCTACATCTCAAACCACTGTAGAAACCTACTCTTTCATACGGCTGGATGTGGGGTTGCAGTTTGAGGTCATATTTTAAACTCTAGACACTCTGGGCAGCCAGCCGGGGGCCCATCTCTCTCCGACCCCTTCCCTGTCAAGGCCCCCCAGTTTCTTAATGTGACACATTTAATTAGATTATAGTACATTCATGTAGCTCATGCTTTTATCTATTCTATGAAACATTATTCAACAATATGGGTTTAATGTTTTCCCACTTCACCATGAAAACTAGGAAAAGTTGGGATTGTAGCACCCGATGGGAATAGTTTTGTCACTCTTCTGAGATTCTGGTCTTTGGTTGGATGGCGCTCACAGCCATAATTATAATAAATTAAACATTTCATGTAAACACGCCTGCTGATCTGGTCGACTAGAAATAAATCTAACTGAGAGGGGTGGAATGTAAACCTTTTCATGATTGGATCAGCAGAGAAAATAAACACGGCAGCATGCTTTCTGATGGTCCTGGTGGTGGAGCTTACGTTTCAGGGAAGAGTATGTCCAAAAAAAGTTTGATAGAAAAGTTTAAAATTAAAAAGAAAACCCTTATTTTTCTGAGGAGTAGGCATATCACATCACTAGCATTGCCACAGTGTGAAATCTCCATGGAAGGGACAACTTTATTCATGTAAACATGTAAGATGGAGTCTCTGATCAGATTTGTTTTAATCCAACAGATGAAATATGTGTCCCTGTAGATGTAGCTAATGCTGCATGGTGCATGTCCATGTTGAATTAATGGTACGTCTGTAATTCACTCTACTTTTTCTGAGCAAACTACACAAAAAAGGAAAAGAAATTTTACTTCCAAAAAATTAAATCATAATTATTTCTAATTTCCTTATCAGCTTCCACGAGTACATTTCAAAAGCTCACAGCATAAATAGGCCTTGTGATGGGCTGGCAACCTGACCAGGTGTACCTGCCTCTCTCCCGGTGATGGCTGGGACAGGCTCCAGCTTCTCCACCACATTTACTTTGGTCAAGTGGTTAAGAAAATGAATATATAACAGAATACACAACCAATAGTTGAATCATTTATTACATTTTTAAATAATTCCACATGTTCCCTGAATTTACCCCCGGGATGAATGAAGTATTTATCTATCTTATTTATAAATGTATACATACATACATGTTCTTGGACTGTGGGATGATCCAGAAGATCCATGCATGCTCATACATGTAACCTGAACATATAAAACCCTGACTGGGATTAGAAACCTTCAGCTGTGAGGCGAGGCGACAGTCCCTACTGCCACGCCACCGTGTAGCACAACCTTAAAAATGTGTTAACGCTTCTCACTATTTCCTTTTCTTCTTTGGTGTGTTTCTGCTGATCCAAGCAAGAAAAGTAAACGCCAGCTGAAGAAATACAAGAGAAAAAAGTAAATCCCCATTAGAAGATGACAGTGTTTAAAGCCAAGGAGACGCAGGGGACCAGAATCTAATGAACCAGCAGCACGTTCAGCTTCAGCCTGCAATTATGCTCAATTTCCACTTTGCATTCTCACTTCCTCATATATTTCATTGCATTTCACCAGATATGATGGTTTGCTCTGTACTTGTCTATTAGCTTGTGTTACCTACAACCTCCTCTCCCTGCATTGTCTTCACAAAGCATGACATATGCATTGGAGCATGCAGTTTGAAATTACTTGGGCATTTGGCTGCTCATTTAAAATTAAATCAGTGTGTTTACAGTCAGGAGTCCAATTATAGCAAATACAAAAACAGAGGTTATGGATGAGGTGGACATGTGCTGTGACCTTTTTAACATGATTACTGAACCTTCCTCTGAAAATTTCACTTTCTCTCAGTTGGGGGTCGTTACAGCTTCCTTAGACTTTTGGCAAGTCACAACACTGTGGGCTGGATGTGGCTTCTCTTACCTTTCTTCCTGTCACGCAGGCTAATTTCCTCTGAGAATATAATAAAATTGTACATAAAGGCTTATGTCAGGACTGACTCACACACAAAATAGCTTTGCTATCCAAGCATCAGGATACAGTGTAGATTCAGACACATAAAGGAGCTCAGGAGATGCTCCACTAGCTTGTCTTTTACATTGCAGTTTGAACAAACCAGATTGAAAGTTTAAGGTCCTTAATCTCACTTGTTAAGGTGTTGTGTTTTATCAACAATGTTGGTTTTTAAAAAGGTGGTCACATTTATGAAATTTTAATTACTGGCACAAAACAAGCTGGCCACCAGCATGAGACTCACAACAATATAAAAGCAAATGCTTATTAACAATAAACACTGTAGAAGGGATCCTCTAGCCAGGTCCTCGAGGACTGGTGTCCTGCAGGTTTTCCAAGACTCCCAGCTCCAACACACCTGATTCACATCAATGTGTATTCAGCTGACATGCACAGAGCTTCTCTGAGTCTGTTGTTTTCCAGCAGTGACACTAGGAAAACCTGCTGGATGGATGGATGGTTGGACGCAAGGATGGATGGATGGAAATCTGCCTCGCAGATCTGTGCGTGTGTGTGTGTGTGTGTGTGTGTGTGTGTTTAACTTTCAACAACGTGTACATTTGCAGGTTTGTCTACATAGGCCCAGCCACAGCTTTATTTGCTCTAATGTAGGAGATTAATGACAAACACAACATTCAGTAGGCAAACCGAGCTCTTGTTACGGTATGGTGAACATGTTCGCTCTAAGGGCATAGTGTGTTCTGTCATCATGCACTGAGATCTCTTTAAAACCTTTCCCTCTAGCAGATCTTCCATTAGATTTACAGATTACTCAGACTGGAAAGGTTCTTATGGGTTCCATCAAAAAGTGCCAGAGGAACAACAGCTTAGATGGGGGAATTACCATCTTTCTGATCATCATGATAGGTTAGCTTGCAATTGTTTTCCAGTTGTAATTTGGGACAAGATGGGTTTTCTTTTATACTGGTTAATCAAATATCAGTGCATTTATTCTCAGCATCTATTCTGTCCAAGCCATACCAGATTCCATCACGGTTAGAATAAAATGAAAATAACAATTAAAAGATTTTAAAATGAGAAAGCAGCAGCATCAGACCCGGCGACTCATCAGGCTGTAGAAACTGAACAAACTGTTCCATTATGGGGAGTCACTGGGAACTCTCAGGGATGATGATAGAAGAAATAGAAGAATTAAGCAAAAGCTAAATACCCTGATGAAATAACAAAGGGTATTCAGACAGAGGCTTCTTCAGCTCTGCTGCAACAAAGAACTGTCCACAGATGTAATGACCTCTTAAACCTTTGTGGATGACATCAAGCCACCAACAAAAAAGACAACATCCTCCGAGTCCAACAACTGCTATAAAAACATTATCAAACATATTTTTTCCACTTTGAAGTCAACTTAAGTCCTACTTAAAAAGTCCAAGAATGTATTTATTTTACTTGTTTAAATGTAAATATGGTTTTCAGTTTTCTAAACAAACACAGAAAACAGACCTATTCCTTTTTTTTTTTTTTTTTGTCTTGTCCAGCATTTAGGCAGCAGAATGATGTTCTGCTGAGCAAATTTTCTCTGCCAAGGGAAGCTTTATAGATATAATGATCCCCTTGACTTTCTGAATTTTTATTTTATTTCTATGTTTATTTTGTATTGTTGTTTGAATTGTAGAGTTTGTACTGCTGGACCAGAGAGGACAGACGAAAGACAGAAAGAGAAAGGAGAAAAAACACCTCATAAGAAAAGGGAAAGAGATAAAGGGAGAGAAAAAAACAACAACTAAAAAAAAACCCAAAAACAAAAAGAAAGAAAACAACCTACAGATGTATACATACACACATACAGGCACACACATACATATACACACACATACACACGCATACATACACATACATATACACACACGTATACACACATAATATATATATATATATACACATATATATACATATGTACACATATACATATACACATACATACATATACACACACACCTCTATGCACACACATACACACACATACACACGTACAAACATATACACACTTGCCAGTATTAACACATATATATACACATACAAGCCAACTTTAGATCATAGTAACTAAACTATGAATCTAAAAAGTTAAATATAAATGAGAAACAAACAGAAATGAGAAAACTAGCTGCTGTTAGTGAATAAATCTGCAGACGACTCGGTGACTGTGTCACATGCAGAACATGCAGAGTGGAACGTGTTCCGGAAAAGGTGATCATGCCAGTGTGACCCCTCCCACACAAAGGCAAGAGGCACGCCAGGAGTACCCCCGAGACCCGGGCCATCGGCAGCCATACCCAGGCGCAGACCCCAACCGCCCCACCCCGGAGCCAGCCATGCACCGACCCAGGAGGCGGCAGAGGGGGGTCCCAGCCAGAGTCCCCCGCAGTCAGGGGGAACAGGCCCCAGCAGGCCCGGACCAGCGAGGACCGGCCCCGCCGGGCACCGGCCCCCCAGGGCAGACAGAGCGCGGGCCCCCCGGCCCCAAGAGCCTAGAAGCAACCCCCCACCCCCGCAGGCAGAGGGCCCAGCCCACACCGACGGAGGGCCGGGATCCCCAGACCGCCACCGAGCGGCAGCCAGGCCGCACCCCAGTGCACCAGCAGCGCTCCCCGAGCACCAAGACCCTCCACGCACCCACGCACGCACACACACACACACACACACACACACACACACACACACACACACACACACACACACACACACACACACACACACACACGCACACACGCACACATGCACCCACCCACCTACCCCCACCCACACCCACACGCATCCACACTTCCTCCTTAAACACACCCTATACACCCATTCTCTTACACACGCTCAAACTCACTCTCCTACCCCCGTTCTTTATACACACACACCCCCTCACACACACATCCCTGCTCCCTCTATAATCACCCATTCTTCCATACACGCATACCCCACTCTACACACACACACACACACCTCCCTACACCCCTCTATCCACATTCACACTCCTCATTGTACACCCACCCCATCACTTCCCTGTACCACCAACATAACCCCACATACGCACCCCCACCCATCTGCATACACCCCCCCTTCCTCCTATCCCAGCGGCCATCCACTTTCCTAAATTCTTTCACCCTGATCCCCCCACCCCCCCCTCTACCCTAACATTCATTCACCACTTCATCCATTGGCTCATGCACGCCCTCACCTTTCTTTCCCAACGTGTCCCCTGTGAGATACCCCCGGGGGAGCAGGGGATAGGAGGGCCCCGATCAGGGCCCCACAACTACCCCCCACCCCGTCAATGCCCCCCCACCACTCCACACATGCAGCCGATCCAGCACCACCCAGGGCCAGCAGCAGTCCCACCCCTGCCAGGCCAGCCCAGACCCAGGCCCCCTGAACAGCACCACTCCCCCACCCAAACTCCTCCGGCACAGCCCCAGAAATAGGGGCGTGGCAGGACCCCATTGTCACCCCCTCCCTCCCAGCTTATGAATGATTGTGAAGTGTGTGTGTTGTGATCCTGTTCCCTGGTGGGCGTGTCTGGCATCCTAGCACCTGATCTTCATCTTGGCAATCAGCTGCAGCACTATTTAAGATCTGCCCAGCCTGCTGTTCATCGCCAGATTGTTGAATGCCTTGCGGTACAACTCTCAGCCTGAAAGATTCTTCCCTGTGTGAATCACTGATCGATAACCTGTGTGTTTTTTCCCGTCAGAGATCCTGCCTGCATGCCCGATTGCTGCCCTGCCGCTTGCCTGCCTGCCTGCCTGCCCGCCTGCCTGCCCGCCTCTCTGTCCGCCAGGTTTACCTCCCCACTTGTCTGCCTGCCGACTAAACCTATCTTCCGCATCCACCTGGGAAAGAATCAGAAATCAGAAGGAAGCAAATAAAGTATTGTTTGGAACTCCAAGCCGAGTCCGCATGTGAATGCCACGCACTTGACGTCAACCTAACAGAACAATCTGGCCACAAATGGATTCAGCGGACTCGAACCCGGAAGTCGCCTCGGACCCACTACAACAAGCCCTCTCAGGTCAGAATGCTCGCCTCGCTCGACATGAGCAGATGATGTTGACTCTGGATCAAAATTACCACACCATACTCTCTCAGCTGGCTCAACTAACCACGCATATCGCTGGATTAACCCCTCCTGCTCCTCTCCAGCATCCGGTTCCCGACGCACCCGCACTTCAGCACGGTCCCGCAGTCACAGTAAGAGAGACACACGTCCCAGATCCTAAGCCCTACGCAGGGGATTTGGGAAAATGTAGAGGATTCCTCCTTCAATGCTCCCTTGTTTTTGACCAGAAACCACTCACCTATGCTAATGATAGATCCAGGGTTTCATATGTTATTGGGCTTCTGGAAGGAAAGGCACTGGCATGGGCGGAGGCAGCATATGAACAGCGGGGTTTCAGACACTCATCCTACTCCTCGTTTGTCGAGGAGATGAAGAAAGTTTTTGATCATCCAGTTAGGGGAGGAGAAGCAGTCAAACGTCTTCTTAATCTCCGTCAGGGAGATCGGTGTGTTGCTGACTTTGCTATTGATTTCAGGATAGCAGCTGCGGATTCAGGCTGGAACAACGAAGCACTCCGGGACATCTTCGCTAACGGGTTAAGCAGTCGGATTAAAGACGAGCTGGCCACCCGAGACACACCTGGCTCTCTGGATGAGCTAATTTCTCTTGCCATATGACTCGACAACCGGCTACGGGAAAGGGACAGAGAACGGCGTTCTAGCCAATATCCTGGGGTTCCCTCTGGAGCAACTACTTTCCCTCTGCCTCCCACAACCATATCTACGGAGGAGCCCATGCAGCTGGGCAGGGCTCACCTCTCCCCAGAGGAGCGGCAGAGGAGAAGGAACTCTGGTGATTGCTATTACTGTGGGAGATCTGGACACAGGATATCTCTCTGTCCAAACCGGGTAAAAGACCAGGGTCGTCAGTAGCAGCGGGAGTACTGACGACCACATCCCCCAAGGAGATCCCGCACACAAGGACACTTATCCCGGTAACCCTGTTCATAGACCCCCCATTCTGTTGAGGCATTAATTGATTCCGGAGCTGAGGCCAATTTTTTGGATAAGACCTTGGCCACCACCCTGGGAATAGGTGCGGAGGCTCTTTCTTCCCCCGTGTCAGCACAGGCTCTAGATGGGAGCCATCTTTATTCCATAACCCTACAGTCCATCCCCGTTAGATTGATAGTCTCTGGCAACCACCAAGAATACATCCCCTTCTTCATAGTTGACTCACCTAAATCTCCACTAGTCTTGGGTCACCCCTGGCTGTCACAACATAACCCGCACCTAGATTGGCGTACCGGGAGAATAATTAATTGGAGCGCTTTTTGTCATGCCACCTGTCTTCAGTCGGCTGTTCCCTCGACTTCATCCGTTTCTGGTCAGTCCCCCGTTACCCCAGACCTATCCGCAGTCCCTACAGCCTATCACGACCTAACAGAGGTTTTCAGTAAAGATAAGGCCCTAGCGCTGCCACCTCATCGACCTTATGATTGCGCCATTGATTTGCTCCCAGGTGCTCCGCTACCTACCTGCCGACTTTACAATATATCCCGACCTGAGATGGAGGCCTTGGAGGGTTACATCTCAGATTCCCTGGCAGCTGGATTGATCAGGACCTCATCTTCACCCGTAGGAGCAGGATTCTTCTTTGTCTCCAAGAAGGATGGCTCCCTTAGGCCCTGCATTGATTACCGGGGCTTAAATGCAATCACCGTGAAGAACAAGTACCCTTTACCATTACTGGAGTTGGTTTTCAATTCCCTTCATGGCTCCACAATCTACACTAAGCTCGACCTTCGTAATGCATACCACTTGGTCAGGATGAGGGAAGGAGATGAATGGAAGACCGCGTTTCGAACTCCCCTGGGCCATTTTGAATACCTGGTAATGCCGTTCGGTCTTTGCAATGCTCCTGCTGTGTTTCAGGCCCTGGTAAATGATGTATTGCGAGATTTCCTTAACCGCTTCGTCTTCGTCTATCTAGACGACATCCTCATCTTCTCCCGGACCCAGTCTGAGCACGTACAACATGTCCGACTAGTCTTACAGAGACTTTTGGAGAACCGCTTGTTCGTCAAGGCTGAGAAGTGCGAGTTCCATGCTAATACTGTATCCTTCCTTGGTTACATCTTTGAAACCGGGCAGGTCCGAGCAGACCCGGAGAAGGTCGAGGCGGTTGTAAATTGGCCCACTCCCACCTCTGTAAAGGACCTGCAACGCTTCCTGGGATTTGCTAATTTCTACCGTCGCTTCATCCGTAACTATAGTCAGATTGCAGCCCCTCTCACTCGCCTTACCTCTCCATCAGTTCCCTTTACCTGGTCTGGACCTGCAGATCAGGCCTTCCTTAAACTGAAGGAACTATTCACCACAGCACCAGTTCTCCTCCACCCTGATCTCAGTAGTCAATTTGTGGTTGAGTTCGATGCCTCGGACAAGGGGGTTGGAGCCGTGCTGTCTCAGCGATCTTCCAGGACTCAGAAACTCCATCCCTGTGCTTATTTTTCTCGACGCCTCACCCCAGCCGAACAGAATTACCACGTCGGAGATCGTGAGCTACTAGCCATTAAATTGGCGCTCGAACAGTGGCGTCACTGGCTGGAGGGCTCTAGGTTGCCATTCCTCATTTGGACAGATCATAAAAACTTGGAGTATCTGCAGTCCGCTAAACAGCTAAATCCCCGTCAAGCCCGTTGGTCCCTTTTCTTTAACCGTTTCAACTTCACTTTGTCGTACCGACCCGGTTCCAAGAACCAGAAGCCAGACTCCCTTTCCCGCCAGTTCACGTCAGGATCCAATTCCTCCACGGACACAATCCTGCCTGCCACCTGCATTGCTGCAGCAGTTACCTGGGACGTAGAGGATAAGGTCCTCGCAGCCCAGCAATAGCAACCTGACCCAGGCACAGGTCCTCCTAACTGTCTATTTGTTCCAGATACCGTCCGTTCCTTGGTCCTCC
Organism: Telmatherina bonti; assembly: GCF_933228915.1. Lineage (NCBI taxonomy): Eukaryota > Metazoa > Chordata > Actinopteri > Atheriniformes > Telmatherinidae > Telmatherina > Telmatherina bonti. Next base: position 34,931,090 of record NC_136613.1, on the reverse strand, counting down.
AGTGGGGTCACTCGTCCCGTCTGGCTTGCCACCCTGGATCCACGCGCACCCTATCCCTCATTAGGCGTAGGTTTTGGTGGCCCACAATGGAGAAGGATGCTCGGGAGTATGTAGCTGCCTGCACTACCTGTGCCCGGAGTAAGGCCTCGCATAGACCACCAGCCGGTCTCCTACGACCCTTACCTGTTCCCAGCCGGCCCTGGTCCCACATTGCCCTGGACTTCGTCACCAGCCTACCTGTCTCCAGAGGTAAAGACACTATCTTAACCATTGTTGACCGCTTTTCCAAGGCCGTGCATTTTGTTGCACTCCCCAAACTCCCCTCGGCCAAGGAGACGGCTGACCTACTGGTACATCACGTTTTTCGGCTCCACGGACTGCCCGCGGACATCGTGTCTGACAGAGGGCCCCAATTCACGTCACAGGTATGGCGGGCCTTTTGTCAATCTATTGGAGCCACTCTGAGTCTGTCGTCAGGATTTCACCCCCAAACCAATGGTCAGGCTGAAAGGGCTAATCAGGACTTGGAGACTGCCCTCCGGTGTGTGGCGGAAGCTAACCCATCCTCTTGGAGCGAACATCTGGACTGGGTTGAGTATGCGCACAATTCTCTCACCTCCTCAGCCTCTGGATTGTCCCCTTTTGAGTACTCCCTAGGGTACCAGCCGCCACTATTCCCCGCCCAGGAGGGTGAGGTTTCAGTGCCTTCTGTCCAGCTTCACATCCGCCGCTGTCGACGGGTTTGGCAGGAGGCTCGGGCTGCGCTTCTCCGAACTGGGGAACGGAATCGGCGCCAGGCGGATCGTCACCAGACTCCTGCGCCCGGTTATTCCCCTGGTCAGAAGGTTTGGCTTTCGTCCAGGAACATTCCTCTACGAACCGATGCCAGGAAACTGACCCCTCGTTACTTGGGCCCCTTTGAAATCCAACGGATCATCAACCCTACTGTGGTCCAACTTAAGCTCCCCAGTTCCATGCGGGTTCATCCCTCCTTCCACGTCTCCCAACTTAAGCCTGTTTCGTCCAGTCCTCTGGTCCCTCCTTCCAGGCCCCCTCCTCCCGCCCGGCTTGTGGCTGGTCGCCCGGCCTACACGGTCCGCCGTCTCCTAGATGTGCGCCGTCGTGGTCGGGGTTTTCAATTCCTCGTCGACTGGGAGGGGTATGGTCCTGAGGAGCGTGCCTGGGTCCCTCGCTCTTTCATTTTGGATGCCTCCCTGGTTCGTGACTTTCGCCGGGCTCATCCTGACCGGTTTCGGTCGCCTGGTGGCTCCCGTTGAGGGGGGGTACTGTTGTGATCCTGTTCCCTGGTGGGCGTGTCTGGCATCCTAGCACCTGATCTTCATCTTGGCAATCAGCTGCAGCACTATTTAAGATCTGCCCAGCCTGCTGTTCATCGCCAGATTGTTGAATGCCTTGCGGTACAACTCTCAGCCTGAAAGATTCTTCCCTGTGTGAATCACTGATCGATAACCCGTGTGTTTTTTCCCGTCAGAGATCCTGCCTGCATGCCCGATTGCTGCCCTGCCGCTTGCCTGCCTGCCTGCCTGCCCGCCTGCCTGCCCGCCTCTCTGTCCGCCAGGTTTACCTCCCCACTTGTCTGCCTGCCGACTAAACCTATCTTCCGCATCCACCTGGGAAAGAATCAGAAATCAGAAGGAAGCAAATAAAGTATTGTTTGGAACTCCAAGCCGAGTCCGCATGTGAATGCCACGCACTTGACGTCAACCTAACAGTGTGTTGTTTGCAATTAAAATTGGGAAGAAGTAACCACATCATGTTGGGAGCGGGACCACCAAAGCAGCCCCGCCCACCGCACACTGCATGGCCCGCCCCCCAAAATATGTCCATGTGTTGTCAGTGTGTGTTTTTTTTGTTATGTTGACTAAGTGTAATTAAAACTGGGAGGTGAACCGATGCTGGGTGCAGCGATCGAAACCACCTTGATGGCCTCTCTCACCATCCAGATCAACGTGTCCACCTCCCAACACCCTGCCTGTATGTGGTGGAAGAAGGGAAGGAGGGGGGTCCGGGGATTTAGGTCCCGAGGGAAGCGCGCCTCCCTCAAGAAGATGAGCCACCTGCGGCACGAGGCACGTCCCCCATTCCCGGGGCCCCCGAAGGCCAGGACAGGCCAAGGGCAGCTGCTCCAACAACCAGGGCCCTCAGCAACCCCAATAAAGGAGCCGCCACCGGCCCCAGAAGGCACCAACGAACCACATGCAAAAGTGGGGGGGGGGCAAAGAAGAGGAGGGGCGGGAGAAGGAGAGACAGACCAAGGGCCCACCGCCCCGACACCCCTAGGAGACGCCCCCACCCAGAGACACATTGCATTCCCTTCTCCTTTACACACCAACACATTCACACCCCCTCACCATCAGCCTGGTATACACACACATCTACACACACACACACACCTACAGACCCACACATACATCTATACACATACACACCCATTTTAACAGATACACGGCCAAAAGATTAGTCCATCTCCAAAACCCTACATCCCACTCACCTCCCTGCCCATCACAAAACACCCCTTCTCATTCTACCTACCCTAGAACAAACCACCACAACTCCCCACTTCTCTCACTGAAGTCCTACCCCCTTCCTAATCATGACCCTTCACCCCCCTATACACCTACATACACATGCACCCCCCGACTCCCCCCTACACACGGGCCACTACCCCCCATACACATGCATCTCAATACTCCTCTATATACACACCCCTATCGCCCATGCATTTAACACCAGATTATCCACACACAAGCCCTTACCCCTTCCCACACACACACACACACACACACACACACACACCACCCACTCCTCCATACACACCCCATATATACACAGGCACCCCCCCATCCTCAACTATCTTGGGCCCGGGTCCCTCTGCCGGGCACCAGGGCACGGACCCGCCCCCACTGCAGCGGCAGGTCCAGGTCAGCCCAACCCCCCCACGGCAGGGCCGACCCCCCATCCCCGAGAAGCAGGGGACAGCCCCGGGCACCGGAGCCCAGGACCCGCACCCCGCCCACCCCACTGCGGCACGGCCACCCGTCACGGAGCCAATACCCGCCGATCCAGCCCCCGCCAGCGACCTCGCCCCACCGCCAAAAGGCAACTCCAACCATTGATCAACCCAAGGCCTCCCGCCAGGTCTGGAAACCTAGCCCCCCCAGTAATGAAGCAGCCAAGATCCCCGTCCAGGGGTCCACCCCAGACCCATAGCCACCTGAGCCACCCAGCCACTCCCCAGCCCCGAGCGGGATGAGGTCACACTCTCCCCCCTACACTAAGTGATGGAGCTGATCACAGGAGACCAGAGAGAGTGAAATTCAACTGACTGATCCTTTGAGGAGGCAGACATCATTTCCATGCTGATGTAATCTAATAACAGATTTCTAAACTGCTGGATACACAGATTCTGTTTGCTTTTCCAGTTCACAAGGATAGTTTTCTTTGCAATGCACAGGCTGCTGAGGATTGGTTTTGCTAAATTAAACCCTATGTTATTTTCACCTAAGTGACTCAATAGGCACAATTTGGGGTTTGCAGGGATATTACATTTAAACCAGTCTGACAGATCTTTACATACCTGGAGCCAGAATCTCTGGACAGGTGGACAAGACCATAAGGCATGGTAGTAGCTGTCAATCATGTTGTCAGTACAGTGTGGACAGATATGTGAGTGTGACAGACCCATCTTGAACATCCTGTGTCCCGTATAATGAGTTCTGTGTAGAATTTTGAATTGTATTAATTGCATGCTTGAATTCTTAGTCATTTTGAATGTGTTTGAGCAGATTTGTGACCATTCATTTTGATTGAATTTGCTGGATAAGTCTGCTTCCCATTTGGAAGTTGGGAGAGAGATGGAATCTTCTAGCTTCAATAGTAATCTGTATATTTTGGATAGTAGCTTCAGGGCCTTAAGATTTAAGAATTCTGCAACCCTTATAGGTAACTGTAAGTTTAGTTGATCAGTGGTGTATTTCTTACTTATAATAGATTTAAGTTGGTGGTATTCTAAGAATTTGGTGCTGCTGAATTCATACCGTGAAGAAATTGCATCAAATGGCAGAAAGTTTCCATTTTCTACTATATGTTCTAACTGCTTTACTCCTTTATTCTTCCACCGAGGGAAGTTTATCATCTTTTTGTTTTGCAGGAAGTCAGGATTGTTCCAGATGGGTGTGAGCTTACATGGAATAAGCGCAGACTTGGTTACTTTCAGGAATTCCCACCAAGCCGTTAAACTGGAGCTGATGTTAATGCTTTTGAAACACTTACATGACTTGACAGTTGAGCTGATGAATGGTAAATCAGAGATGACTAAATCCTCACACAATGCTTGCTCAACATCCAGCCATGGCTCATCCAAAGAACTTGGATTAAGCCACTTGGAGATGCATTGCAGCCTATTACATAAGAAATATTGATTAAAATTTGGCAGGTCCAACCCACCTCTGTCTTTGGTCTGTTGTAAAGTTTTTAGACTAATGCGGGATGGCTTGTTTTTCCAGAGAAATCTGGATATGTGGGAGTCTAGTGATTTAAACCAAGTGGAGGATGGTCTGATGGGAACCATTGAGAAAAGGTAATTAACTTTTGGTAAAACCATCATTTTAACAGTGGAAACCCTCCCCATAAGTGATATGGGCAAGCGGTTCCACCTTGAGAGGTCATCCTCTACTGTTTTTATTAGCTGATCATGATTTAACTTTATTAGTTCGGTTAGTCTGGGAGAGATTATTATACCTAAATAACTAATATTTCCTGACTGTATAGTGGTGTTAGATATGTTTTTAAAGTCACAGTTAATGGGCATTGCTGTAGTCTTTAACCAGTTACTAGAATAGTCTGATATTGAAGAGAATGTATTAATTAGTGTGATTGTTTGAGAAAGTGTTGTTTGTGAGTTGTTAAGGAAAAGTAAAATGTCATCTGCGTAAAGACTAATTTTATGTTCAATATTTTTAGCTTGAATTCCTTTGATTTCTGGGTTTTGTCTTATGGCAGCTGCAAGAGGTTCAATAAAAATGGCAAAGAGTGATGGAGAAAGTGGGCAGCCCTGTCTGGTGCCTCTCTGTAAGCAGAAGTTTGGAGAAGTTTTGTCATTAGTCTTCACACATGCATTTGGGTTGTTGTATAATATTTTTATCCAGTCAATAAATGATGACCCAAACCCAAATTCTTTTAAAGTTGCAAATAAAAGTTTCCAGTTTACACGGTCAAATGCTTTTTCTGCATCTAAAGATATAACTGTGGACTTCAGATTGTGTAGAGTTGAATAATCTATTATGTTAATTAATCTGTGCATGTTAGTGTAAGAATGTCTACCTTTTATAAAGCCTGTTTGATCAGGGTGAATAATGGAAGGGGTTATTTTCTCTATCCTTCTGGCTAGAGCTTTGCTGATTATTTTGAGATCTACGTTTATTAATGAAATTGGACGATAACTGGATGGGAGTGTAGGGTCCTTTCCTGGTTTTAATAGGACTGAAATATTCGCCAAGTTCATATTGGAGGGTATTTTTTGCTTTTCCTTTATTTCTAATACCATGCTGTAAAAGGTTGGAGCCAGTGTGGTCCAGAATTCTTTGTAGAATTCAGCTGGATAACCATCTGGACCTGGTGCTTTATTATTTGGCATACGGTGGAGAGCTTCATGGAGCTCATGAACTGAAATAGGTGAATCTAGAGCCATTTTCTTTTCCTGATTTATTTTAGGAAGATTGATGCTACTAAGAAATTGGTTAATATTATCATCTGTTGGATTTATTTGTGATGAATATAATGCTTTGTTAAATTCTTTGAAAGTATTGTTTATCATGTCAGGATCATGGCTGATATTTCCTTCTGAATCTTTTTTAGAGGAAATTGTTGTTTTCTCCTTATTTGCCTTTAGTTGGTTAGCCAGGAACTTTCCAGATTTGTTACCATGTTCAAAATTGTCCAATCGAAGTCTTTGCACCATGAATTGTGTTCTTTTATCTATTATTTCATTAAGTTCTAATTTGGCTTTTCTAATATCATTCAGTGTGTGTTCTTCTGGGGAGACATGGTAAGCTTCCTCTAGTGATTTAATTCTGAGTTCTAATTCTGATTTTCTCAAAGTTTCCTTCTTTTTCTTATGGGAAGAGAAGGATATTATTTTCCCTCTCATTACTGCTTTTCCTGCTTCCCACAGAACACACGCTGAAGTTTCTGGTCTGTTATTGTTTTCTAGATATGAGGACCATTCTCTTTTAAAGTAACTGATAAACTCAGAATCTGTAAGTAATGATGTATTAAATCTCCAGTTTCTAGTGGCTGGCTTACAGTTTTTACTTCTAAGGGTTAATGATACAGGTGCATGATCACTGATGATTATGGGATGGATCTTTATCTCTGATATGTCACTCATGAGTGAACTGCTGATTAGGAAGTAATCTAGTCTAGAATAGGTATGGTGAACTTAAGAGAAGAAAGTGTATTCTCTCAGTGTCGGGTGATGAGAACGCCATGCATCGCAAAGACCAAAATCCTTCATGTACTGTTTAACCGTTTCAGCTGATTTCCAACCTCGATACTTCCCTGATGAACTGTATTTGTCAAGAATAACATTTAAGTCCCCTGCTACAATGATTGTGTTATCTAAGTGATCATAGAGCGAAGTAAAGAGGGAGTGAAAAAAGGAGGAGTCATCAACATTTGGGCCATAAACATTTGCAATAGTTAACTTAACATTTTGAATAGATAATGTAACTATTAAAAATCTGCCTTCTGGATCTGTGATTGTTTGATCAATGTCAAATTTTAAACTTTTATTAATAAGAGTGGCTACTCCTCTTTGTCTGGAATTATAGCAAGCTGAGTAAACATGTGGAAACTGGTCCGTTGAAAGATTTATTGTTGAATTAGATAAATGAGTCTCCTGCAGGAGAACGATGTCTGCCTTCATTTCACGCATCTGATTAAGAATTTTTAACCTCTTCTCTCTTGTACCAGCTCCACGCACATTCCAAGTGACAAAACTCAGTGCATCCATAAACCAACAAAAACGAAGACTATCTGCATATTACAAACCTCAGTGTATCCATAAACCAGCAGAGATGGAGGTTATGTGCATATTACCACAGCGTGTGTCTGTGTGTAACCCGCTGCTTGTGCGCCTGTCAGCTGTGTGCGGTACCTGGATCTGCGCGTTAAGTGTCTCTATGTGTGCTTTCCTCGTACTGAACTGTGTGTGTATGTGTGAATCATGCATAACGTTGTGTCCGATGTTTAATCTTGTGCGTGCGCCATGAAACATATAAATAGAGAAGTAGGTGACATTACTGATAAAAGTGAAAGGGTTCAAACAAAGAAAAGTGAAAAGAGAAAAAAGTGACCGTGCCAAAGGAAGAAAATAATGTAAAAGAAACATCCGTGACGAGAACGGTGTAGCAGAGACGGGTGGAGAAAATACTGATAATTATTTTGAAACCACAGTATTACAAATATGGCATAACTTATTTAAGATTTAAGATTATTAAGGAACATACCAACAAGTCAGTAGAGCCACGTAGTGATGTTTGGGTCGCGGTACAACTGTCCATTGATAAATAATTTATCCACGGCGATGACAGCGCGAGCTCCTTCAGCGATGGATTTTCTCCTGATAGGGAACAAAACTCTCCGCCAATCCAGGATCTCTCTTGGAAACTGGTCATTTGCATAATGAAGGCCCCGAAGTTCACGACCCTGACTCTTCACCTGCTCCTTTTGTTTGTAGTTAACAAACTTGGCTACGATGGGCCGTGGCCGGCCGGCTCCGGGTTTCCTTCCGCCCAGACGGTGAACTCGGTGAAAGGCGATGTTCCCCACCGTTTCTTCCGGGAGCTTTAGATGAGTCTGGATGAAGTTTTTAACTGTGGTCTCGGGGTCCTCATCTGCTTGTTCTGGAATCCCTGCAAACACCAAGTTGTCCCTCATGCTTCTGGCTTGCAGATCCAGCACCGCTTCCTTCATCTTCTTGTTCTCCTCGGAGACTCTGGTCAATCCCTCGGTGAGGGATTTAACCGACTTTCTGTGGACCGCGTTTTCTCTGGCCAGTGTTTTCACTTGCTTCTGGCTGAATTCCAGTGATTCCTGCAAGGCCTGAAACTCTTTGTGGAGAATCTCCACCAGGCTCAAGTGCGCATCGAAACTACTGAGCTTTTTATCGATAGAAATAAGAACATCGGTCGTGTCGTTCCCCGGCGACGAAATGGCTCCGGATGAATCCTCGTTCCGCTGTCTTTTAGCCTGAGATGATGCGGCTGGGGTCGATGTTTGCTTTGGCTTCCCCATGACAACTCTGTCAAAACACTGATCTATGAAGTCCGTCAGGCTGGCCAAATCCTCCTCGTTGTGCTCCAGAATGCACCTTAAAGGGACACTATTTACCTACTTAGGAGAATGTTCAAATTAATTTCAGATTAATTTGGCAAAATGCACACATTAATAAATGAATGAATGAATGAATAGTTTACGTTTGCCTAGTGGGACTCCGCCGTCTCAACCTCACTACTTGCCTACAGCATTACGTCACTTACCTGCGTCCTCCCCCGTCACTTACCTGCAGACCTATTCCTAATAAAGCACCTGTTTGGGAGCTTGGGGAATGTATCTGTTTCTGACCAGCCTACATGTACCTACCGAATATGAGTAATGACATTGGTGTTGATTTTAAATATAATCACCATCCTCCTCAAATACATTGCTTTTTAAACACTTACATCACCAAGTGATTGAAAGATTTGAGAAAAATGTGAAAAAAACACAATAATCTGTAATATTATATTGGTTTCTTAGAAAGGATGTTGTTTGTACTCTAATGACCTGAAATGGGAGTAAATTTGTTCTTGGTGTCCCGTGTACCTTCATGGCAAATGCAATGAAATGTCAAAGTTTCTCAGGAGAAACACGTTCTTATACAAAGCATTCTATTTAGAGAAACACAACCAGTTAGACCACTAACCATTACTGGAATGAACAGAAATGTCCATAAGTATCCTCAACGCGTAATGACAAATGGATTACAGTGAAAACACAAAATATGAAGGTTGAACTCCAAAATGAATTTCTTATTTTTGGAATTAGTTCTATTCTATTCTGTTCTATTGGCTGGCAGTGACTTAAGAGCGGGTCATCCAATGACTGGTGGTTTAAAATCCCCCTCTCACAGTCCAGCTGTAGCTGTGTCCTTGGGCAGGGCACCCCACCATTTTTGCTTCCAGTGTTGGCATCGCTGGTGTACGAATGTTTGGTGGGGAAAACATTGCCGTGGATTGGCAGTTGTGGCTACACATGTCGCTTACTATCACAGGTATGAATGATGGACATAATGAATTAGGATAAAATGAGATCACGTGAATAAAAAAAACCCCAAAATTAGGCAAATAAACCTAAACTCATCGATACGCTGACATGACCTTTTCTTAAATCACACTGGCTCTGAGAAGTGAAGTCTTGGGGACTCTCTGGGCTCGTGGGCACCATGGGGGTCCATGGACCCAGGATGTGGAACCACTGGATTAAAGGAAGGCATAGACATTAATAAACACACCCTTACTTCTGTTGGCAAATAATAACAGAGATCTGTGAGTGTACTGGTTCCAGTACAAAGCAAATCTTCATCAGTAACATGTTTACTGCTCAGTCAGAAAGTCCTTCAGTGCTTAACTTATTCAACCCTGAAAGACATTCTCCCTCATGCTCAGACTAACAGAGTGTTGATGAAACAAGCTTGAAAACATTTGCAGAAAGCAAAGTTCAACACACCTCATGTACTCACCAACAGATATGCACAACAGATTTATTCATTCACTTTCTGAAGTGAATGTATGATTGGAACAGCTCTGCAATGGAGACTAATTAGCCTTAGTGTGTGTCTTAGGGTCAATTTAGTTGTGACACAAGGCTCCCCTGCTTGGCTGAAAATGTATTTTAATTTGGAAAACAACCCTGGAGGTTTCTCTGCAAATATTTGTGAGAACTTTTATTTTCAGGTAATTTTACCGTCAAGATGAGAGAAATGTGTGCAATCTGCATGGTTAGCATTTCAAGAAACTCCACCATAAAGTTAGGGACAACTTATTAGAATCAGGGTTTTGATGTATAAGGAAGTGATAAAACTGTTCTGCACCTCCAGTCCAGTAGGTGGTGATAAGAAAAAGTTAAAGACGATGCTTCATCCTGCGTGTGACATCAGCCAGCATAATGGAGGTTGCTCAAGTTTGTCTTTGGTTTTCACTGCAGTAAAAACCATGTGATCTCTGTGGAAGAGCAACATGTATCATCAGCAAAGGCCATTACAAAGGCCTGAGGAGAACGTCTTTAAATAGCTAAGATGTTCCAAACTCTAGATGAGGTTGAAATGGAAGCGATACTTTGAGGCCATCTGCAACTGGTAAAGACAACTGGTAAAAGTTAAATGTTTAAAAAAAGTTCTGACCACAAAAACATAGAGAGAGTGAGAAATAATTTCCTCCATTCTGGCATAATTGTGTGTTTGAGTTATTAGCTATGGGATTACAGATACAGGATTACTACCAGCCGGCTCATCGTTTACCCTGCATGTGGAAGCACGACAGACTGATGAGAAACACTTCGGAAGCATGTGAAATTGATTGATTGACAATCAGTTCCACATGTTGTTGTGCAAATGGAACAGAAAACAGGTGGAAATTATAGACAACTGGCAAGACACACCCAATAAAGGAGTGGTTCTGTAGGTGGTGACCACAGACCACTTCTCAGTTCCGATGCTTTCTGCCTGATGTTTTGGTCTGAATGCTGGCGGTGCTTTCATTCTAGTGGTAGCATGAGACGGAGTCTACAACCCACACAAGTGGCTCAGGTAGTGCAGCTCATCCAGGATGGCATATCAATGCCAGCTGTGGCAAGAAGGTTTGCTGTGTCTGTCAGCGTAGTGTCCAGAGCATGGAGGCGCTACCAGGAGACAGGCCAGTACATCAGGAGACGTGGAGGAGGCCGTGGGAACCAGACACACTGAGTGATGTCCTTTATAAAAACGCTCAGAGCACCTGGACCTCAGCTTCCATCCACTTCTACTTGCTACTATTTTTTTCTGCTTTTTTTTTTAAATAACCAAAATGTGGAATAAAGTTTGTCGAATTAAAATAAACACGCTTGAAGTTGCAGACCTGCTTAAACATACGGTGAACGGAAGTTTGGATTGTATTTGATATATTGATTTGGACTGTTTGCATGTATTTTCTACCAATCACACTTCAGCATTTTTTAAATTTGTTTTGGAGCAGATTCACATTCCAGAGAAGTATTAATGAGAAAGGAACAAAGCAATGCTGGTAGATTCAAGGACATTTTAAATATAGATGTCTGTAAAATGTCAAGGGGAATGAAAGACAGCTGGGTTGTGTAGCACACGTCCTCACAGGAAAGAGACCTTGTTTAGAGCTGTTAGCATCAGCGCTAAGTTGCTTTAGCAGATCCTTATTATTATTTACTTTTATTTAACCAGGAAGTCCCATTGAGATCAGAAATCTCTTTTACAAGGGAGACCTGGCCAATGTAGCAGCCATACAGAGTTAAAACTATACAACAAGTAAAAAACAAACACAGAATTAAATACAGAATTAAACACAAAAAAGCCAGAAATTACTTTAAGAAAAACATCGGCATTCTTCCTCAGGATAATCCTGAAATCATTCATGGATATGAATGTTTTTAGTTTCATAACTTTTCCTCACAGTGATGCATTATGATAAAATCTTTCTTTTCACAATATTAACATCTAACAGCTTCCTTCATTTTTTACTTTAACTGAAGTAAAATGCGGGAGGCTGACTGGGTGAAACCACCAGCAGCTAACAAAGTCAGAATGGATAACACGATCCTGCTCACGTTCACACATACGAGTCTGAGTGAATAAACTGTGCACGTGAAGCTTTGTGAGGCCTTCAGAGTTTGCAAATGTTTCCATTTTCCACACATGAAATCCCATCACCTCATGTCTCCAGTTTGTGATGTGATGGGTCTGTCCTGCTTGATTCTGGTCTACAAAGCCCAGCATAAGAAATGAGATAGTCTGCTGCAACAATATGATTTCTGCAAAGATTAATCCCAGTCCAAATTAATAGGAGACTCCACATTCAGCTGCTGGAGGTGCACAGCTTGATACAAAAACATGTTGCTGAGACACATCACAATTACTTGATTTCATCATTTATTAAAACAATTTCATTCAAAGATCCCACTATATCACAATTTTCCTAAAAACTGTTGGCTGGGTGGTCTTTCCAGGGTGTTCTCGCCTGTAGCTCTGAGTTGGATGAAACCATGTGAATGTCTACCATGCCTTCTGGGGTCTTTCCTTTCAGGCACATCCTGGCTGGCAGTGGGACGTCACGTTTGCCCAGATAAAACAATGTAAACCAACGTTTAATGACTAAACTTCATCACTGTGGACCAACAGAGCTGTTACACATTTTTATTATGTCTGATTATACAATTAGGAAAATATTAAATTGTTGAGCCTGTTGGTCAATGAAAAATGTTTAGTTTTGGTTAGGAAACAGTTCAGTGCAGCTACGTGACACGAGAATCTTACCACTGGTATACAGGTACACATCACATAAATGCTGATTCCTGCATCATGCAACACATCCTGCTTTCCAACTCCGGCATTGCTGAAAAACGGCGCTATAAGTGTTACTATAGGAACAACCTGACGGTGGCATACGGTACAGTGTGCATCTCTATAATTATTTACTGAAAATAAGAAATGATGAGTTCAGATAGTAGTGATCCTTCTCCTCACTTTATCTTAGGTTAAACATGGACTCATATCCCCTGAATTTGTCTGATAAGGCATACAGCAGAGAAGTAGCAGCAAAAAAAAACTCCACATGACAGGTATTGTGTAGAGAGAACTTTATAATCTCCAGCTGCATTTCTAAGAAAGCTGCTTCCTTCTACAGTAATTCTCCGTTTCTTATTGAATTGACTTGAGTTTAGACGAGGATCTGCTAATAAATCACGGAGTAATTCTCATTTTTCACTCTGCTGTCGTGCTCTCCACGTCCCAGTGACAGACAGTATAAAATGGGAGCAAGTCTTCCTCTGCTGGACCTGCAGGTAAGAAGCTGTGAAGATTCTGCCATTACAGCTCATTATGAATGGAAAGTGACATGTTTGAGTTACTGCTGTCATCACTGTGGATTGCACTGCCACTCCTTTTCACATGGGGGTCTTCAGATCTCGGATTTGCCAGATTTTCTCCTCCTGTTCTGTTAACATGTTTCTGCACATGCTGCTTTCTCTGGTGCTTTTCAAACTCTGTTACTCTTACTGTGGGAAGCATGATCCTTCATGCATCTTCTGTATGCAAATAGGAATTTTTTATTTGATGGATGAAGAACGAGATACTTTATGTTTTTATTATCTCAATTTAAGGTCAATATTAGATGTTAACTGTATATAATTATATGTAAAATAAAGGTTTTAATCATTTTAGTGCTTGTGATTCTATATTAATTGAAGCCATTGCAGCTTGAAAACTGTTTCATCCTCTGGATTTATCGAGGAAAATCCAGCTAAAGGTAACCTGAGGTTGCAGAAACCTCTGGGAGCTGGGTTATGTGGGTGGGTGTGTGCTTGGCCAGACTTCTGATTAGGCTTCACATTACTTCCAGACTTCTTTAATATGATGTGGAATCCACTGCTTGGAAATAAACCTTGAAGTTAGTCAGTTTCCCAAAGCAGCAAAGCATCCCAGGCTTTAGTTTCATCACCGTGCACCATGGCAGGAGGTTGAGCTCAACAAATGTAATCACAACTGCTGATGATGTGGCCAAAATGAATTTATAACAACACTGGAAATCTAAAACTTAGCCGTTTTATCTACCATAGATAGTAGAAAGATCAGTGAAGTCTAATGTTTTTGTGATGGACGAAGAAGTGGGAGGATTACCTGAAGATGCTGTGAAGAACGTTTTTTTTGTGAATAAAGCAGCTTAAATGTGAAACCTGACAGAAACGAGGCAACAGATTTCATAAATAACATTTTCTAGCATCAACGTGTTGAGATTCCCTACAGGAAGTCAGAGCCGCCGTAAGAGCGGAAAACAGGAGAAAGATCTTCAGGATTCTGTGAAGGAACGACTCATTAAAGCCAGATGAAGGAAACAATGATTAGTTTAGTGGCTAGCAAGAGAAGATGGACAGCGACTGCGGTGTGCGTGTTTGTTTGGCTGGATGCATGGTTAGTTGTGTGTCTGGCTCTTAGCGTGTGCAGATGCTTCATGCCGTGTAGTGTTCCGCCTTGTCACTGGGCGCCTCCTCCCTCCTCGTGTTAAATCAACCATCTAATCAAACTACAAGTTCAAACAGCGAAGCAGGACGCTGACTCGCTTCAGCAGCTGGACTTTAAGGATCTTTAGGCTCCATCACACTCATGGCTGGTATGTGGACACAGCAGAGGGTCTCTGCTCTGCTGCAACATTTGCATTGATTTTCTCCCGTCAAGCAGAATCTCTGATGCCAACAGTATAACGGTGGTCTCTGGAAAATAAAAAGTTTTAAAAAACAAAAAAATTCAACAGAATTGGAAAATCAAACAAACTAATGTCTCTGCACTGGGCTTATACCGCTGAGGTGTTCCATACTTTCCTGTTACGACACCTGGATCCACTGGATCAGAGGTGGGCAACTCCGGTCCTGCAGGTGTTCAGAGTTTCCCTGCTGCAACACACGCACACACACACACACACACACACGACTTAGCAGACTGGTACAGAGCTTGGCATTAAACTGTGCACCAGTCTGCCATTGGTTTGAGTCAGGTGTGTTGCAGCAGGGAAACTCCGGACACCTGCAGAACTTGAGTTTCCACCCCTGCACCAGATGATTCATCATAGAGTTCATTCAGCCCTGGAGGCAAAGCGCCGCAGCGCAAAGTTTACAGCCAGACTGCTGCTAACAGCCGAGTCGACAAGTAGCGCTAACCTGTGTGAGAATCCTGGTAATGCATCACCTTTGCAAGCCCCCCTCCTACGTAGACATGGTGTTCTGGTAGCATGGCAGAAAGAGTCAAGGTGAACGAGAAATGCTGCTTTTTGCTTGTCTTTGTCTTTCAGCCTTTCTTACAGGCTGGTTAGCAAAGAGCTTGTATTGCTAATTATGCAGCTTGTGTTGAGCTGTAACTTTTCTCAGCTGTTACTGCAAAGTTGGATTGTTGTCGACGCCTTTCCAACTTGAATCTGTGTGTGATGCATGAATGAACAGCCAAAGGTTATTCAAACTAAATAAAACCGACATGTAAATATAAAAGCGAACTGCAGAATGTAAGTCTAAATATCACGATTAAGAACCACAAACCTTTTAAAATCTAACATCACAGCCACAAAGGCTAAATGGAGACAGAACTGATGACACAATAATCACATTTTAGACATATCTTCTGATAGATTTAACCCTTTATGGGGCAGCCAATGAAATACCTTGGAATTTAAATTTTCAACCATAGAAAAGCTTTTTATTCTAATATGACAAGATTTTAATGTTTGGATACTTTAATCTAAAATAACAGAAGTTATACAGACATTAGCAGTCAGTACTTACAGTAACTAGTCAGTGAAGAATCTGTGATGTAGCCTGGTCTGTGATGACTGGTGAGGAGAATGCAGTCTGTTTCTATGATTCCATGGGTTAACATGCAGAGGCATCTTGTATCGCCAGTGAAGGGATCAATATGGCCATGTGCCCAAATAATGGTAAAAACTAGTTTCATTTATTTCATGAGAATAGTTTTATTTTCGGCAATCGGGGCAGCAAGCAGATATTGAGGACAGATAACCGGATCAGATTAGTTGGACAAAGTCAGACAGTTCCAGCTGGTTGTGCTGAAATCAGCACAGTATGTATGTTTCCATTACATCTGGAATCGCACAAAAGGGGTGCAATGAGGTGGTTTTTCAGACATTTGGATATAGAAATATATTACAAAAGTGTAATGGAAACACTTTTTTCACATTTACGTGTCCCCAGATGTGATGTGTGGCGTCATGTGACCAGTTCTGTTCTCATAAAGATGGCGTAATGCGGAGCAAACTACAACAAATTTCAGATTTCTAGAAAAGAAAATGAGAAAGAAAAGCTTCAAAAATCTGTAACAAATTCTCCACAAGTAGAAAACCCCATTAGGCTAAAGGGCTGAACACTGTTCAATAGAAAAACCTGCAAATTGCAGTTGTTGTTTGTCCAAACTTACAAATGTTCCTTTTATTTTGTGAAAAGTGTAATGAAAACACAGCTATAGTAAGTGTGCATGGATTCCCACCAGGGTAGACTCCATATGATTGGGCACCCAGTTCAGTTACATTCTCCTATAGTGAGTTTGCATTCACGCTGCACTACTCTAACAAATCAGACCTTTTAGATAACATGTTTTCCTCCCTGCAGTCTCTCCAGGGGCGGAGATGCACAAAGGGTTACTGAGGGAGAAGATGGAACAGAACACAGAAGAGAAATAGTTCATGTATCTGAAACGCCTCCATACTAGCATTAGCAAGTATGATTTCTGCCAGTATCTGACCACAGATACTTCACCCACCCATTGTTGTTTAAATGTACTTTGCTTTGTAGTCCGTTCCTGGTATTTGGTCTTGAAACAGATCAAGACTTTGCATGTGTAGACAGACCAAGTCCTCATCAGAACTTATTCATTCACATGTCCCCAAACCAGGCAGACTGTCAGAACAAACGGACTGGGACTCAAATCAAAAAGGCTGGTGTGAATGTGATCACAGCTGTTTGTTGCTCAGTGCAGACTATGCATAGTGGACCTCGAAGCCATTAGAGGGTCCTCAGACTGAACACCCAGCCTCGGCTGAGGATGATTATATTACCTTTTACATGAACAATCAAAGGCGCATGTAGGAAATAAAATAAGTTCCAGCGATCAGCTGTGACTGGTGTTTTTTGTGATCCCAGTCATCAGACTCCTCCGTCACAGAGTGACTGACATCTGCTGACAGGTATGATTGACAGCCACTCATCCAGCCTATCCGTGAGGATATGGATGGCAAACAGCGCTATGGCAGCGAGATGAGGTTGTGGGGCGGAAAACCAGAACAATTAAATGAAGTCAGACAGTTCAAGGAAAGAAGTTCAGTATTTTTCCTGATCTAAGGGTGGTGATTGGGGGGGGGGCTGCAGAGTTTTTAGCTAGCTGTTTGTAATTTGTCCTTTTTAAGCTAGCTCAACTAGTCTTGGATAAATGTTAAGTAGCTGAGATTTGTGTTTTCAAAATTCAGCTTTAATGAAGCTTCATAAAAGATGAAACCTGACAGAGCTGTGCTGTAATGGACAGAGAGAGTGACCGGAACAATGTTCTGTCCAATTATAGTGGAAGACAGACTTGTTTTAGCATCATTTGTGGGAAAACCAAGGGTCCCCAAACTGTTATGGGGTGGCTGTGAGGGATGGTGAAGGTGTGGACCCAAATGCAGAGATCAGGGAAACAGGGATGCAAATTCCAGAAGGTTTATTCTAACAAAGGCACTCAGGGGACTAACAACAAGGTACAACAAAATGATCCAGCAACTCGAGACTAAAACTGAGAGGTATAAATACACTGGGGAACCAAACAAGAAGCAGGTGTACGGAATGAACTGAAACAAGACCAGGTGAACTCAATGAGGAATCAATAAAGCTAAACAACAAACAAGGGAACCAAACAGGAAAAACTACAAAATAAAACAGGAAACCTGAAACTAAGGCAAAGCACTAACCACAAATCTCCTTTCAGAGCAGAAAATCTGGAAAAGAATAACATGGAAAGGAATTACTGTGAAATGAATCTCAATGTTTGTGGCTCGTTTTAACACTGAGAAAAAAAAACATGTTGAACTCTTCGGCCTGATGTAGCTGTAGTTGTTGGTGCACTGAGGATGCACAGGTGTTACACAACATACGTGGGAGGAAAGAATGTGAGAAGGAAGATTTTCCTCATTTAAATCTGGAGCGCAAGAAGAAAGCGTAACCCGGGCATAACATTTAAACAGGACTGTAGGAAGTCGACCTGGAGTCACAGCAAAGCTCGGAGCAGATCTTCGTCTTTTCTTCTTTCATTTATGTTAATTTATTTTAATGGAGTCCCACTGAATTCTGCAGGTTTACAGTGCACGATGGTAAACCTGTGCTCTGCAGTGTAGTGTTAGCAAACAGAAGCATCTGAAGCTTACAGGATGAGATGTGAGCGATTAGCTGCAAGTCCCAGTTTAATTGATATAGAAGAAAAGCATAAATTTTCCAGTTTATTTATTTATTTTTATTATTTTACAAATGAGTTCAGGTTCTCATTAGGAACTGTGTTTAGACAGAGTTTATAGTCTGATATTTGCTTCATGTGTTAACTAATGTTTTAATCTCAGGACCCCGGAAATGTTGAATTCAGCTCCTCGATGGGCTCCTGGGATCCTGCCAGTTTCAGCTCTGAGCTGTAAGAAAACAACTTAGGATCCTTGTGAGAAGAGGAGTAACATGAGACTCCTGCAGAAAACAATGCATGTCTGTTTAAGTGGACTCTACACATTCTGTTGATTTGCAACAAGCTTCAGGCTGTCTGTCTCTTTTATGTGAGCAGAGAATAATTGTGTTCATCCACCGTGCCACAAGTCATGTTCTCCATCTTCCATATCACAGAGAAGGCAAGGTGGCCTTTCCGCATCCATGCCTGATGATAGCGTGTAATGTTTGTCCTATTCACTCCAAGGCGTGATAATCTCATTGGTGACAAGTAGTCTCAGATGACAACAGCAGTCACCGTGAGAGCCGTGAAACACTTCCCATCTCTCTGGTGTTTGAGCAAAGCTTTTCAGGGCTTATCTGTTCACAGCAACATAAGCATGTCAACGATTTTCTGCTCTGCTACGACTGACCCACATGGTGTTTGTCCATGCCGGCAAGCTGCTGTTTCATGCATAAAGTACAAAAAATGACTTTTCTAAAACCAATAAAAACTTACTTTTCAGATATGAAATAAGATGAAAATACTTTATCACACCTGAACATTGTCATGTTGTTGTATGTTTTTCTGGTTTGTTGTTGTTTAATAAGAACAATAATAATTAATAACTTGCCTTTTGTAACTTTGTGTTTTGCATTTTTCTTGAAGGAGTCTCTCACTGAGCAAGTTGTGCATCGGATGGGAGGAATCTTCCTCCATTTTCAGCAGCCTGTGCAGCATTCCTTCCTGCACCATCAGCTCCAGATCAGTCCCCAGAACAGAACCAGAACTTCTGGATCAGTTTGTTCAGTTCCAGGTTCCTCAGCAGAGCTGATGGAGCTCTCCAACACAGACGGGCAGAAGATCTGCAACATCTTGCTTCAGACGCTGAAGGATCTCCTCTTCCTCCAGAAGGCGAGTCTGCTCTGTCCGTCCTTCCAGATGCTTCTGTGTTGCATTTCCAGTCCCAGTACTTTTATTCCTGCACCACCTCCATCTCCTCTGCCAGATGTAGACGGTGTTTCCTCCTCTTCCTCCTGAAGCCAACCATCATCTCTTTAGTTTTGTTTGTGTTCAAGATGAAGTGATTGTTTCTGTCAGACTGAATGACCAGTTCTCTGTTTCCTGTCTATCAGTGATCCTCTCCACAGCAGCAGAGTAATCAGAGTATTCCTGCAGAAGACAGGACTTTGGGTGGGAAGTGGGGACATTATGAAGAGGAAGGGTAAGAGTAGCGTTGTTGTGCTGCCGACTGTCTCAGACACACAACCTTTCAGTCTCACAAGCCTGGTCTGTTCATCAGATTAGTCAGAAAGTCATAAATCTGTCTTCTTCCTGGATCATCTAGAACATCGGTCCTGAAGTTGGACTGCGGTTTAGAGGACAGTGATGTTGTCATTCAGACGCTTTTTGAAGAAGCTGAACGTCTCAGGTTCAGCTCATTAGCTCTGTCACCACACATCCCCCACGTTGCTCTGCTGGAGCTGCTCTCTCAATTCTTCCTCTTGTCCTCCTTGAACTTCTCCATATTGTCTTTAGTTGTTCTGTGTTGTCTTCAGTAATGTCTCCCTCCCTGAAGGATTTCCTTGTGATGTTTAGCAGTTTTTTCAGGTTTCTGCTGATCCAGGGTTTGTTTAGGGAAACATCTGTTCTTGTTGGGACGTTGCTGAACTTGGTGTAATCTGTCACATATTTAGAAATGGCACTGATGTCCTCTCCATGTGGTTCACAGGAGACGTTCCAGTCTGCAGACTTGAAGCGTCCTCTCAGAGGATCTTCAGGTTTTAGTTGTCTGTGTGAAGACAGGCTGCTGCTGGAGGTTGGGCTTGTAGGAGATGAGAGAAGCCAGATTATAGTCGGATCTTTCTGAAGGAGGCAGAGCAGAGGACCTGGATGCATTTTAACATCAGACCAATACTACAAGACTAGCATGGTGCCATAATAAATGAAGAAAAGGCATCCATGCATCTGATGTGATGACTTGCTGACAGAGGAACAACTTGTAGACAGGATGAAGAAAGGCAGGGTATGAACAGGACGAAAGATGGACCAACACTTGGTTAGTGTTCATCGACCATTACTACTGAACCAAACCTAGTGGAATTCTGTTTCTTGTTTCCACCTAGAGGCCTGGCTTGGGACAGGACTGTTTGGTGTGGTAAACCCAGATGTGTTGCATTTCCCTATCCAGATGGACCCTTACCTGGTAGACAGGGAGTAGGCGATAGGAATAGATGCTTCAGCTGTGTGCTATTTTGCATAAAATTGTAGCATGGCTGCAGAAACAAAGGACACGAAGGACAGACATCCAGCAGCTTGTACCGTTGCAACTCTGCATGTGGATATAAGAAGCACTTTGGCAGAGCAATGGCAGACTTGCTCAGGGAGGTACCCTCTAATGATGGCAAATTCAGCATCCATCCTGTACTCTTATGTCTCTCCAGCCAGTAAATGTCAGTCACTTTTGACTAGTCTCATGTCTTGCTCCCTCCCCTGCTCTCTTTTGGTCTTCTCTTCCTCTCATGTTGTCTTTTTGGGTCTTTTGGGTTTACAGGGACTTCCTTACCAATTTGAGTGAGAATGGATTAGGGTTTAGTCCACAATTTTAATGCCTTTAATACCGACATGGTGTCAGACAGCCATTGCAAGTGGCTTAATCACCAATATAAATAATAAGGGGACAACAATCCTGTCTAGTACCTCTGTAAAGATTAAAAAGGGATCATTTGTTAATAAAGTGGCTAGAGCGTCTGCATAGAGTAATTTAATCCATATTAGAAATGTATTATTTATATAAAATATTTGAAGAGTTTCGAACAAGTAAGGCCATTCTATCATGTCAAAGCTTTTTTTCTACATCTAGGGACAAGACAGCAGTGTCCGTGTGACCAGAGGTATCGAAATTTATATTAAAGTCACAACAGATATTATGAAAACCACAATGCCCATAAACAAGGCCATTTGATCAGAATGAACCAATCACTGCACAAGTTTAGTCAAATGTCCAGTTAATACTTTGCAAAGGATTTTTAAATCAGTATTGAGAAAAGATGTTGGTCTGTAAGATTAACAAGAGGTGGAAATCTTGTCTGGTTTTAATAAAAGAATAATTACTGCCCTGTTTAATGAATGAGGAAGAGATCCACTCTCCAATGATTCTTTAAATGTCTCAAGTACAGTGTGCAGAAGAAGATGATAAAAAAAGACATATATTGAAACAGGAATACCATCATGTCCAGGGGTTTTTGGCCCCCGTCAAACTTTTAAATGTTGATGGTAGCTCACTCCACAAAATATCAAGGTCCAAATCAGCAACAGAACTCCTATCTAATGATTTTATATTTAATGAATCTAGAAATTCTTTTTGCTTTTGCAACACAGAAGGGATCATAATATAGCAAAACAATTTCTCAAAAAAGGTTTGAAAAGCCTGATTATTGATTGATTAAAGTCTCTAGTTTCTGTCTTTACATCTAGTTTTAATGCATTTATTGATCTTTCAGCTTCAAGTTGTTTAATTGGCCACCATGGTCAGTCAGCCATGGTGCATCATGTGTGTGTGTGTGTGTGTTGAGGCAACACAGGTTTATGTGTATGGCACCTTTCACGTACAAGACAATTCAAAGTGCTTTACAGAAACATTAAAAGCATTACAGACGGTGCAAAGAAAGCATCAGCATAAATGAAACTCACCTGTAACCTGATGCCTCAGGATGGAAAACAGTAGCTAAGTGGTTTCTCAGCCCTGGTGTTGCTGCAGGACAGAGACTGCTCCAGTAATGTATAGAAAGTGTCAGTGTGGCGCCAAACCAAAGGTTTTCAGAGCAGAAAGTTTCACAGAGATACTTTAAACAACAATAATCTCACTTAAGGTTTGAAGACGCTGCTGTTCCCATTTTGTTCTTATTGCCACGTCAAACAGGAAGTGACAGTGTTTTTGACCAATCAACAGATAGGAATGTGTCAAGCTCCACCCTTTGGGGTGGAGTCCATAAGACTGGGACCCCAGTAGGAAGTGATTGATAAAAACTATAAATCCAAAGTTAGTTGTTGGTCTCATACAGTCAGCAGCCCTTCGGCTGAGTGAAGGCCAAACACTGCAAACCTAACCTGCCAGAAATCTACTGATGTCTTCAGAACAAGTTAGGTCCTTCGTAAGAAAGAAATGTCTTAATGTTTTTAAAAGTAAAGACAGAGAGTTTCTCCCTGGAGCAAAGATGGACTGCTGTTTGACTTCCACAGACCTTCATCGCTGAGGATGCTTACAGAGTCGGAAACAGTAACCATTCAAGCTTGTCCAAAGTTTCTTAGACTGTTTAATGCACCTAATGTGTGGAAGTCTGAGTTCCCAGGTGACATGGTGCATGCGCTCTGTGAGTGTGGTTGGTAGGAACGTGTCCTTACCATCATCCAGGCAACACCGGACTCTTCATTTGGTCACTTGCTCTTATAAACTTCTGCATGGCTAGATTTCTTCTCCAATGGAAAATATCATTTTGTGAATAAGCATCATAACATAATAATTTATATCATAATCTCTCAGCCTTCTCATGCAGTAATATCACCCTTTAAGGAACAAGGTGTCTCATTTGTGTCCATATTGATGATGACCATGTAGGAGAAAATAAAGCACATCTACCAGGCTGATGGAGGAGCTGTGCAGAGCTGTAACTTCCTGGCTGAAAAGGGAGCTGCTGTCATAAACCTTGGTGTTTTCCAGTGTGACGTTGTGTTATCTGTTTGTTTTGTTGATAGCGTGTCTGTTTCACAAGTCTGTCCAATTCATTTGCTCACGTTAAAACTTCTGACAGGATCTTAACTCAGACCTGGTGCAGTTTTATTAAACAGACTTTCTAATAGCCAGCCGCCCTGCCACATATATTATTTTGGATATTAAAACCACATACAATGCAAATGTCTTCAGGGAAGTCAGTAGTTAGGTCACCTCATCTGGTTTTATTTATGCCCACTTGCTTTAGTGCAGCACATGTCCCTGGTGTGTCTTTATCCTGCCAGCCTGCACCATATTAAAAGTTAAAAAAATCATTTAGGTAATGTAGAACAGCTTTAATAGATTACATTAATTTAATAATTGTCAGACCCTGCCAAATCTCAGAACCAGGTTTCATATTTCAAAGCAGAAATCAAACAAAGTTGATCTTTTTTCTTTTATATGATTCTTTCAAATTCTTTGCTGCTTTTGCTCAAATTTATTCATTTTGTGCATATTATTATTATGCTAAAAACATTTATTCTAATAAAAACCATGAAAAATTACATCACTTTTAATGAAAGTCATTGAAAGTGCTCTCTTAATGACTTTCACAGACTTTAGTCTTTCTTTTTACACCATTTGACGTGGTTTGAAAGCATCCAGTGACATGGGTAATATTCTCCCAACGAGCAGATCCACACCAGAAGCTGTGACATCAGGATGTTGGAGCTGCCCCTAAATGATTAAAACATATTATTGAAATCCCATCTTAATAAATAATGGAGCGTTAAGCCAGTCTGCTGTGACTCCCAGAGTCTCATATCCAACTGCCAAAAGCTGTCTTGGATGGGAGTCATGGGTCTAGATGCTAAGCCAGAAAATCACACTTGGTCACAGGCTGTGAGGAGCATTACTGGTTGCCCAGCATAGTCCCCACAGCGGGTGCATTAGCACGGCGACCGAGGTGAGAAAACGCCATCTCAGACTGAGTTATACTGCATTGTAAGAATCCTCCATATGAAAGCAACAAGCTGCCTCTCAGGTAAATAAAGCTGCAGCAGAGCTCAGGTGAGAATGGTTTTCACTGTTTGTCTCCAAGAGGCTGAAGTGTGAAAACTGCTTTTCCTGCAGTCTGGGAGAAAATAGCAGAGTTTTATTTTAGAATAGGAAGTTGTTTGTATGGAATCAGCCTGTTTCCATCCACTTCTGGTTCTGGAAAAAAGTTAGTTGGTTGGTTTAGAAGTGAAACTTCAGCTCCTGGCATGTTGCAGTCGCTGTGAAGAGGCACAACGTTGCTGGAGGACAGTCAGCATGAAGGAAGAACGTACATTTCTGTACATTTATTCAGAAAAACAGCAGCAGATGTTATCAGACACATTATTTGCAGCAAAGCCTGGTAATGTTCATGAACTGGAACAAGTGAAAAGCAACCTGCTACCTCACCAGGACTTTCTCCTTTTCACTTTGTGTTGCTCTTAGTTTCTAAGATGTCACAGACTTTAGTTTTGTCATCATCATCTTTGACACATTCAACACCATTTCCTGTGAATGCAGAGAACTACGGCGTTGTGACAGGCTGACAGGGCATCTGCTTCAGCTGTGAGGTAGCTGCAAACACAGCCAGACCTGAAGCTTCACCAACATTCAGCCCACATTGAGCTTCCACAGCGCAGACTGGAAGATTTAACATGTTTCTTTCTGAAGCCATTTCCAGGTTTCAGCTCGATGATGGAGGACATACTGAATAAATGATGTCTGTATTCCTGATCATTTTCTTCGTGTATAATCAGTGGTGCAGTCCAGGGTATACATGCATATATGGAGAGTAGCCACTACTTTTTCAGTCAGCATAGAGTAAACCCGCCTCTACCCCCCCTGTGATGCTGCTTTTACAGTTCCAAACGTCCTGACACATGTAGCTACGTTGCCCAGCAGCTAAGCTAAGGTTACTGATGCTACACTGGTGCACTTAGTTAACTGCTGCTTAACTTTAGCCTGAACATAGACATAATAAAGCTATATGAGTATATATCTATGTGCCTGTCTCTCACCAGTCTGTGTGCCAGTATTGGTTCAGTCATTTCATAACTCTTCCTCCCTGAAACCGAAGAGCAGAAATGATGTGAAAATGAGCAGATTTACTGATGGATCTTTGAAGTAGACTAAACAGAGTCTTCCATGTCACTTTTTCTGAACCAGCGTTTTTCTGGGCTACTTTTTTCTGCTTTTAAAACAAGGGGGAAAAAAATGAGAGTATACCCACTTCCTGATGGACCACTACGCCACTGTGTAAAATATCTGATCATGCTGTGAGAAACAGAATGAACAAACAGCAAAGTTTTCTTACATTTTGATGCATATAGTCATAATGTTTCTGCTTGACTCAGAGGGGAGATATCACGCTGTAACAGAGTGTGTATCCTAACATGCATGAAAGCAAAAGTGACTTCATGATTTGTTTTTTTTTTACTGGAAATCGATGAGAGAAAGTTTAAAATTCATGTCATGTATGTTTCCGTGGTAACAAACACACATTGATGTGGGAAGTGTGAGCTGCTTGTGTTTTATTCTGTTGTCTTTCAGTAGCTGCTCAACACATGAAATTAAAACTTAAAAAAGACATGACAAAAGACAGGCGTTGTCTTTTGTTTATTGTTACTTCTGAACACCAAGCTGCTGTTCTGGGTGCAGTCGGGGAATAAGAGTCCTGCCCTGCCTTGCCCTCACTCAGTTTATCCTCCCTCTCCAACCACAGCTGCACCTGGTCAACCTGAGGAACACATACAGTCACCACCATCACCAGTTCTGTCCTCCAACAGTCACCAGTCTGTTGTCAAACTCCTGTTCCTGATTCCCTTCTGAACCTTTTCCCAAATGAAACATTCGGATCATTCCGACCTTCTGCAGCGGGAGTCCGTCATCAAAACCAGGGCAAAAAGAACATTTTCTGTCTTATCCCTCACGACTGGGTCACATATGTGATGTTACTGATCGCTCTGTTGTCCAGATTTCATCTTTGATTCGAAGAAAAACCTTTCAGTTCAGGTCCTGATATGTGGAACAACCGGCAGCTTCTACACAACCAAGCAGACAGAAACACGGAAGAGTCTGGAACTTCCTGGTGTGTGGATGGTGACAGACGTTGGGATTAAAAACCTTCATGAGAAATCCTGCATCATTTCTGCGCCTGGAAGTAGGACTGTTGTTGCTACATGGAAACCAACGTTACTGGCTGTATCTCTGTGTCCAGGCCTGGACTGTCTCTGGTTTGTCCTCATAAAAAGGATCAGGCATCCTGGTGGATGAACCTGAATTCATTCCTGTAATATTTAATCAGCGAGCAGGAAAGAACCTCAAACAACTGAAGTAGCAAGAATTAGAAAATCTTTAGCGTTTATTTACCAAAACATGAGCTTTATGTGTCTTTGTCACCAGATGACCACAGTCCAATTAACTTACTGTGCCAGTGTTTGAAGCAAGCAAACACCAAGATGAGAATTTTCTTCAATTAAATGAAGAAAAAACTGAGATGATTCTGTTTGCTAGCAAAGAGAAGAGGGTCAGTGTTGGTAAACACCTGGAGACTCCAGCTCTCTAAACCACCGATCAGGTCTGGAAGCTTGGAGTGTTGATGGACTCAGATCTGACTTTCAGCATCACAGCTTCACTAAGAAGCTTTTTACCATCAGAACCATCAACAGAATGAAAAGTTTAGTCTCCCAGTAAGACCAGTAGAAACTCCTCCATCATTCATCTCCAGCAGACTGGATTACTGGAACGGTCTTTCAACAGGACTCCCCAGTAAAACCAGTAGACTGGATTACTGGAATGGTCTTTCAACAGGACTCCCCAGTAAAACCAGTAGACTGGATTACTGGAATGGTCTTTCAACAGGACTTCCTAAAAAGAACTTTAAACATCTGCAGCTCATCCAGATGCTGCTGCTGGAGCTTTAACCAGGACTAAAAGGTCTGAACACATCGCACCAGTTCTAACATCTTTACACTGGTTTCCAGTTTATACTGGTTTCCAGTCAGTCACAGGATAGATTTTAAAACTCTGCTGATTGTTCACAGAATCCCAGAATGGTTCTGGACCAGGATACATCTGTGATATGTTCAGAGAATATAAACCTGCAGAGCTCTTTGATCCAAAGACTTGGGTCATCTAGTCCAGACCTGAGACCAGATCAGAGTCTAGACCCGAATCCGGACTAAACATGGAGAAGCAGCATTTGGCTGTGATGCTGCTGACAGCTCACCAGTCCATCGCAGGGCCACTCAGAGACAAACAACCCCTAACACTAATACTCATTCCTCAGGGCAATTTAGTGTAACCAACTAACCTAACATCATGTCTTTGGACGGTGGGAGGAAGCTGGAGAACCTGAAGAGAACCCTGGCATACACAGGGAGAACATGCAAACTCCACACAGAAAGGCCCCTGACCAAACCCCGCCCCAGCCGAGGATCGACCCAGTGACCTTCTTGCTGTGAGGCCACAGTGCTAACCACCAGGCCACCTGTAATGCTTTTAATGTGTGTGAAACACTTTGGATTGTCTCGTACATGAAAGGTGCTGTATAAATAATCTTGCCTTGGTTTATGACTCTGTGAAGAACTCTGAAAGAACCTCCAGCAGCTTCATGACTGGAAGAAACAAAAACTATGGAAATGGTGGAAGTTTCCAGAGATCAAGAACATGTTCACCACATGTGGGCTCTGCAGCACCGAGGCAGAAATATTAAGTTGCCTCAGGTTGCTTTTGCCAGAGCCCTCATCTATAATTTCTTTATGTTTTTCTACACCTCCTGCAGGTGTAATGTCATGTTTGAAGCCGCATGCCAGCAAGGAAGACAAGCTGCTGGATGTCCGCCATTCTCCAGCTTTCTTTCTGGCTCACATTCTTCTTTGTTTCACTTCAGGGAAGTGTTGCATGTAGGTATGCACCCTCCATCAAACCTAGCAGGTGAGGAGATGTGTTACCAAACTGCCCCGAGCCGGATCCCTCGCTGGTAACTGGGCTTTTAGAACACACTAAAAGGGTTAAATTGTTAGGTTGCAACTTCACTATTTTTGCAAATTTGTATCACATTGAAGCTATTTATAAAAAATGAAGGTCCTGGACCTGCAGCCTGTTGTTCACGCCACAACTAATGATGCAGACATCATGCGAAGCAGGAAAACACGGAGGCTTGGTGTGAGCACAGGAGGTGGAAATGTGAACACTGCAGCCAGGATAGCGTATCCGCTCTGTCTCCGTCATGTCTGTGTCTCAGCTTTAACTGAGCACCAGATGGAAACAGGTCAATAAGTCCTGGATGGCTCACATTCACTTTTTCCCAGGATGCATTAAAATGTGGTTGATGTGAATCTGCTGGACACCATCAGACTTGATCAATACATGCTGAAAAGGCTCATGGAGGTTGCCAGGTTGGAGGTGGTTTTCAGGGAGCCTTGGGAGACGATATTCATCAAGTCAAAGGGAATCCCACCATGACGATGTATGGATTCATCCTGCTCTGTAGCGCAGTTTAGTTTAGACCTTCTGAAGTTTGTTGCCAATAAATTCTGTAAAGCTTGATGGTTAAAAAATAGTCCTTCTTCTCTCTGGAGTGAAAGAGAAAAGGAAAACCTTCAGTCAGAAGTCAGTGCTGCTGATTCATCAGCGAATGGTTGTCATGTTGAGACCTGACAACATGACACCAACCTGCTTTGTTCACATAGAAATCATCACCAATATAGAATTCATAGACCTCCCCAGGATTGTGTTTAGGGATGTTTGGTGACGTCAGCAGAAGTAGCTGATGATGATACTGATGATAGTATATGATGATGATGATAGTATATCTGATACTCAGATATCCTTCAAAGCAGATGAAACAAATCAGCCCGATAGGCTACAAAATTGTCTCATAGACAACCTGGATGGCATTACTTTAGCTTCCAGTGCTACAGTGAGAAACCTTGGAGTAATATTTGACCCTGACCTGTCCTTTGGCCCACATATTAAGCAGGTTACTAAAACAGCCTTCTTTCATTTACGTAATATAGCCAAAATTAGGGACATTCTGTCTCAGAGTGATGCAGAAAAACTGGTTCACGCTTTTGTTACTTCGAGACTAGATTACTGTAACTCTCTATTACTGGGCTGTCCTAAATATGCCCTGAAAAGCCTTCAGCTGATCCAGAATTCTGCAGCCAGAGTCCTGACCAGAACCAGCAGGAGAGATCATATTTCTCCAGTTTTAGCCTCTCTTCATTGGCTGCCTGTTGAATCTAGAATAGAATTTAAAATCCTTCTCCTTACATATAAAGCCCTCCACAACCAGGCACCACTATAAACCAAAGACCTCATAGTTCCTTATATACCAAGTAGAGTACTTCGTTCGCAGACTGCAGGCTTACTTGTGGTTCCTAGAGTCTCAAAGAGCCGAGCAGGAGGCAGAGCCTTTGGTTATCAGGCCCCTCTCTTATGGAATAAGCTCCCAGTTAGTGTTAGGGAAGCAGACACCCTCCCCACCTTTAAGACTAGGCTGAAGACTTATCTTTTTGATAAGTCCTATAGCTAGGGATGGTTAGCATCCCTTAGTTATGCTGCTATAGGTTTAGACTGCTGAGGGACATTTCCTGATACACTGAGCTTCTTTCTCTCTCTCTTTCTCTCTCTCTTTTGCTCTTGTTTGTAGATGTCACCTGCAAAAATGACTAGTTTTTTCACGTTTCAAAGAATAGATACCAATATTTTTGCCGTGAATTTGACACCATGTGGGATTTTCATTCATGACCTTTGTTACGACCCCAGGCCTTTGCATTGGTGTGTATGTTTATTCATTCATATAAAAAGAAAAATCTTCAGCTTCAGGAGTTTCTGGAGAAAGTCTGTAACTTTATTTCTTTTTTCTTTTCTACAAATGAAGACCATTTTCTGCTTGGATGAATTTCAGCTCATCAAAAGTCCCACAATCACACTAAAGACTGTCAAGATCTCATAGACTGTGTGACATCTGTTAAGGTAGCCCTTTAAACTTTACGCCAAATTACTGCTGGGTCCATCCATCCAGTCACTCACTGCGCTTGATCATCCCGTCTCTTTGCAGGCGTCTAAAGTTTAATTACATAATTAGGAAAATATAGAAGATAAGAAAAACATCTTCTTAGTTTAATTTCTCTACATCCCTGCAGAGTCTGGAGCCTTGTTTTAGAGACGACTTTGGACCTGAGCAGTCAGACATCCATCAGCGCAGCAGCTGAAGGACAGAACTGACCCCCACTGTGTGTCTTTTTCACTACGAACATCCACGACAAACTTACTTCTCACTTGCTTCTGTGTCCCTCTAACAGATGAAGTATCATCCCTGTTATCTGACGCCCTCAGTAGAGACTCACTTTCACTAATGACCTGACATGTGGTGGATATGTGCTGGAGGGCAGGGCCATTACTTTTCAATTACTTAACGGCAATGGCGCAGGAGACTTCATCAGTTAATAGGATGCATGCCTGCGTGATGGCAGGTGCATAGCAGAGGCTTATAGACCATATGAGTAAATGTAAAGGTTCTATTTAAAAGGATTTTCTTGGACTGAAAGCACGACCAGTAAGAGAAGGTGTCAGGAAGTTTCCAAAACTGGCCAGTAAATAACAAAGTTATTTCTGGCATGATGCAGAATCATGACTCACTTTAAGGATTGCTTTTTAGTAAAGAATACACGACAGCCTGGCAACAGCTTCTTGGTGATTTCTGCAGACTGGCTTCACACGCTGCTGGGAAGAGGAAGCTCAGGTATTGTAATTTGATTGGCCTGAAGCATTTTACCACCCTGCTGCAACAATGGCTGCAATCAACGCCAGCAACAATCAAACCTAGAATCAGAAAATGGAGACAACTCACCTAAAAATGACCCGGTATTCATCAATTTCCTGACAAAAAAACATCTTGTTTTTGTTTGTTGACGGGGGTCCCAACATCCTCTGAATTGGCTGTTTCTGTGCTGGCCACCGCTCTGGAGCCACTACAGCTGATTATACAGAGAAGAATGTTATAAAATAAACACTGGTGAACATAATTAACAGCAGAGCACACCTTCAACACGGCAATGATTAAACTACAGAGTGTGTTTTATCCGTTTTCACTGCAACAAAGAACAGGAGGTCAGTCCTGCCCACAGCAATGTCCCTGAACTTACAATCACTGCGCCGTGTTTCCACCATTTCATGTTAAGGGTTAATAAAAATATAATTTTACCTTTTTCATTTGATATTTCCACACATCGACGTTCCATCATGTTGCAGCTGTGCTTCGTCTTATCCGTCTTCTCTATTATAAACCAGAAATGAATTAAAAGCACATGCACAGCTCAGACGGCGTCCCGGTGTGACTTTGGTGTTACACTGAGGAGGATGAGGAAGACATTGTCAGGGTAGAGTAATGTCACAGGACTCATCGAGAACAAAACAGTGTCTTTACATTATAACAACAAACACACTGATGAAAAAAACAGAAATGTTCTATTTATGCAGCATCGAACATGAAGAAGTAAACCATCTGACTTGTAGTTGTTGAAGATATGGATGTGTGTTCAGGCCAACAGATGACAGCACCATGTAGAAGACCTCTCTGAAAGACAAACTTCAAGTTGAGGGTTCGGCTGTAAGGCTGAGATGATGGATAAGGTCTGAAAAGTGTTGTTGTGATTTCCTGTTAGCCAAAGATGACACGCAGATGTTAACGTGAAAACCATTTTATTACTTTTAATGTATGAAGCTGCAGTTTTTAGACCTTTAACATGAGTCTCAGTGTTGTGACTTCATGAGTCAGAAAACTTCATATAGAATGTAAAACAATGTAAAACACAGAGAAACGTTCGGCAGATCTGCACAACAGAGCAAAGAGAA
>NC_136613.1:34661482-34896482 GCF_933228915.1 Telmatherina bonti | reverse complement strand
ACTGATTTCTGCCTCTTCATGAACCCAACAGAATCACATCATCTGCAAAAAGCACGACCCATTCCTGATTTCACCTAACTGGACCCCCTCAACACCTCAGATGATCCGAGAAATTCTCTCTGACCCTTAATCGACACAAATCTGACTTTCTGCCGGCAATGTGGACAAACTCTGGACGCAGTCATACGAGGACTGGACAGCACCTACCAAAGGATCTGGTTCTCCGTACTCTCAAAGCACTCTCCACAGAGCTTAGACAGGCAGTGTCTCCTCCAAGTCCACAAAGCACATGTAGACTGGTTGGTGAACTCCAATGCCCCCTCCAAGACCCTGCAGGACTCGTCCACTTCTCCACGGCGAGGGCGAGAACCACATCGCTCCTCCTGGATCCAAGGTTTGAGGTCTGACAGACCTTGTTCTTCAGGAATCCTTAATAAGCCTGAACAGGGAGGCTGAGAAGTCTCCTCCTGTGGTTGGACCACACTCTCTCCAATGTCCATGTCACGCTGAAGAACTGAGCTTTCACACACTCAGACAGTCGATGCGAAGAAAGATGAAGAAACGTTTCACTGTTGTCATCATTTCAATGATCCTGCATGGAAATAATCATCACTGTAATTGACGAAGAGGGCCAGTAGGACAGAGTCTAAACTCTGTCCTACTGGCCTCAGCAGATCCTGCTGCATGAAGCATCATGTCGACGGTGTTTTCTCTTGACTCCCTGAGAAGCTGAAGTTCTTTCAGAAGATGACAGGATATGTTTTCTGTTTGTCTTTAACACACTGACACTAGAAATACAGTCAGTCAGAGAAAGGCAGCCAGCAAAGTTCTCTGCCTGCTGCAGGAACTGAAGAGAAGATGTAAAACTTTAACAGAAAATGTGACTAATTTAACAAACTTTTATTTGGACTCACATCAACATTCCACATGTATGAAATAACTGCTTAATAAACAAACAAATCCCTTTTATTTTATCATCTAAAACAATTCTAAAGACCTTCAGATGTTTGAAAGACTGAAGACATGATTTGTGCACAACGATATTACAACATTTCAGCTGTCTGATCCTGGAAACACACCAACTGTTCCATGTGGAATCAGACCTGCCAGTCTTTCTTTAGTGCAACTCAGGGTTGCAGGGAAGCTGGAGCCAATCCCAGCAATCACCAGGCAAGAGGCAGCTACCCCTGGACAGGTCACCGGTCCATGGCAGGAACCATCTCACCTCTTCTCTCACTGAACACAACAGCAGCAGGATAAAACTTCACTTATTGGAAGAATATTTGTAGTTAAAGTTCATAAAAGCCACAGAGTCAGATATACTTCAGTGTCTGCTTCCCTGCAGTAAAGATTTCTGCCACCACAGTGGGCCGGTTTTATAGGAAGACGTTTGATGATGATGCTGCATAATGCTCTCTGTTACTTTAGCATCACAGTTGTGTTTCCTGTAAAAGAGCCCACCTCACACTCTCTCTACAGGCTTCTGAGCAGGAAGGCCGTTAACAACACACACTTTTTGTTGGCATCAGAAGTGTGAAATCTCACACACACCTCTAGTAAACATAAAGCTTGGAGAAGTGGCCAACCGCCCTGAGAGGAAGAAACAGACAGGTTTCTTCATGGATCTGTTCGTGTTTTCAGGTTCCCTGGTTCCTGTTGTTGTGTTTGTACTGATTGTCCAGACCTGGGACTGGTGCTGTATGTGAGGATTTATATCCGGTTACCTTCATTAGAGATGTTGCTTGTGTGTACATGGTTGTTGACTTTGTACATACAGGTGACTGTCGTCGTATCTGCATGATTTCAGAGGTGTGTGTGAGAGTTAAAAATCCATTCTGTCCTAAACAGCATGTCATCGTCTTGCACCTCCTCCTTGGTCATGGCCGTCCTCCTCTACCTCCTTTCTTTCCTTTTCACCAGCCTCGTTCTTCCCCCCATCCCACCATATTTCGGTTTTACACGTCGCCTCTGTTAACTCTCCTCCTCGCAGTTTCTCCAGGTAGCAGCAGGTAAACGATGGATGAATGACGCATCGTGGAACAGAGTTTACATAGCGACAGTGAAGGAGAGGAAACTAAAACGATTTGATTGGTTCTGCTGAACTGGACAGGACGTTTTGTGTTTATCCATTCAGCAGCACAGGTTTTACAGCTCAGGTTATGTTATTATTAAAGATGTGCTGCGTAACATTCTGACTTTAACAACCTTTCCTTCTGACTCGTTTGATAGCAGAGAGAACAAGCATTTCTTCCAGGATGCTGTGTTTCACTTCACACACCACATCACATGTTTAGCAACCAGATATAACCACATTTTTAACACACTGCAACTGATTTAGAAATATTACAGGGAATTATGAGGGACAGATCAAGAGATAAGACAAGACTGTCTCATAGTCACTGCAGAGATCTCACAGTACAGGTAGAATGACGCTGGATGCTGGACCAGGTGATGCTGAGGGACACATCATGCAGAAAAGTCTCTGGTGCACCTGTTTGGTATTTATATTCTAAACTGTAAGCTAGTCCGATGAGAACATGACATAAGTTTTAGTATACATTCAGTATACATATCGCTTTAAGAGCACATCGTCCTTGATCCACAGGAGAGGACTCAGAAAGGTTCATCTGTCATCAGTTGTTAGTTTTGCTTTCAGAGTAGATCCGGTCTACAGTCTGTCAAATGATATCCATCATACACTCGCTGTTTAAAGTCTATAAATAGTTCTTCTTTCAAATACAGGTCTGCAAGGAGTAGTCTCTTGCTCCTGCACGTGTTCCCATGGCAACTCTGAAATAACAGAAAAGAAAACTCTTTTTTTGCTCCATTAAAAAGGAGAAAATGTGATCTGAAGACTCACAGTTTATCATTCAGTTATTTAAGTTTTATTCTGCCTTTTGTCTTGTTTGTTTCTGTGCATAAAAACAGAAATGAAGTGTGGAGACATTCCAGGAAGAAAAACTTTAAGAACTAACAAACTATGATAACAATGGAAAGGCTTGTTTCCCTCCATTATTCACATTCGTTAAGAGTTTTCTTTAACACATGAAACAAACACAATGAACCAGCAACCAGAACAGAAACCAAGGGCTATAAATGCAGACAGAAACAGAACAAGACACAGGTCATTCAGTCCAGGTCAACTTAATAAAACGGGAAACAAGGCTAGACAGAAAAAACAACTTAAAAATAAAAACAGGAACTAAAGCGACAACGCAAAACATTACATCATGATGCAAACAACAAAAGACTAAAAATTTGGTTTTAACAAGCACCATTTCCAAGACAAATCATTTAGAATGGTCTATGTTGTGCTAAAAAAGCTCAACGTTACAGTAAATGAAGTTGAGGGTTCAGGCAGCAGAGCTCCACTGTCAGCCAACCTCCATCATAGGCCAGGAAGGAAATCAGACTTTTCACAATAAGATGCATTATGGCGTGCATCAATGATGTTTCAAAATAAAACGCACTGAGAAAATCTGCAAACGGTGAGTCATACCCACACATATATATATATATATGTTCCATCAAAGAGAGATTGTGTAACAATTTCTCCCATCTAACACTGAAATCGTTTATCACATTCAAATGAAGAAAGCCTTCTTGCTCCTCAGCCTGGTGAACATTTACAGCAACAACGGTAGCTACCGTATATCATAAACCCTCCACAACACTTCAACAAGTCATCTTTATGCTGTGTGTTCGTTATGCTCACACACTGAACCCGGTTCATTTACTGTGCTGACTGGAACCACCCAGCGGACTGGAACAACTTTATGTCATGGAGATGACTTACACAGACGTGATACGTACATCCAGCTCTCCTTCTCTGGTGAAACTGTGTTTACATGGTTTCAGTAGCTTTCATGGTGGTGGTAAACATCAGCTTTCAGTGGCAGTAGAGCCAGACTAAAAGCCGGTGGGAAGGCTTTATGAACTGCCTTACTGTGACAAAACTTTACCACAACTCTAAACGCTGCTGAAAGGAAATAAAGATCAACTTCAGCAGCAACAAGGCTGGTGTATTTAAGGTGTTTTTAGCAGGATTTAGCGTTATGCTGCCAATGCTGACAAGCGACACTGTCTAACAAAACCCAATGAAAACTTTTAGCTTTAAACTCATTTAGGTTGTACAGTTACTTCCTACTACTTACTGGTGGAGAAATAAGCTGCAACTTCCTGTTAAAAGCATTCTCCATCTTGAGTTTCTTCCATCTGGAGAGGTTAGCCACCATGTGAATCTTCCTGCTCGGATGCACCACTCACTTTACCTTTTAGTATCTTTTATCGCTTTGTTGATGACGTAGAAAAGGCCCCCGTGCTGCTGCACATGTTCCTGCATTTTTCTAAATACAGATGAACATATTTGCCAACGTGACAGGGCAGCAAGTCTTACTGATCTTCTCCTCCAGCGTCTCGATCACTGTGAACTGGCTTCCAGAGTAAACACAGTCTTATTCCACATGGATGCTGTTTGACCCTTACTGGCAGCTGTAGTTTCAAGATAACAGAACATTATGGCATGCCAATCCCCAGCACAGAACCAGAACCAGAACCAGAACCAGATCTATCCCCAGCCCAGAACCAGATCTATCCCCAGCCCAGAACCAGAACCAGAGCTACCCCCAGCCCAGAACCAGAACCAGAACCAGAGCTATCCCCAGCCCAGAACCAGAACCAGAACCAGAACCAGAACCAGAGCTATCCCCAGCCCAGAACCAGAACCAGAGCTACCCCCAGCCCAGAACCAGAACCAGAACCAGAGCTATCCCCAGCCCAGAACCAGAACCAGAACCAGAACCAGATCTATCCCCAGCCCAGAACCAGATCTATCCCCAGCCCAGAACCAGATCTATCCCCAGCACAGAACCAGAACCAGAACCAGAACCAGAACCAGAGCTATCCCCAGCCCAGAACCAGATCTATCCCCAGCCCAGAACCAGAACCAGAGCTAACCCCAGCCCAGAACCAGAACCAGATCTATCCCCAGCCCAGAACCAGAACCAGAGCTAACCCCAGCCCAGAACCAGAACCAGAGCTATGCCCAGCCCAGAACCAGAACCAGAACCAGAGCTATCCCCAGCCCAGAACCAGAACCAGAACCAGATCTATCCCCAGCCCAGAACCAGAACCAGAGCTAACCCCAGCCCAGAACCAGAACCAGAACCAGAACCAGAACCAGAGCTATCCCCAGCACAGAACCAGAACCAGAACCAGAGCTATCCCCAGCCCAGAAAAAGAACCAGAACCAGATCTATCTCCAGCCCAGAACCAGAACCAGATCTATCCCCAGCCCAGAAAAAGAACCAGAACCAGATCTATCCCCAGCCCAGAACCAGAACCAGATCTATCCCCAGCCCAGAACCAGAACCAGAGCTACCCCCAGCCCAGAACCAGAACCAGAACCAGAGCTATCCCCAGCCCAGAACCAGATCTATCCCCAGCACAGAACCAGAACCAGAACCAGAACCAGAACCAGAACCAGAGCTATCCCCAGCCCAGAACCAGATCTATCCCCAGCACAGAACCAGAACCAGAGCTATAAACAGCACAGAACCAGAACCAGAACTTTCACCAACCCAGAACCAGAACCAGATCTATCCCCAGCCCAGAACCAGAACCAGAGCTAACCCCAGCCCAGAACCAGAACCAGAGCTATAAACAGCACAGAACCAGAACCAGAACTTTCACCAACCCAGAACCAGAACCAGATCTATCCCCAGCCCAGAACCAGAACCAGAGCTAACCCCAGCCCAGAACCAGAACCAGATCTATCCCCAGCCCAGAACCAGAACCAGAGCTAACCCCAGCCCAGAACCAGAACCAGAACCAGAGCTATGCCCAGCCCAGAACCAGAACCAGAACCAGAGCTATCCCCAGCCCAGAACCAGAACCAGAACCAGATCTATCCCCAGCCCAGAACCAGAACCAGAGCTAACCCCAGCCCAGAACCAGAACCAGAACCAGAGCTATCCCCAGCACAGAACCAGAACCAGAACCAGAGCTATCCCCAGCCCAGAAAAAGAACCAGAACCAGATCTATCTCCAGCCCAGAACCAGAACCAGATCTATCCCCAGCCCAGAAAAAGAACCAGAACCAGATCTATCCCCAGCCCAGAACCAGAACCAGATCTATCCCCAGCCCAGAACCAGAACCAGAGCTACCCCCAGCCCAGAACCAGAACCAGAACCAGAGCTATCCCCAGCCCAGAAAAAGAACCAGAACCAGATCTATCCCCAGCCCAGAACCAGAACCAGATCTATCCCCAGCCCAGAACCAGAACCAGAGCTACCCCCAGCCCAGAACCAGAACCAGAACCAGAGCTATCCCCAGCCCAGAAAAAGAACCAGAACCAGATCTATCCCCAGCCCAGAACCAGAACCAGAGCTAACCCCAGCCCAGAACCAGAACCAGAGCTAACCCCAGCCCAGAACCAGAACCAGAGCTATCCCCAGCACAGAACCAGAACCAGATCTATTCCCAGCCCAGAACCAGAACCAGAGCTAACCCCAGCCCAGAACCAGAACCAGATCTATCCCCAGCCCAGAACCAGAACCAGAGCTATCCCCAGCCCAGAACCAGAACCAGATCTATCCCCAGCCCAGAACCAGAACCAGATATATCCCCAGCCCAGAACCAGAACCAGAACCAGATCTATCCCCAGCCCAGAAAAAGAACCAGAACCAAATCTATCCCCAGCCCAGAACCAGAACCAGAGCTACCCCCAGCCCAGAACCAGAACCAGAACCAGAGCTATCCCCAGCCCAGAAAAAGAACCAGAACCAGATCTATCCCCAGCCCAGAACCAAAACCAGAGCTACCCCCAGCCCAGAACCAGAACCAGAACCAGAACCAGAGCTATCCCCAGCCCAGAACCAGAACCAGATCTATCCCCAGCCCAGAACCAGAACCAGAACCAGATCTATCCCCAGCCCAGAACCAGAACCAGAACCAGAACTATCCCCAGCCCAGAACCAGAACCAGAACCAGATTTATCCCCAGCCCAGAACCAGAACTAGATCTATCCCCAGCCCAGAACCAGAACCAGAGCTACCTCCAGCCCAGAACCAGAACCAGAACCAGAGCTATCCCCAGCCTAGAAAAAGAACCAGAACCAGATCTATCCCCAGCCCAGAACCAGAACCAGAGCTATCCCCAGCCCAGAAAAAGAACCAGAACCAGATCTATCCCCAGCCCAGAACCAGAACCAGAGCTATCCCCAGCCCAGAACCAGAACCAGAGCTACCCCCAGCCCAGAACCAGAACCAGAACCAGAGCTATCCCCAGCCCAGAAAAAGAACCAGAACCAGATCTATCCCCAGCCCAGAACCAGAACCAGATCTATCCCCAGCCCAGAACCAGAGCCAGAGCTACCCCCAGCCCAGAACCAGAACCAGAACCAGATCTATCCCCAGCCCAGAACCAGAACCAGAACCAGAACCAGAGCTATCCCCAGCCCAGAACCAGAACCAGAACCAGAACCAGAACCAGAGCTACCCCCAGCCCAGAACCAGAACCAGAGCTATAAACAGCACAGAACCAGAACCAGAACTTTCACCAACCCAGAACCAGAACCAGATCTATCCCCAGCCCAGAACCAGAACCAGAGCTAACCCCAGCCCAGAACCAGAACCAGAGCTATAAACAGCACAGAACCAGAACCAGAACTTTCACCAACCCAGAACCAGAACCAGATCTATCCCCAGCCCAGAACCAGAACCAGAGCTAACCCCAGCCCAGAACCAGAACCAGAGCTATAAACAGCACAGAACCAGAACCAGAACTTTCACCAACCCAGAACCAGAACCAGATCTATCCCCAGCCCAGAACCAGAACCAGAGCTAACCCCAGCCCAGAACCAGAACCAGATCTATCCCCAGCCCAGAACCAGAACCAGAGCTAACCCCAGCCCAGAACCAGAACCAGAGCTATGCCCAGCCCAGAACCAGAACCAGAACCAGAGCTATCCCCAGCCCAGAAAAAGAACCAGAACCAGATCTATCCCCAGCCCAGAACCAGAACCAGATCTATCCCCAGCCCAGAACCAGAACCAGAGCTACCCCCAGCCCAGAACCAGAACCAGAACCAGAGCTATCCCCAGCCCAGAAAAAGAACCAGAACCAGATCTATCCCCAGCCCAGAACCAGAACCAGAGCTATCCCCAGCCCAGAACCAGAACCAGAACCAGATCTATCCCCAGCCCAGAACCAGAACCAGAGCTAACCCCAGCCCAGAACCAGAACCAGAACCAGATCTATCCCCAGCCCAGAACCAGAACCAGATCTATCCCCAGCCCAGAACCATAACCAGATCTATCCCCAGCCCAGAACCAGAACCAGAGCTACCTCCAGCTCCAGTAGATCTGTCCCGTCTTTAGATGCTTCTGTGTTGCATTTCCAGTTGAGCCTTCTGTCTAGTTTAACTTCAAAGTACTCCAACACCCCCAGGATGTACAGGGTTTGTTTACTTTTTTGTTTCTTTCTTCTTCTTTTTTTTTTTTTTTTTTTGTCTTGTCCAGCATTTAAGCAGGCAGAATGATCATCTGGATGTTGTGTTCTGCTGGGAACATTTACTTTGTCATGGGAAGCATTATAGATATAATGCTTATAGATAGCATTATAGATATAATGCTTATAGATACCATTATAAACATAATGTTTATAGATAGCATTATAGATATAATGCTTATAGATACCATTATAGATATAATGCTTATAGATACCATTATAGATATAATGCTTATAGATACCATTATAAACATAATGCTTATAGATAGCATTATAGATATAATGCTCCCCTTGATGTTCTGGATTCTTATTTTATTTTTCTATTTATTTTGCATAATCGTTTGTATGACAAAGTCTGTATTGCTGAACCGGACCGGAGAGGACAGAAGAGGGACAGACAGAGAAACAAGAAGAAGAGAAAACAGAAAAAACATCTTGTAGAGAGAAAGAAAGAGAGAGAGAAAGAGAAAAGAGAAGAGGAAAGAATGAGAAAGAGAACAACCTACATACATATGCATATACATAAGCACACATACACACCTACCTATATACATATATACATATGTATATGTCAACATTTCTACATATCTATCTATCTATCTATGTATGTATGTATGTATATATATATATATATATATATATATATATAC
The DNA here is from genome assembly GCF_933228915.1 of Telmatherina bonti. Lineage (NCBI taxonomy): Eukaryota > Metazoa > Chordata > Actinopteri > Atheriniformes > Telmatherinidae > Telmatherina > Telmatherina bonti. Next base: position 34,887,324 of record NC_136613.1, on the reverse strand, counting down.
AAAGTATATATATATATATATATATATATATATATATATATATATATATTTGCCATGACACACTGGAGTCAGTGGGATGCGGGAACCCACTGACTCCAGTGTGTATAGGTGCTGCGGGAGGATGAAGCCATCTGGGAGAAAGATGGGCTAGAGGTGGAGGCAGAAGAAGTTCTTCGTAAAGCTTTGATGCTGATAGTCACATCTGAGTCCATCAACACTCCAAGTTTCCAGACCGCGATGTCAAGTCTCCAGGTTCCAGACCTGTTGACAGAGTCTCCAGATTCCAGACCTTGTGGCCAAGTCTCCAGGTTCCAGACCTGGCGGCCGAGTCTCCAGGTTCCAGACCTGGTGACAGAGTCTCCAGGTTCCAGACCTGGTGGCCGAGTCTCCAGGTTCCAGACCTGGTGGCCGAGTCTCCAGGTTCCAGACCTGGTGACAGAGTCTCCAGGTTCCAGACCTGGTGGCCGAGTCTCCAGGTTCCAGACCTGGTGGCCAAGTCTCCAGGTTCCAGGCCTAGTTGGTGGTTTAGAGTCTCCAGGTTCCAGGCCTAGTTGGTGGTTTAGAGTCTCCAGGTTCCAGGCCTAGTTGGTGGTTTAGAGTCTCCAGGTTCCAGGCCTAGTTGGTGGTTTAGAGTCTCCAGGTTCCAGGCCTAGTTGGTGGTTTAGAGTCTCCAGGTTCCAGGCCTAGTTGGTGGTTTAGAGTCTCCAGGTTCCAGGCCTAGTTGGTGGTTTAGAGTCTCCAGGTTCCAGGCCTAGTTGGTGGTTTAGAGTCTCCAGGTTCCAGGCCTAGTTGGTGGTTTAGAGTCTCCAGGTATTCACCAACGCTGACCCTCTTGTCTTTGCTACCAAACAGAATAATCTGTTTTTTCTTCCTTTAATCTTAAATCATTTTCTCTCATCCAGGTGTTTGTGTCCTCCAGACGCCGACACGGTGAGTCTGTTGGACTGCAGTCGTCTCACAAATCAGTGAAATAAGTGATTTAACCTTAAAGTCTGGGAGGAAGAGATGGATGAGTGGCGTCCTGCCGTTTTATTCAACATGACAGCAGATTTCTCCCATGTCCTCAGGGGCAACTTCTAAACCGTGAAGGCTTCCTAATTTTTCAGCACGTTTTAACTTTAGAGTCTGAAATAGATGAAACCTGTCTGGAGATGTCTCCCAGAGGAACAAAACGAAAAGGAAAGAGGAGGAGGAGGAGGAGAGGGGGACTCCTAGGCAAAAGGGGTAAGGACTAATGAATGGAAGGGGTCTGAGTCCTGACCTGTCTAGTTAGTGTGATGTTAACCTGTTCAACTCCCCACAGACCCATCCACCTCCTGCTCAACTCCACTAAAAATAAACACATAAACCTTCCCCGTTTGGCTGCCCTCCCTCATTCCTCCCCCACCAACTCCCTCCACCCGGCCAGAGGGAGACAGTGATGTCAGCAGTGGCTGAGTGATGATTATTCTAATCAAGTTATGAAGGACCTTCTTGGGTCAACGCTGGGTTTACTCTGGGAAGGGACCAGAGTTAAAATCAGGTTAACAAGGAAAGCAGTTAAAGTCTGATCACAGATCAGTGAAAACAGGAACAATCATCGCATCGCATGTATTTCTGTTGTTTCCAGCTGGACATGGGAAATGATTTAGTTTAAATGTGAGAAACAGTTTGGAGTTGACTTATTGGTCCAGAACAGACACGTTAATCTTCATTGTCTGTTAACCCTTAAAACTCCAGCAGAACTTCCCAGAGTGCCGTCACTTCTACCATCAGAGGTTTGTGGCTGATGGTAGTGTGTCAGGTTAAATTGTCATGGTCATGTGACCCTCCAGCTGGTCTACAGAGGTTTTCTATCCGTCCAGGAGGTTTACTGTCCAGACACAACATGTAGTGTTTATTCAGAGACTCTAGATGGTAAATCCACCATTATTTATCACATCTTCATCATCATCACTACCATGTTGCTAAGAGACCTCTATTTTCACCTGGACATGATGATGAAGACACTTCCTGTCAGACTTTCCACCAATCAGAGAGCTTAAACTGACGGTAACGTCCAATCAGGAGCAGCCAAAGATCAACAAGTGATGAGAAAAGCAGGAAAATAATGATCCTCTATGGCTGGAATAAAGCCAAGAAGACGTTTGGGATGCAGCTGAGGTGGAGGTGCTGCAGTGAGGACAGCAGGTAGATAGTAGCAGGAAGACGTGTGGAAACATGGAAACAGTGTGTGTTGCTCTTTATGCTGCTTTATCTATTCATACATTCATTTTACATCATTTTAGCCTCAGAATCTGACAGCTGAGGCTGAAACATCATGTCTGCAGGCTGACTGGGAGTAAAAGCTTCAGATTCTACAACTTATAAATGAAACAATAAAACAGGAGGAAGAAAACTTGCAAAAACATTTCTTCAATTTGAAAACTATTGTTGACTTTCTTTTCCTCTGTCACTATAAATGCAGTTGATGTTCGCTGTAAAAACTGTGTAAAATACATTCTTACTGTTACTTTAAAACTTTCTGATCTACTGGTTCAGAATTGAACTCATGAAAAAGTGTCACACACAGACAGTTGTTCCAGATATAAGACATCTTGCAGCTACCAGGCATCTTCGAGATATTCAACAGTTTGTTCGGATGATTTAGTGACTGATAAGAAAAAAATTTATGATGGTTTTACTGTTTAAAACTTCTTCTTGTTTTTGTAAAGATGCCTAAAATCCCACGAGATGTCTGCCTGCAGTAACTATAACAAACGTCTGCTGTTGTGAAGTTCTGCATGGTTTTTGTCTGCAGCTCCTTCAGACTGTGACGGTGGACAGACATGAGGACATTCGTTCAGTCCTGCTGCAGCTAGCTTCACCTCAGATCTGTTTCTAGCTTCACGCTGAGCGGATCAATATTACCAGATGACATTATGGATCGTTTTCAGTAGAAACCAAGGCAGGAAACTTGAAACTATGAGAACAAGTTGGACACTTCAACACAGTGTCAGTGTTGTAGTTTATGACTAGCTTTTATTGTAATATTGTGTACATTGATTTTCAATTCAAATGTATTGATTATTGTGCAGTTGGGGCCAAAATATAATAATCAGATCATATCAGCGATATTACAGAGAAAAAAAGCAGGAGGACACTAAAAGTTATTAGTTAACTCGCAGCTCATTTGTTTCCTTAATTTAACTCTAAATTCTGATTATTATAAAATGTTTTTACAGCAGTTGTTTACATGACAATAATATTCTGTAAAGAGAATAAACAGAAGAAGTAAACAGAGTTGTATCTTTATGCTTTAGAGTTTGTCAGACCCATGAGAGGCGATTGGCACCTTTACAGCCTTCTGTCAGACTGACCAAACCCAGACTGCGAACATGTCTGTAAATGTGTTGGTCTGATGCAAAAGATACTTCATATAAACTCTGGACGAACATACGAGGATGGACGTCCCACAGAAAACATTTACACACTCCAAACTGTGAGCAAGTTGTCCGCCTCTCATCAGACGACCAAACACATCAGAAGTTGTGCTTTTAGAGCAGCTTATTGAAACAGTTTCTTCTTCATGTGAACGGTTTCCAATCTGCTGTTCTGCTCCGATGACACCTGACTAAATCGGACCAAATCACCATTCATGGAGCTGAAAGACGAGCTCTGCAGGCAATCCCGGTGGTCTTTCTTACACCATGAAGTTAGGACACAGGAACGCTGCAGAAAGACTTCAGTGAAGGAAATGTTTGCTGGGTCTGGGTAAATGGCTAGGTTGATGTGTTTCATCGTACTGGTAGTTAGGCAAAACAAAAAACGGCCAATCAGTTTAGAGCTTCTGGCTGCAGTGATGCTTCAAAGATCTGAGATTACAGGTCATCTGGGATGGTTCCAACTAAAATCACCACTTTAGCCATCTCCCCACATCTGAATGCGTAACCTGCTGCGTGGAACGCCTTCGCTAGAATCCCTTTTAGCCTCAACCTGCTTTTTTTCATTATGATTACAGACAGAAAACTCTTCTAGTGTCTCCGACAACGACATTATAAAGGTCCAAAAGTAGACAAAAAGGAGAAGCATGTGAAAAGCTGTAATCTTTCCCTTTCCAGCGGCCTGAAATGAGCTCGCCGAGCTCAGATGCAGTCCTGTGAAGATCAATGGAAGTGACTTTGCCATTGTTATGATGTCCAAATGCCAACTTCAACTGCAACCTGATTGTCTGTTTTTAGAGAGTGCACACCAGGATCCCCACTTTATAAAATTGCAGGCCGTCTTGCAGACGTGAGAGAAAAGTCATTTTGTTAAAAGCTGTGCAGGTGAGGCGAAATGGAAGTGTAATTTCATTGGATTGCTGGTTTCTCACTTTTACTGATTCTTTTTTCTGCACTGACTCAAATCCTCATGTCGGGACCACCTGGGATGCCAACAGAAGAAATCTTACTTGCCTTGTCTTACAGAAGGATTTTATGAAAGGAGTTTTCTGAATTGGCTTCTTCATTTGATTAACAGAGTGCTTCTCACTGCTTAATTAAATCCTGTGAAAGAAGCACCGTCAGATTTAATTCTGACCTTTCACAAACAGTTTGAGTCAATAAAGAAAGGTATCAAGTACTTTTAATGAATGATTTCAAAGTGGCTGCCAGAAATCCAAACTAGATGATGGCATGCAGCTCAAAGTGAGAAACAAGAAGCATCATTAATGATGGTTAAAGCTTATTTTGTTGTTTGTTTCCAGCTCTTAAGCAGCCTAAATATAGTTTCGTGCAGCACTGTGGCGTGTAGAACAGTCACACGAAACAGCAGTTTGCTTTTCTTTCTGTCACTTCCGGGTTGCTTCGAGGTAATAACATGACATTGTTATTTTTACATCATCTGGGTTTATTTATCCTTTTAAAACAACAACACGGCCAGTTCGCCGGTTAAAGAGACGCTTTGTCATGTTCTGGTTGATCTGGATGAAACAAGAGTTGGAAGAGTTGCTTATCTGACATGCTCTGATTGAGGTGACCTGCCATCATTAATGGGTGTAACATGAGTAAAACTGGATAAAACAGCCTCTGGGGTGTGTGTGTTGCAGTATTTATAGTCCTGATTGTGCATAACAATCTTTTAAATTCAACTTTCTGTCATCACGACTGCTGATATGAAGTTCATCTGTCAAACAACATCTTGCAACGGTCTTCACAGGAATAAGTCATTCTTCAGAGCGGCTGAACAACTGGACAGACACACAGAATGAGAATAATATGGTGGATCACTGCAATAAAGTGGAGCCGGTAAGAGCAGAACAGATGAGAAACATATTGACTCAATTCGTCGTTCTACTTTCCATCACTAATTAAATACAAGAAAAAGCAGCGTGTTTAAACAAAGCCAGTCAAAATCAGCTCAGCACAGGCATTTATTTAGATAAATCCACTAATCGATTTCATGCTTCAAAGACATGAGTCAGTTCAGTAAAAATAGACACAACTTTAGAAGATAGCAGTGTGTAGAAAGAACTCATTGGTCACAGTGGGAAGAATACTAGCAGACTTTCTCCTGCAGCGTGCACGGAGCCGCAACACAATGCACCAACTCTCTGAAGCTGCAGACTGTAGATCACAGATCGCTGTGTTTAAGGAAAACATGCAGAAAAGAAGTTAAACAGGTGCTAAGAGACCAGCAGATGCACACTCGCCTTTCAGAGACCCCCTCCTGCTTCCACCTCCTCCACCTCTCTGCTTTCACAAGGACAGCTATCCTATACCAGTCATGCTCTCCTGACTCTTTCCTTTGCTCTTCCAGCAGTGCGTCCATAACCTCTGGCCCCTGACTTATTGCTCTGCAGCAGAGCGTTGCGGCACCTCAGCTCTTCCGCCACAGACACAAACACAAGTGGCTGAAGAGTAAAACAACCAGAGTGCATCTCTTTTTCCTCCCTCTGTAGCTATCCCATGGAGCAGTTTCACGCCGCTGCTCTCGCAGGTGACGACATGCTCACCAGCATGTCTTTAATGTCCCCGTCTCCCCCGCGTCTGACCTGATTCTTTTTCCCTCAGACCGGAGCGTAATGTGATCCCGACTCCTCTCTTTGTGCTACTAATGTATCTGGAGTCCCCCACCCTTGGGGCAGCAATTTTTTTTTTATCAGCCTGTGAAAGTTGGTTAAGTGCTACAGAGCGGGGGGGGGGGGGGGGGGGGGGCTCGAAGCCCTGACACTAAACATGATGGAAGTCAGCGTTATGATTGCTCAGATATTTTCCCAGACTTAGTGGGCGATTAGGGTCCAAAATGGAAACAAATTAAGTCATAACGGAAAAAAGATACAAGCGGGGAAAAGTAACAGGAAAGGGAAGAGGGGGCACATGGGACACGCGTCATGATGAGATAACAAGCACACCAGTTTCTTCGTTTAATCACGTTAGCACTCATCTGAACTGGCACACCTGCTTCGACCCCCCGCTGTGTGGCTCAGTACACACACATGTAACACACAGACGCTAACAGGCTCATCTGCATCCATCTCTCTGGTGGAAATCATTCAGTAATTTCAGCTGAACAAGCTCTGATATGCTGCAATATTACTAACTTCAGCAACAGGTGTGGGAGGAAATGGGACTCAAATAGCAGATGTGTGTCAGTTCTTCATCTGGAATTTAAAAGTCCTTCCAAATTTAACACAATAAAAATAGGAAAGAAAATGAATTGTTTTAAGAATATATTTCCAAATCATAAAAAACCCAACTTCTTGCTCGTTCTGCTTATGGTGACGTTTTCGGGTTGTTGATGCTGCAATCTATCTGGTTCAGAGCCCACTCTCCTCTGGACCAATCAGGAAGCACTTTGAGGATCATCTTGTTTGATTTCTCAAGAGCTTTGAAAGCAATCCATCCTGCTCTGTTATATGAGACGCTCCATGAATTCCAGGTGGAAACCCCCACAACCACCTGCATGTACGAGTAGCTAGCACACAGCAGAGTTTGTGGGATAATGTAGGAGGAAGAGGAGTAAACAAAACTCTGTTTGCATCCTGGGAGAAGAGGTGGAGACGAGGAGTCTTTGTGATGCAGACTGAGGCTGTGGACTGTGTGAAGCAGCACTGGAGTCTTTTCCTCTGGAGATGATCATATATGTAAGCATCACAAGGCTGCAACCAGGTTCTTCATCACATGTCACATGTGTGGACGGCAGAGCTGTCAGATGATGCTGAAGCAGAAAACTCCAAACCAACACCAAGGCTTCACACATCAGCCTGTTTGCTTGTCTGAGAAGAGAAAGAATCGTGGAAAAGAGCAACTTCATTGTGAGTTTAGCTGTGTTACTGAACAGTGTGTGTGTGGAGGGAGGAGGAGGGATGCCAACAGCAAGAAGGCTGAACGGAGCTGAAACAAAGCAGAATGCAAACAACCACATTCCCACACCATGCACCACCCTGAGGTCAACATAAGAGTCCTGAATCTGGAAGCAGCAGAATCCCTCTTGTTTCAGCTATACCAGGCTGTGGAAGGGCTGGAGGACAGCATGAGCATAACCTCAGCTCTGCTGTCAGCTCCAAACATCTAAACTTGTTTTATGGATCATTCTAAAGTTATCTGAAAACTATGATAAAACTAAAATCCCTCCAGATTTTCTGAACTTTAAACCTTCTGGCTAAATTTACATCAAACTCAATATTTTTTACATCTGAATGGACAAAACACCTTCAGTTTCCTCTGATCGGTGATGGACCACAGAAACGTTTTCCACCTAACACCAACACACCTAACCCAAATCCATGGGTACTTAGCAGAAAGTGTGAAGAACTCAGCTGCAGTCCTGTAGGAGAGAAAACACCGGTCTCTGACTGAACAGGCTGGAGGCAGAAAAACGGCTTTACTGTCAGCCGTTGGTCCTACGAGACCCTCATTAGAAACTTTGTGAGAAACTCTTTCATCCAGCGATTCGGTCAGTTTCTCAAAGCGGCATGTGAACTGAAAGTGCTGCACATGTTCCCGGTGTTTGGGGATTGTTGGTGAGTTTGACATTAAAACTGCCTCGCCTCATGCTGGAGGTTCCTGTAGGGCAGGGTGGGCGACGCCGGTCCTGCGAGTCTTAGTGTCCCTGCTGCAACACACCTGAGACAAACCAGTGGGTGACTAGCAGACTGATGCAGAGTGTGATGTCACACAAGTCTGCTGATTAAGTCTGATGTGTGTGAGGTGTGTTGCAGCAGGTAAACTCTGAACACTTGCAGGACTACGGATCCTCGGGGACCAGCGTTGCCCACCCTGATGTAGGCTGATGGTCAGTGTGAAGCAGGTGTGTTACCACGGGAAGTATCTGAAAGCAAATGTTTGAAATGGGACCTGCATATACAGAGGCTCAATATGTGTGTGTGTGTGTGTGTGTGTGTGTAAGGGGGTGGAAGAAGGGGGGGGGGGGGGGGGGGGGGGGGCAGTTAGAGAGGAAAAAAGCTCAATTGCAGGTGATAAGGAGTGTTACTGGAGAAGGTGATAAGGTTGAAACCAAAGGAGACTAAAAGCTCTGAGGAGGTGTGTGTGTGTGTGTGTGTGTGTGTGTGTGTGTGTGTGTGTGTTGGTGCTCCTTCATCAAGCTTGCCAGAGTGCAGAGGCATGGCGTCATGGGTCTGGAGGATAACATAAAGACAGCTCTGTGAAAACAGGTGAAGCCAACACAAGTGGTCTTTTTGTGTTTCTGAGTAAAGTTCCTGATCTGGTCCACACCAGACCACATGTAGACTGGGTCCTGTAAGCACAACTGGACTGGTCCAGCCTGGCCAACAAGTCCTCATCTTCATCACAGGATCAGTATCCAACACAGCTCTTAAATGTTGATGGACGTTAGTCTGCAAAGCCACCGCTTTGTTTTACATTTAAACTCTCAACAAAACAAAAAGCATCTTTTTATTGTTATTCTGCGGAGGCTGCAGTCCCGTTTCCACCAGCAGGTCTTCCTCAGGACAGTTTACTGTGGTTTAGTTCTGTAGGTCCTGATCGCTGATCCGTTTCCATAGCAACCATATCCATAGCGACGCAAACGATGCATCTGTTGCGTAACAGCGTGACATCACAGCAGGCTTACCTCTACAGGCCAGTGGTCCCTGAGGACCAGGATCGAGGACCAGGACTGAGAACCAGGACTGAGAACCAGGACCGAGGACCAGGACTGAGGACTAGGACCGAGAACCAGGACTAAGGACCAGGACTGAGGAACGCTGCTCTAGTGGGAGGGTCCTAAACAATTAGGCCAGGTTGGATTGAACATTCTTTCACCGTTCCAAGTGTTTTCCTGTTGAAATGAAAAAGTGCACGGAGCCGCCCCGTAACGAGTCGGATCTGTTGATGGAAACGGGGATTAACGAGCCATGTTCAGGGACCAGGGTTTACTTCACAACCACCAAGTGGAAGACAGAATACAGTGATGGCCGTATTAATGGTTCATTATCATCTCAGTGGATGCAGGAGATTCTTTTCCTCCCAGGAAGAATGGTAACTAACATAAGTACATTAATAATGATTCAAACAAACACGTGGCATGAAAGTATTATTATGTAAACTTTCTGTGAACTGACGTGATCCTGTCCCTGCTGCTCAGATCTCCTGAACTCCTGAATGTAGAGAAAAAACCCAGCAGTCATTCTGCGTGTGAACTGAGTGATGACACGTGAAGTTTCAGCCCCATGACTTAACAAGACAAAGTATTTAGATTAACCAGCAGTACAGGCTGTAAAGAGCCAGAAAATACTGAAAGTGGGACACACAGCAACAGTTTCAGTCCCTTTCAAATCCATACCTGAAGCTAACCAGCCTTTTCTAGCACTGAGGAATGTCCTGGGAGCAGCGCTGCCTGCAGTGGAAAGACGCAGCTCTGAGCTGAGCAACAGGAAAGATGCTGCAACGTAACACACTGAAATCCCAGAAGAAGAAACTAATGATGCCAGTGTTCCTGGCCAACCAGTGGAAGACGTCTGGGTCCAGTAGGACTCTGGGGCCATTCTTCATTCCATCAAACATGTTTCTTCTTTTCCAAGACAGAAAGACAGAATTAAACATTCTGTCTTTACTTGTGTTAAGATCACACTGCAGTCATATTGTTGAGTTTTTGGTTGCTGGTGTTTGAAATGGTTTCTTTTCCAGGGTATATTCACATCAAATCAAATCAAATCAAATCAAATCAAATCCCATTCACAGAGGGTTTATACTACAAAATACTTCAAACAGAGCTTTATATCATAAAATCATTTATTAAACATCATTTGAAGCCAAATACCCCTTTATTGTCTTTCATACACAAGCACCTACATGCCCCCCCTAGGGTCTAGGTCAGGGATGTCCAGCTACGGATCAAGGACCACAACGCTGCAGGTTTTCAATGTATCCCTCTCCAACACACTGAACTCAAATGAATCATTGTTCATACGCTGTTGGATCCATTTCATTTGAGTCTGGTGTGTTGAAGAGGTAAAAGAAATGATAACCAGCGGACAGCGGACAACAGCAAGTGGACATCGGTACAGTGGACATCGGTACAGTGGACATCGGTACAGTGGACATCGGTACAGTGGACAGCGGTACAGTGGACAACAGTCAGTGGACAGCGGTACAGTGGACAACAGCCAGTGGACAGCGGTACAGTGGACAGCGGTACAGTGGACAGCGGTACAGTGGACAACAGTCAGTGGACAGCGGTACAGTGGACAGCGGTACAGTGGACAGCGGTACAGTGGACAGCGGTACAGTGGACAACAGCCAGTGGACAGCGGTACAGTGGACAGCGGTACAGTGGACAGCGGTACAGTGGACAACAGCCAGTGGACAGCGGTACAGTGGACAGCGGTACAGTGGACAGCGGTACAGTGGACAACAGCCAGTGGACAGCGGTACAGTGGACAGCGGTACAGTGGACAGCGGTACAGTGGACAGCGGTACAGTGGACAACAGCCAGTGGACAGCGGTACAGTGGACAGCGGTACAGTGGACAACAGTCAGTGGACAGCGGTACAGTGGACAGCGGTACAGTGGACAGTGGTACAGTGGACAGCGGTACAGTGGACAGCGGTACAGTGGACAGCGGTACAGTGGACAACAGCCAGTGGACAGCGGTACAGTGGACAGCGGTACAGTGGACAACAGCCAGTGGACAGCGGTACAGTGGACAGCGGTACAGTGGACAGCGGTACAGTGGACAACAGCCAGTGGACAGCGGTACAGTGGACAGCGGTACAGTGGACAGCGGTACAGTGGACAACAGCCAGTGGACAGCGGTACAGTGGACAGCGGTACAGTGGACAACAGTCAGTGGACAGCGGTACAGTGGACAGCGGTACAGTGGACAACAGCCAGTGGACAGCGGTACAGTGGACAGCGGTACAGTGGACAGTGGTACAGTGGACAACAGTCAGTGGACAGCGGTACAGTGGACAGCGGTACAGTGGACAGTGGTACAGTGGACAACAGTCAGTGGACAGCGGTACAGTGGACAGCGGTACAGTGGACAACAGTCAGTGGACAGCGGTACAGTGGACAGCGGTACAGTGGACAGCGGTACAGTGGACAACAGTCAGTGGACAGCGGTACAGTGGACAGCGGTACAGTGGACAGCGGTACAGTGGACAGCGGTACAGTGGACAACAGTCAGTGGACAGCGGTACAGTGGACAACAGTCAGTGGACAGCGGTACAGTGGACAGCGGTACAGTGGACAGCGGTACAGTGGACAACAGTCAGTGGACAGCGGTACAGTGGACAGCGGTACAGTGGACAGCGGTACAGTGGACAGCGGTACAGTGGACAGCGGTACAGTGGACAGCAGCCCTCGACAACCGAGTTTGGACTCCCCAGGTCTAGGTCATCAGGAGACTTACGGATGTAAAGCTGTGTATCATCAGCATAGCTGTGACCGTCAACACCGTCCCGATGACGTCCCCAAGAGGCAACATGGACAGATAAACAAGAACTGGACCAAAAACGGATCCTTGGGGAACCCGACACTTTATTTCATGGATTCTTGAGGAACATGTTAAAAAAAAAACTGTGGAACTGTGAGATAAGATTAAAATGCAGACTTCTGAGTCATTCATTGCTTCATTTTCCTAACCGTTTAGTCCGATGAAGCTGGAGCCTATCCCAGCAGTCTTTGGGCAAAAGGCGGGTACACCCTGGACAGCTCTAATAAAATCCACTGCAGATCCACGGCATCTGATGCAGCACTAAGATCCAACAGCACCGGCACCGAAGGTTTCTGAGTCGAAGTTAAACCTGAGGTCAATACCAATCCTTAAAAGGGCCGTCTTGGTCCCGCAGTTTGTCCTGAAACTGACGTTTCTTTTTTCTAAAATACTGTATTTGTTTGAAAACTTGTGTATTTGAATAATAAAACTTTTTCTATAATTTTATATAAACCAGTTAGTGGGATTCAGGTCAGTAGTTATCCCGGATGTTGGAATGTGTCCACTGTTGGGAGCCTCACCGCTGCCGTGCTAAAGACAGATGCTAAAACATCCAGAGGATTTTTATATGACTAACAGCTCAGGTGCAAAGACACCATAAAATGCTTTTAAAAGCGATGTGGGAAGGGGACGTAAAACACTGGTTGTTGGGTTTAACTGGGAGAAAACTCTCCCAAGCAAGCAAGAAAAAACTCACTGAAGAAGAGATTTTCAGTCCTGGCCAATCATTGAGCTGTGTTTTCTTCTTCTCTGCTCTTGGAGGACTGTAGCCTCTGAGTGAGCACCAGCTGGGCAGGTCCAGGCTGGACCAGGATGTCCAGGTGGTTTGGTCCGTTTCAGGAAAGTTCAGCAAGCCAAACCAAAGGATGGTGGGATGGTTTTGTTATAAAGTGCCGATCAAATCAAGTCCCCCAGGACCATCCTGGTGTGAATGCATCTTATTTCTTATTATCCACACGCCCCGTTGGACCCCAGACCCCCACGCAGGTCTGCAGGATAATCTCACCTGTCAGTCAGTATCAAAAGCAGCATAAATTTAAAAAAAAAAAAAAAAAAAAAATCAAACTTTAAACTTAGTTTCTGTGCCTGTTGAAAAGTTTTGTTTCATTCAGGTGATTTTTTTATTCGTCCAGCCTCATTAAACAGGAAGCCGGAGTTCCTCCTCAGACCCTGTGCTGATTACATGACTTTATTGTCAAATAAAATGTGATCTGTGCCCCCCCCCCCCCCCCCCCCCCCCCCCCCCCCCCCCCCCCCCCACCCCGCTCTGTTCTCTGTATTCTCCCGGGGTCTTCTCCACCTCCCTGACTCATACCTTCTACCTTTCACTAAATCCTTCTCACCCTCCTTCTCATTGACGTACATATCTCTTTCTCCATCTCTCTCACATTTTGGTCTTTTACTCTTTGCCTTTGTGCCATCATCCTTTCCTCCTAATCCTACTAAGCTCAATCCCTCTTTATCCCCCCTGCAGACTATCTACAGAGTCTATCTGTCCATCATTCCTGGGCTCATTGTCTTTCTTCTCTGTCTCTGCCTCACATCCCCATTGTCAGTTTGTCAGTTTCTCTCCTTTCCGTTCTAAAGCCGGCTCGTTCCCCTTGGTACTGTACCTCTCCTCTCTTTGTGTACGCCACGCTGAGCCTGTTGGAACCAGGGGGCCACAATGGCTTAACTTTAATTGATTCATTGGAAAAAGGAAAGGAAGAACGATGGCTCCAGGCTGACAAGGTTAATTCTGTTTTTCCAAGTTCCTCATCACCTGGTGGCAATTAAACTCATGACATCCTTCCCTCAGGGGAGAGGGATGCCGACAGGAAGGGAGAGAGACGAGGAACGGCTTCTATTAAAAATGTTCAAAGGAAATCAGAAGCAAAAGTTAGAAATGACAAAAGAAAATGAGGTAAATCATTTCGGTGTGGAGGATTCTGAAGAGGATTAGGTTTACGTTGATATGGACCATTTTTCAGAGGGAAGCCTGCATCACGGCTGTTCCAGCACATTGTAATTGGGGATAAAGCTTGACAATAGAGAGATGGGAACAAGTCTGCAGCGAATTAATGAACTTCACTAAAACACCTGAAGGTGTGTGTCTGACGGGGGAAGAAAGACAACAGCAGCTGATAATCTGGTATGAAATTCTATTTATTTTGCTAATTGCTGTGAGGTGTTTTCTGCTCTTTCCCATAAATAAGCTCATTAAAAGGAAAAGTCACGTGCTGAGGAGACACTCATTTCTTCCTTTCAGAAAAATATATATGAAAAAACTGTGTCGGTTCAGAGCAGCCTCATTCTGCCCCTGATATAAAAAAATATTCCCTCAGTTGCTGTATAATTATGCAATATGGGACTGTGGGACTTCTTCATATTGACCTGCTTTCACCAGAAACTTTAAAAATGTTAATGTTGGTTCTACAACTAAAATAGTCCAACTTTTTATCAGTCTGTTCTAACGTTGCATACTGGTCATATTTTAATGCATTTACAGGATGATCAGAGGCAGTTTGACCGACTCATGGTGTTTCTATACCAAGCTTCAGGCGACAGATGCACTTTGATAAGCAGCCTATGTCATGTAAAACAAACAGATAGATAGATAAATAAACAGTTACAATGTTTCAGAGGACAGGGAAAGAATATGAACCCTTAAACTCCTCTAGATATCAGGGAACCATGAGTGCTGTCAGTTACATCATGAAGTCTCAGGAACGGTGTAGCTGTGTGATGCATATCTGACCCTTCAGCTGATCGACGGCAGTTTTCCAGATATTTCTATACGTCCAGGTTTACAGTCCAGCCACAGATCTAGTGTTTATTCAGATACTATAAATCCACAACAATCCATAATAACAGTTATAAAGATACAAATGATCAAATAAATTCAGTTTTAAGTCTTCTTAAAGTTCACAAGTCCACAAAAAGTCCTTTCTGCACCAGCGATGTCAACAGACTCCCACTGCAGACAAAATAACCAACTCAAAGATACGGACAAATCTAGCCCTCAGTAACTTCAGCCAGCTGCTCTGGACGACCACGTCAGCATGGGCTGCAGATCATGTAGACCCAGAGGAGAGGGCAACGGCTGGAACCCAAGTGGTACCAAGATGGTGGCCGCTTGATGCAGAGGCGCCATATGGGGGGAAACAGTTTGGAAGAGTCAAAGGGCCCCACGACTTAAAAGGGGCCCAAAAAGATGTATAACCTATATAAGTAAATCATTAAACCTTCATTAAAAATAATAAATACTTTTTTCAAAGGTTGTAATAAAACATAGCAGTAATATAAACTGATAAACCATTTATAATAAAATAACCTAGTTAGATGTATGCACTGTGATTTAACCCTTTATAGTGCGCTCAAAGAAATACCTTCAAATTATAATTTTTAATCTAAAATTGTCCTTCTGGTATGAACCAAGACCTCCATTCTGTTGGTGCATTAACAATAAAATAAATAGTTTCATGATGAACATGAAAGGAAACAAAGTGATCAAAAATAGTCATTTCCCCATAAAGGGTTAAACACAACCCTAGATGTTTATTATTCCCATGAAAAGTTTTTTTTTTTTTTTTTTTTTTTTTTTTTTTTTTTTTTTTTATCAGCCTGAAGCAAAAACAAAAATCTAAAATGTGCGATCAAGTAGTGGGGTCCATGCCGTTGTCTTTCATAGGACCCAAAATTCCTGGCAGCGCCCCTGCCTTGATGTGACCACCAAATACAGCACAATATAAACTGACAGCTTCCATAAAACTCCACACCACAGCAGAGACATGATCAGAACATGGTGGGAGCAGAACCATACTGGCTGCTTCACACCAGTCTCCTCCAGAGTCATTCAGCCAGCAGTCAGCCACTGCTGATATCACCAATCAGTTACGTTCAACACAGGAGGAGGAAGATGGGCATTGTCCATGAGTTCAGTGTCAGTTCCACACTGCAAACACAAAAACCAAGCCCATATGTATACATATGTAAACAAATAAACAGGCAGCCCTTGGTTTACGAACAAGTTCCATTCTTACCGTGGAGTCACCCCAAATTCTGCATAATTCATATTTCTACCCCTAAATATCCCCTTAATAACTTAATCGCTACCTAAATACACACATTATACATCCTATTAATGGAAAAACAGTACAGAGAATAAAATAGATATTTCAATTAAAATAAAATAAAAATACATGCGTTGAGGTGTTGGAGCAGCCTCGATATAACACTCCGTAAGAGCTTATACGGAACTTCCAAACTTCTCTATTTATTCTTATTCACGTTTATTTAATGAGCTTTTTGCTCCTTTAGACAGTTGGAATCGTTCAGGAAGCAGCTCCATATTTAGCCATCGTTCATCACTTCATTCTTCCTCAGACACATGTTGTTCAGCAGCCCAACACAGATCCCAGCACGAGCCATGAAAGGCGGTGAGGTAAAGGTGGAGGGTGGGGGTGAGATGGATGTGGCAGAAACAGGAGCACCGCTGGGAGAAAGCAAGAGGCTGAGTAGTGCTAACGGTGGAGATAAGCAATGATTAAAGAGCTCGCTGCAGAAGCAGACGTGCTGAGCTGATCCAGCCAACTGGTCACTCATCAGTATCCTAATGGTCTGGACGGCAGGGTGCGGGGGGGGGGGGGGGTGCTTTGTTCCAGCTCCCACATTTCCAGATGTCACAACAAGGCCTGCCTCCCTCTGAGCTCCTGTCCCTTGTTTGTCTTCTGTCCCGTCCAGAATTCCTGACTTCTTCCCGCCGACTGTCTTTTCAAAGAGATTAACCTTCAGACAACTGATCATGGCATCGACTTGTGTGTCAATGTGTGTGTGTGTGTGTGGTTGTATTACAGCTACCAGCTGAAGTTTAGGACCTGTAAATGATATTTGGTCAAATTCAGTCAATGATCAGCCTGAAAATTTCACTTTTCCTTTTAATTCCACCTGATCTGAACTGCTTCCTGTTTAGCCAGCCATGATGTTAAGTAAACATGATTGTTAAAGAGCAGAATCTATAAACCACACACCACTTATCATCTCAGATTTAAAGTTTTGACAGAGTTCAGTCTGATTTTATGGTATTAAATGTAAAACTGAAGATGCAGAAGAACCCAACCATCAGGACCAATTTGCCACGAAGCAGAGCTGAGAGGAGATGTGGAGGAAAGTCCAACAGATGGGGGACAAGCTGGAAACAGGATTTCACAGCGACTTTCCGCCTCGGTTGTGACCTGAAACTCCAGATTCTGCAGGTTCAGTGAAAAGTTGGGACAAAGGTTGTCATGGTTTTTAGTGTTTTTCCAAAAGCAACAGAAGTTTCTTTTAACGGCAGGAGATCCTGGAAAACCTGTCTGTGCAGGTTACATATTCAACATACACAATCCCCCCCCCTGAAGCCTTGGCAGCAGACAAACGGGCCATGTCTGCTCCCGGGGGGTTGAGGGGGCGGGGCAAATGGCAGTTAGGTATGATAGACATGTGACCATCCAGTCTTTACGAACAGGCCGATTAGAAGGATTAAATTGTGTCTTTTCAGTCCTCTTGTTCCACATGTGACTATTTTCATTGTGTTTTATCAACTGGCTGCAGCCGGGGAAACATCTACTACCCTGCCTTTTAACATCACGTGGAAACACTGATTAAAGTCCAGGTTGTGATATTTCATCATTCTTTCCTGCTGAAACAGTTTTTCACTGTTCAGCCGAAGGATCTTCATGCAGTTTCTGCTATCATCACTTTGCATCACTTCATGCTTATTCTTTCATTTAAACTCATGTAGTGTGATCCATTTATTTATTTTTTTGTTTGTTTGTTTGTTTTTCTCAGGCTTCTTTACATACTTCTGACTGAGACTCATGACTTTGACGACAATGTACTGCTTCCCTACATTCTCTGAACACCTTCAGCCCATAAGCCGCAGTCTGTGATCTACAGACCTGCTTAGTGATCAAATCAGTGGATTCCTGTTGGACTTTTGTAAATAATGATAATAATAAAAACTATTCAAACCTTTATTTCACCAGGAAAGTCAGTTTGAAATTAAAAACCTCCTTTTCAAGAGTCCTAGCCAAGAGGGATCAAAAAGTATCAATTACAGCAACATCATAGTTAAAATTACTTACAAATAAAAAAAGAAAAAAACTGTCATAAACATGTGGGCAGACGTGGAATAAGAGTAATATTTGTAGCTTTCCAGGACCTTACCTGTTGTAAAATCCAAACCCAAGTTCGACCCATATTTAAAACGTGTGTTAGTTGATCATACATCCACTTCATCGATTTATAATCTTACTGGGAATAAAATATTATCTAATAACAAGGTTTTACACATTTTAATACACTCATCATTGTAAGTATGGGAAAGAATAAATACATATGATGCAAGTGTTCTTTCAGGGTGTACTAGTCTAGTCTGCTAGTCCCGATTGGGGACTCGGTTTTAGGGTTGTGTAAACAGAGATCGTGTTCACACTGCACTTTGATGAAACCAGTCAAACCATTAGAATAATATCTCTCCATTCCCACCAGAGGTGGCGCTGCACTAGTGTTTAGCAGAAGAGAGGACCAGACCGGCGTGAAGAAGAAAACTCTGTTTCCTCCACCTGCCAGTTAAACATGGAGACCAAACTATGGCTGTTCTGGGTTTTTATTGTGTCTTATGCAAGTATCCTGCAGAAATCCACTGCAACAATGGAGGCAGTACGAACACCAGACGAGGCAGAGGACCCTTAACGCCATCGCTATGGATTTACCCACAATGCAACGCTACGCCACATGCAGGAAGGGACTTGGTTTGTAGTCCGCTTCCTGTATTTGGTCCGCTTGGAACGGACCGAGACCTGCGTTTGTAGGCGGACCGAGTCCGCTTCTTTGATTGGAGTCAGAATGTTTTGTAGCACATTCACATTTCCCCAAACAAAGCCACTTTCGGAGCAAACAGACTTAGATTTGGATTAAAAAGGCTGATGTGAACGTGACATGGGGACAGGGGTAGTAAATGTGTGTGCTCAGAGTGAACGAGGAGTAAAGAAAACAAAGGCTTTACCATCCGACGCTGCACAGACGCTACACACGGACATGAGAAAACAAAGCTCTGAAAATGTTTCACATTCAACCTTTCTGATGGAAAAAAAAAATGTTTTCAGATGTTTATTTATTTTGGTTTTAGTCAAACCGGTTAAGTTTACCCTTCCTGTTGATACGTGGGTTGGTGCAGGAAGATTGGTGCGAGGGGGGGTCCTTCTCCAGTCTCTCTGTTGTCATAGACCGTACATGAAAGATAGACATAAACTGAAGCCTATGTGGAAGTGCATAAAACTGCAGTTCCCCCTTCATCCACTAGGGGCTGCAGAACAGAGCAAATCCCCATAGACTCCCATGTTAAAAAGACCAACTTCACAGCAGGAATAAACATGTTTACAGCAGGAATAAACATGTTTACAGCAGGAATAAACATGTTTATAGCCTGGTTCAAAAATCCATTTTAGGTTTAATAGGTCAGGTTTACCTTCATGACAACTGTGGGGGGAGTGATTTTTTTCTAATTAGCCTGTTTAAAAGTAATTTAATCTCGAAGTTCGGCATATTTAGGGTTGTGTCATTCTGACCACGGTTTTTAGCCGGTTAACAACGTGACTTAGCTTTAGCCCGCTTACCTCCATTAGCTGGTTAGCTCCTGTTATCTCCGGGTTAGCTTGGTTAGCTCTTAACTACAGAAAGCTCGGAGTTCGCTCGATGTCAATCATCCACCATGACGCTCACAGCCCCCCTCTCAGCTCCACCTCTTTGCCCATATTTGTATTTTCCGGGAGAGACGACACGCATGACACTGCCAAGATGGTGATGGTAGGAACCGCCCACCAAGCTTCAATTCAGCTCTTCAGAAACCTACAGGTGACGTCATGGAGGCTCCGCCCACCTTTATATACAGTCTATGCTCTAAACTAGATAAATGAAGAAATGGGAGAAAACTGTTTTCTGTGTCATTTCCACACCATCTTCCTGGATCAATAAAATGTTTCATCTCATTTCATCTCGTTCAGCTCTTCTTCGGGACAAGGATGCTGGGTGTGAGAAGACTTTATGTCTACATGAGCTTGGATTGGAGGAGCAAACCGATGAAGCTCTGGATGCATCGGAATCAGCAGATGAGGTTTGGATACGTTGATCAGCTTAAAACGCCTCAGTATTAAAACATTCAGCATCTGCTCAGCCAGCCCGCCCATGTGGGCTTCAGCATCCCAGTCAAAAGAGTTCCTGTTCTCTGAGAAACTGGAAACAGGATTTTTATGATGAGCGGTTCCAACACGGCCTCACAGAGACGCTGAAGATGTTGTCAGAAGTTAAAAAGAACAACATGATTTGTTCTCCTGTGTGTCTGTAAGGATGTCTGAATATGAGGGAAACCAAAGACCAGAGCTCCTCTCCATTTGGCCACAATTAGCTGAGTTATTCCAGCTACACCTTGGCTGCAGAGTACAGGAGGACTACTGTAGTATTCCTATGAATATTTCACCTCGTCCTTTAACAGAGAGCGGTCTTTGTCGTAAAGACAGACAGAAAAGGAAAGGACTGAGCGGACATGCTGGAGTTTCTGGCCAGCCTGGAAACCAACCATTTAAAACATACCTAAACGCCTCAGATGAGAAATTTTCCTCAAGGTTGGCTGAATGTCGCTGCTGACGAATGTATTTCTGAGTACAAGGCTTTGATTGACATCTCATATAATTCTATCCACAGTCCCATTAAAATACCAGAAGTGTTTTCCTTCAGAGCATGTCGATGAGGTGAACAGCTGGGAGGAAGAGCGGCAGGAAACTGTTTCCAACTGGCTAATCGCATGCTTTGTAAAGGCAGGAGGTGGGAACGGTTACCTTAGCCAGGAACTCAGGTGGGTGTTGCTCTTTTTCTCCAACTCTTCTGTTTCCAGTCTGTCTTCATAGCTCAACAATCTGGTTCACATTAGAGCATTTTCTGTGCTGTGTGTCGACATGCTGGACTGCCTGAAAGGTGAGCTGTCTTTCTGAAGACAAGACCCTGTTGTAAGGAAGGCTCTGTGTGTGTGTGTGTGTGTGTGTGTGTGTTGTCTTCACATCTTGGCCCTGCTTTGTGTCTGACCTGTATAAGTGTGAATGTGATCCAGGACAACAGTTCCAGGCCTGTACAGACGTATGTGTGTAGGAGAAGATGCTGGAAACCCCCAGATATTGTTTTCCTTCCATGTTTCTGGAACATGGTGTGAAAACACAGCTAACGCATGTGGATGATGGACAGCTGGTCCCTCAGCAGAGGAGAAGTGATGATTGTTGTACTGTTGGCTGACTGCACAACAACAATGCTGTCATACGACGACTAAATGAAGACAACAGAAGAAACTGCAAAACAGGTCTTCATCTTGATATGTGATATTTTTTTCTTTTAAAGAAAAGCTTCTTTATCCCGCCAGAGATTGTTACATGTTACCAGCGTGCACCAGAGTGGTTTTAGTAATTGTCCACATGATGTGAATGTGTTGGCAGAGTTATGGGAAGAAAACAAGCATTCAAACTGATGGTAGAGGGAAAAAGGCAGAAGGTTTGGCTGCAGCCGATTATTTGATTGTTGTCACAAGAGCTAGATGGCGGATCCACAGAGCAGACAGGGATCTGGATCTGATGAGCAGAACTTTATCTGTGGAGCAAACGGTCTGAGAACTGGTGGATCGGTATCTGAGGCTCCTCAGGTAGATCTAGAGGACTTGTAGATGCAGGCGAGGCTCAGGACAGGGTGGGGAGGTAGTTCCAGTAGTTTTATGGACCAAACAGGATTCTCTCGTGTTGTTGGTTCAACAATCTGATGACGAATGAAGGAAGGACTGTGGCAGATTTACTGCTGGTGTGATGAATGCCATGGAGCTGCCTCCTCTGCCAGGTCTTGATGCTCCAGTTTTTCTTCCATGACAAACGGCACCATCCATTTCTCCAGCTGAGGTTGTAAAACTGCAAACACAAGTCAAACCATCTTATCCCAAACATGCACACCTCAGCAGGACCAGCTCTTCCGTTTCTGTCCTCCAACGGTCAGCTGATAGACGGCCGTGAAAAAGACCGTCTGCTTTGACCGATCTGTGAAATCAAATCAAACTTCATGAGGTTAGAAGCTCCATTTAGCTCCAAACGGTCGTTTATCCCAAAGTCTGGGTCTTATTCAAAGAATGATGAAAAATATGAAATTGGGCAAATCTCTGATATCTCTGATCTGATGAATAATGAAGTAGATCTGCTACGTGGGCAAACTGGAGTAGCACACACACACACACACACACACACACACACACACACACACTTCTGCCTTCTGTGGGACATTAGCGAAGCTCCACAGCTGGAATTATTGGACTTCCAGGAGGAAAGTTATGTCCGCTGCTTTTCCAGCCGACCCGATGCGGACCTCTGCCTGGCGAGGAAGCCTCGTTTCAGGCTTGGATGAGTTGTTGCATCGATGGACCCCCGGGTCTCCCTGATGAAGACAATTTGGGGGAAAAACCACTTAATCTTCTTTATTTATGACTTCTGAGTGTTTTCTTCACCACAAGTTCAGGTGACAGAGAGAGACATAAATGAAATTAAATAGAACTTGATATTTGTTTTGGATTTATCTTCCAAACTGATCACATTTTGATAAAAACACATGATCACATGATAAACTTCCTGGTTTGACTCATTAAAAGTAGCCTCCACATAGAAACCGGAGGAAGTACGTGATGGAGAGATGAAAAACATCATAACCATGATAAACGGTGCAGTAACTTCTCTTTACACACAATTTTTTACGGTTTTAATGTAGAGGCATTAAAACTGAACAGATAAATATAGATTTTATTCATCTGGAGGGAAATTCACGTATTCCGCAGCCACATGGATACCAAACCAGTAAGCATGTTAGAATAAAAACTTGACAAGAACTCGTCATAATGACACAAACCAGCGTGGAATGCTGCGAAAAGTGTTTCTAACAGAATAAAGATATGATCATCTCTACGGATGTGAAGCCGCTTTCTGCTCTTGTCATGAACATGCAGACGAGCTGATATTAAAGCGACAGGTCAGTGAGCGGGGTGATTAACTGGAGGGGGGGGACTGCTGATGATCCCAGAGTTAAAAAGATTTGACTCGTTTCATTTTATTGTTCAGTTTCAGAGAAGAATGTTTTCCTGCTTCTTCAGAGGCTTTGAAATGAGACAGGAGTGTTTGTCTCCTCCGTCTCAGGATCTAATGATTGTTTCTGTCTGAGCTGCTTCACAACATTCACCTCAGGAAAATGATAGAAAGGTAAAAGTTTGTGATGTAAAGATAAAATGTATCACTCCACACTGCGAGCTCTGACATACAGAAGAAGCAGAGGGAAAGTAAATGTAACACATTTTTACTCCATCTATGAATGAAAACTATTAGAACACAACTGAAGAAACTGTTTCCACATAAAGTCCTACATAGAAACGAAGGTTTGGGTGTGCATTGCCTCAACTTTTAGCATTAACTAAATGTCAGTGGAACAGCAAGAAGTCCATATTAGGACCACTTTGGGCCATGGAACACGCTATAATCCACATTTGGAGCGCACGTGACCCGCAGGATACTTACAACAATCCAAGCCAGGCCGGTAACGAGCCCGTAGCTAACAATCCATCTTTTCCTCTCGGAGACTACTTTGTTGTTGTTGTTTAGTAGGTCTGAGGCGTTTCTTGTTGTTAAAGTCGCTCGGGTTTTGTTTTATGTTACTCCTTATCGAAGAAGCTGCGTGTTTCCAGATCGGGCTTGTTTGTCATGTTTGTGTTGCTGCTGAGAGTTCAGTCGTAGGTTTGTTTCTCTCTTCGTTTCGTGGTTAGCTAAGTTGTCCTTTCCTATATCTGGTTCAGGGTGTTTTGTTTAGCAGTTCCTAAAACTTTTGTACCTTTCTTTGTTTTAATTCAATCATCAATTATGTCACAAAGAAATGAACAGTACAGATAAGTTACTTTCTGGAGTTTTTGACCTATTGTTTCTTCTAGATCAGCTTTGCATGAGGTGGGGGTAAATAAGCATTCTTCTTCTGACTACGCTTTCTGCAGATTAAGTTCTGTGACTACTTTATATTACTTTGTTTACTTTTGTTTTTGTTGTTTTTCTACACTTTGCAGGTTAATTAATACATGTATTTATCTTAGTATTCATGCAGTTAACCCAAGAACAGTTGGAAGTTTGTGAATGTGTGAGAACAGTAGTCGAGGTGGCATTTAAGCTGCAGAAACTGGATCAGCGAGCAGTTCTTTCCACAGAGTTAACGGTCTGCAGTGAGGACATAAAGAGTCTGAAGTGCACTGACACAACTTAGTTAAGATCTGACAACAAGCAAATGAAGCTGATTTGAAGTGAATTGAACACACCTGTGCACACGCAGATATATAAAATACTTAAGAGAATTTGTATTTATCTGCTGCTTTCCTGCTTGAATCTCACCAAACCTCCCTCTGAACGTGTTCTTACGCGAATCTCACCTTCACCTTCCTTATTTCAGTAAGTAAAGTCAGTCGAATCCCGACGGGCACGTTCACACTGTGGAAAAACGCTTCCTCTTCATCCTAATGAGAGTCAACCTCTAGACACAGAGTAATTAGAGAATTATGAAAGGCCGAGGTGACAGTGACCTCATTACAGCGAGGAAGATCAAACTAACCACCCATGACTGATGAAGGCCGCCATGTCTCCAAGCGAGGGAATCAGGGCTGTTTCTGACATTACCACAGAGAAGAACAAGCAGGGAAACAGAAGAAAAGAAAGACACAGAAGATCCCCACGATCGGTCCGCTACAGATGATTCATATATAAACACGGACCAGTGACGGTTCTGGTATCGTTCAGCTCGATCAAAGCCTAACTGGCCAGGTTAGATCCATCATGCAAGCACAGGAATAGTCTGGAAGCTGAAATACATCACAGATTTAAGTTATTTTTAACACTCTTCTTTTTGGAGCCATGAAATGATTAAAAGACATTCCTTTTTCTTTTGTGAAAGTCTCCACCTACAGCCGCCGAACACCCACTGTGGGCGAACGCTCCTCTGAGCAGCAACATGGACAGCTGGGAGAGCTAGATCCACACAGAGATGTCCTGGATGACCTGGAGTTATCTGTTAGAGAGTTATCAGCCAGAGATAGGTGAGTACGCAGAACCTCAACCACTTTGTTTTAACACTTTGGTTTATTGGAACCAAGGCCAAACAAAAAGGAAATCAAGCTAAAAGTTCCAACACAATGAAACATGCCTGTTCAGAAGGAATGGAAACGTATCTCACCCCAACCCTCCCCCATAACCCCAAGAAGTTCGAACCATCATCACAGATGTTACATGTTGTTTTGGGGTAATGTCCTCTGAGTTGATAGTTTGTTTTATTTGGCTGTGTTGGTGACATGGAGAACAGGTTGTGTTGATTAAGGAGGATTCAGTCACGGACCTTTTGCCTCAGAGAGGAGGCCTGGCTAGCCGTTTGTTTACCACTAAGCTTATGTGTGCTACATTAAACGCTGTCTGGTTATGTTCAGCAAGTTTAACACAAAATCCTGCCCATGGCGTTACACCCGTTACTATCCAAGTCGTTACACCTGTAACTGTCCGTACTGTACCACTGGTAACTGCCATAACAAGAGAATATCAATATCAATATCAATATCAAGAGAAACGCAGCTCCACCACCCGAGCGACTGCCACCCCAATTAAATCAAGTCATTTATACATGTTTGTAATTTAACCATGCATTACTAATCATAATTTTAACAGTAACCATGAAATACCTACCATGCAAATGTTTTTTAGATGATCTATAAGCTTATATAACCGACAATTACTTACTAGTTAGTGGAGCTACGCAGTAATATTGGTAGTAATGATAATAATCAGTCTAATTAATGATGTAGTTATGGAATACTGCATCATGTGGGAAACAGAAGCAGTAACGATAAAAAATTATAACAATAACAATCAAACAATAAAAGCGGCCATACCAGGACAAAGATTATTTATTAAACAATAGTAATTATAATCCACGTAGCACATGTACTGATCAGTACTCCAACTCCTTCCTGTTGTGTCTGAGAACAATCTCCTTATATGTTGCTGAAAACCTGTGGATGTTTGTTGGGTTTCTCCTCCAGCCTGTTCCACAGTTTAACCCCACACACAGACACAGTAAAAGGTTTTTCTGGGGCTTATCGCCAAGGTCATTTCACAGGTTGTGTTCATGCTTTTTCATGTTTTTCTGTGCTAATAAATTCCTGCTTGCTTTAAAGCAAGCAGGAATTATCTGACTGTGTGATAATTCAGCAGGTCCTGATACATAAAATGACATGTTTCTGTTGTTTAGAGTTTAAAAACAGCTTTTATGATGCTGTTAGCTCTGCAGTTGATGCTCTTTTCTAGTAATAACAGTGTATTTGTTTTTATTATTGACCTCTATACAATATATAGATTATATGAAGTAATTTGGCGCTATGCATGAATCCGCTTTGAACAGATGTTTTGCAAATCACAAGAAATGAGGGGTCAGAAAACAGCAGCGAAATACGATAAAGCTTACAGCATATCAATAACACCATGTTTCCCTGCAACAGTTCTACAGGTTCCACATCGTGCTCATCACATCCAGCTGTTTTATACAACAATATTATGTTTAATAGTTAAACTTTACCAACTGTGAACTGGGGCAGACGAGCGACGCATTTAAAACAGATAAAAAAACCAATATATAGCTTCGACTTTCTAACTTTCTGACAGTGACGAGCACAGATGTCGGAGAACAAAACAAGTCAGAACAGCACACCTCATCACATTCAAAGCCAGAGAGTAAAATGGTGCGGAGGATGGAAAAGCTTCCAGGTGGGAAATGCTTCACTATGCAGAGCACAAAGCCTCCCTCCATCAGAAAACACAAATGGCAAACAGGCAATGTGTCAAAGTAAGCAAAGCAGCAGAGCAGTCAGAATGAGGGAAATCTGAGAAACAAGCCGTTTCTGGGACCCCAGAGATGAGAAAGTGAAGCACACGCACACCCAAACGGTCGCTGCCAGAAACAGCACTACGGCCTGGAAAGAGCTCTTAACAACGCCGAATCTTCACTGGAACATGGCTGCTCAACCACGGCGGGGTGTGAAGACACAGCTAACAGTTACTTAGATCCCCTTGTTTCTTCTGATCACCATGTCAGCTTAACAATCTATCGCTAATGAACATGAAAGCACCTTTCTTATTTGTCAAGAAGGAAGAAGCGTGTTGTGTGTGTGCTACATCTGCTTCTGTAGTAAAAGCAGGAGTTAAGTCAGTCTGGTGCTGCGATGAAGAAGAGGTAAGCAGTACCAGGAAGACGGAAGATTGGCTGCCTGCTATAAAACCTTTATTCAGAACCAGTCACCACCGCAGAAAACATATCTGTTAGTAAAATACAATCTCAATTGCTTTCCCCCCTCAGTGAGAAGAATTTCAAACTATCTTCAGTGTTAAATCTCCAGTAGGTAATGTTGCTCAGAGACATGTTCCTCTGAGTGAAGTGGTTCCTCATCCTGATAGTAGTCTATACATTCTGTAATCACGAACAATAAGAAATATAGTTAGACCCCTCAGTTTACTGTAAACCTGTAAAAACTCTGACCAATCCAAACGTTCGGACTGAAACTGAGTTGTTCATTTCTTATATTTTGTAGCTTCTTGTCCCGGCTCCCCTCCTCCCCCTCCTGCAGACCATACCTGATCGCCACACCCTGCATATAAACAGCGTGTTAGGATGAAAATACAAAGTAGTGAAGAAGAAACTTGGAAGGCAAACATGGCTGAGAAGATGCAGAAAGGATTTCCCGACCTGGCTCGGTTTATTTGCCTCCTCCCGATTTGTTTCTTTCTTTTTTCCTTTGCCCAACGCCGCTCTTCTCGGTGCGTGGTGGATCGTACCCAAAGCATGAGGACAGGCGTTTAGACTTAGACTAGACTTTATTGATCCCTTTGGGATGACTCCCTCAGGGAAATTAAAATTCCCAGCAGCAAAAAAGGAAAAGTAGCATGCACATAAAAACATAAATAAATAAATAAAAAGTAAAACAATAAACAATAATAAATTAAATAAGCAATTAGAAAATAAGAGAATGCACAAACAATTTGCTCGGGGTGTCCTCAGCTCCCTCCCCACCCCTGGTTTTTACTGCATCTATGTCCTCTTCCCCCAGGTGAGGACTTGTAGCGTGTGATGGACAAAGGAGTTTGTCTTCATCCTTCTCTTGACATATTTATTTGAACACCATGAACTAAATTACACGCGTCTATGTCTATCCGGCGTATCGCCATTACTGAAAAGATCTGCACGTCAAAACTCATTTCCAACAACTCCTGAAAATTTCATTGAAATCTGTCCATAACTATTTGAGTTATCTTGAACACAAACAGACAAACCGATAAACGCTGGTAAAAACATGACCTCTGAGGCGGATGTAAGAAAAAAGCCTTGAATCACGCAGGAAATGAAACCAGAGGGGGAGGAGCCAAGACAGGGCGCCACTTTGACATCTTGCTAGCTGCTAACATCGCCTACCCCAGCTTCGATCTCACATTAAACAACAGATGTATGACACCACACTGAGAGGGAAGCTTTTCCAGGATTACAGTATCATTTTTGTTCATTAGTTTATTTTCTTTTAAATTCTGTTGAAGCATGGTTGAAAAGCAATGTCTGACTTTCACTGGTTAGAAATCATAGAATTTTTATTTATTATTACTTTTGACAGATTCAAGATATTTCTGTGACTTTTTCTTTCATTGACCGAAGGGAACCAACACTTTTGTCCACGTTTGCACATGTGAAGGCATGAACTCATAGTAGCAGGGCTCTAAATGAACTTTAATAACCACTAGACAGTGGGGTTAGTTTATTTGTAAAGTTAGCAGTCAAATCCATTTCCACCAGCGAGCTGTTTATCTGGGTAAAATCCTGCAGATGATAAGAGCCACTGAATATTTTCACCCAGACGTGTTTCTGTAGACACTTTCTCATTAACAACAGTCTGAATCTTATCTTCTCCAGCCAGAAACAAAGTAACCAGCTACTGACCAGCCAAGCTGTTTCTACACCGTTTAACGACATTTTGGTTTTTCCCTTTTAACGTTCTTCCTTTAAATCTCTCCCTTCATCCGGCGGCTCTTAGAGCAGCGGAATAATGTCACCGGGGAAGGATTTGCTTCCTTCATCACTGTGACTGAGCGTCTGTTAGAGAATAATTCAGCCTTTAGAAATGCTTTGGTAAGAAAGTTTGGTTTAGGGTTTATGTAAAAGTATTATTTTATTTATTTATTTATGTTTTTGTTAAACATTTTTATCAAACCCTGAAATGCCTCTGAACACAGGGACACAACCAACACATCTGGAAGTCTGAACGTGACAACAGTTTGATGATGTTTCATTTGACACATTCTGCACCCAGCTCTGCGATGGACTGGCTACCAGTCCAGGTGTTCCTGCCTCTCACCCAGTGATTGCTGGGATAGGCTCCGGCTTCCTCGTCAACCTTGTATTTGACAACTTTTAGCTGATTTTTTTTCACTTTTTTCCGACATGCACTGATATTCAGCTCCCATCTCTCTGTTGCTGCATTAACCTGGTCTGTACCACCTCACTGTCGTCTGAACATCTGGACACGTCTCCCGCCGAATGGTACGATCCAAGTCTGGGATTGGCAACATGGTGTGTCTATCAAACTAAAGTCCCACCCCTCGTTTGCTGCGCAGCAGCAGTGGATTATTCAACTTTCTCCTGTGAGCGCCGGCTTGTCTTGTTCTTTTGAGCATCACTTATTCTTCACCTCCCAACATGGTTAGTAAGCTGCGGCCTCACCCAACCAATGCAAAGTGGGGCAAGGTCGACACTAACCAACAAGTTATGTTGTCTAATAATGCCAATATGTGTGTATATGCGCGCCAGTTTACTGCTTACATCCATCCACCCATCCATTTTACTCCACTCATCCAGTGCTCAGGTTGCGGAAGAAGCAGCCAGACCAGGTAAGTCCAGACTTTCCTTTTTACCCACCACCTCTTCCAGCCAGTCTGGTCACTTCTTCCAGTTCCTCCAGAGGGATCACATGGGATTACCTGGAGGCATCCTAACCAGATATCACCAGTCCCCCCATGATAAAGTGCAGATAAATACTGTACAAGCTTAAGCGCTATAATCAGCATCCCGCAGTGGGTTTAAATGAAAATCTCCACGCTGGTTACGGTATGTGTGTACAGCCGTATTATTCTCCAGATAAAGACCTTATGATGTAATTGTTTGGAGTTAAAAGAAGTTTTTACTTTATTAATTTTATTGGCAGAAACCTTCAGAGACAGTTTCAGACAGCACCTTGTATCAAAGATTAAGCATTCAGGCTTTTTCCTTCAGTTTTTAGGGATGCCTATTTTAAAAAGAGTCATCTTTAGATGACTTTGTATGATCCCTAATCTTAGACATTCACATAAACTTGAAAATAGGCATGAATGTTGGTCAGAGTTAAGGTTTGATCAGGAATTACTGAATATATGCACATGCTGGCTGCTATTGCAATGGCCGTTGACCAATGAAGAAGCTCCAGCAAATCTTTTAAAACTTAATCAAATAATCGATTGGGGATGAGAGGCAGCCTCATCATTGTTTTGCTCATCAATATAGTTTAATTTGCTTAATTCGATCCTTTTAGTTCAGAAGATGTGACGTTATGCTGAGGATTTGAGGTCTGCTGGTGGTCTGGATGTTGGTCGTACAGGATTGGAAATCTTCCTGCATCAATGCTACTGATTACTGATATGGATAAACAATAATGTCCCATATGAATAGTGTATTATAGCAGCCTGATTACGGAGCCTATGCAGTCTGAGTGCCTGACTGAATATATATGGCCAGGCTTCATTCTTATCTGATGATGTAAAAACATCACTCCCCACACCGATGCAGAACTTTTAGTCTACTGTTGTTAAATGATCATGTTAAAACGAGTAAAAACATATTTTCATCCTTTTTTTTTGGCTTTTTAATTTCAGATCCAGAAAAGTCCCGTAGACAAGACATCCAGACCACCAGCAGCCCGGATAGTGACTCAGTATTTCAGACTCAGAATTTCTCTGTCTTTCTACATTATATATGGGAGCTTGAAGGTCCTCTTCAGTATCTCAGCTGTTCCTAGGACTGATCTCTTCTGGACAGAGATGTCTGATGTTCCACCAGGTATCTGTTGGAGCCACTTCTCCAGTGTGGGGGACACAGCCCCCAGTGCTCCCATCACTATGGGACTACTGTTGCTTCCACCCTCCAGGCCTTCTCCAGGTCTTCCTTGAGGTCTTGGTACTTCTCCAGTTTCTCCTTTTTCCTGATATTTCCATCATTGGGGATGGATACATGGATCACTACGGCTTTCCTCTGCTGCTTATCCATGATCACTATGTCCACTTGGTTGGCCACCACCATTTTATCTGTCTGGATCTGGAAGTCTGGAAATATTTTATATATATGAACCTACATTTTTCAAATTTATTTGGATTTTTTTGAAGGGTGTTCAGGTCATCATGTTCACACAAAGAGAATTATTTGTAACATTAGCATGTTTATTTGTATGTTCAATCATTGAATATTACAAGTATTGGTAATAAATAATGACATAAATATTCTTATCACATTAAAAACCCTAGTGTGGCGATATCTTGGTGGAGAAATCTGGTTTTGGGCAAGTAGGTACTTTATTACAGAATTGAACTGAACACACAAAAACACAAAAAACTTTCTCTACCTTATAATGAATATTCTGATACTTTTCTTGCCTTGCATTTATAATTTTATGTACCCTGGTGTCCAGAAACAGAGTTATAACTCACATAAATATCTGAATTTGGCATAATCTCATTGAGAACAACTGAAAAACACGCCTGTGCTTTGTCACATTTGTTGACATAATCCACCTTAAATCACATTGTCTTCTTTATTTATTAAGATCTGAAGGTTTAAAGCCTTAAATTTAGCCTCATAAACACCAACGTGTGTTGTGTTGGCAGTGGTGGTTTACACAGCACTTCATGCTTATCTGCTTTCATACGGACCAGTTATTACAGACTGTACAGCTGCTGTACTGGTTCAGCCTGAGTCAGACCGGAGCGGGATGATGGATGTGTGAGCGATGCAGGGACCTCCAGTTTGCAGCTGTTTAATTAACTGCCTGCATTGTTTTCTGAAACGACCACAATGGCATCCTGAGGTGCTTGGTGACACCACTGCTCGGAACAAAACCACCTCATGACTTGTTTGGTTTCTCTTTTCATAGGTTTTCTTTCCGTTTCTTTGTCTTCCACCAGCTGTCATGTTGATAAGCATTAACCCCCTAACAGCTGGATTTATTCCCAATTTCCTAAAAACAAAGTCAAAACGACTTCATGAACAATGAAATCATTAATACTTAACAATTGAATGAAATAAATTAGATAATAAAAATGTCAATGACAGTGAGAAAATAGAAATTAATAAACAAAACAGAAAAGAAAACGGATTTAAACAGACCAGAAGTGTTTTCTGGCAGTAGGCGCCGAGCTGTTAAATGTGCAAGAGCCTTGCCGGTGGATGTTGGATGTGTTGGCAGGGTCGTCCCTCCGTACGAGTGGCTGTCTGAAATAAACACCCCCCCCCCCCGCTATGTTTTTCTCCCTCTTGCTGAAATAACTGTTAAACACAGAAGAGCAGAGGTGGCCTGGGGGCTCTAATTACTTCATGTAATGAGAAAAATGAAAATGTGAAGACAATCATTCCATGCCAATACAACGTTTATCCTCATTCTCTTTGGGATGGGTGGGGGCAGAAGGGAAGAAGAGTTTTAATAATGGAAGAGACTCCTTCTGTTTCCATTCGGAAAAATCCTACACAAATAAACCGCAAACAAAAAGGCTTTTCCTTACAAATCATCTACAATAAGTTAAGCTATAAATGTGCTTTTGTTCAGTGTGAAATGCAGGTGCCATGGAAGCATCTTGTCCTGGTCTGTTTTCAGACAGTAGCTGCATTCCTCTGGGCGATATCTTATTTATTCACATCATGTCTATAGGAAAGTGTTATGCTAAGTAATCACTGAAAATGTGATCAATAAACGGAGATGAGGCATTAAAAACCAGACTGTGCTGGTTAGTAGAACATAATCCTCCAAAATACTTCTGATAATGCATTTCTCTAGTCAGTGGAAAAGACCAAAGTTCAAGAAAATTTGGACAATACACTGACTGCTTGAGCTCCTCAGCCCTGTTCAGTGGTGGCCTGGATGACTGACAATCTACAACAACAAACCTGATTGGCGAACTGAGGATAATCTCCAATCACGAGACCTTCTAATGCTTGCTGTTCCTAAGGTCTGCACATAGCAGGTAAAAAGATTTAAAATCCTTTCCTGCTACGTGGAACAGCCTGGAGGGGATGAGCTCATGCTTTTAAAGATGTTTTACACTTCTGGAAATGGTAAATCAACGCGCTGATGTTTTGTTTAACATGTTTTACATCTCAGTCTTTTTAGCTTACATGATGCTTTAAACCACCTCTCATGTTTGTCTTTTCACCTTCCATGTAGACGGCTTGTCTTTCATGTGGTTGTCAAGACAGTACATGTGATTTCTCTTGTTCATTGTGCTTCTCAAGCAGACCAGGATGAAAAGTGGACCAAACCGTGCCAGCCTTATATCTCCAGCAGGTCCAGTGTGCAGCCCAGGGTCACTGGGAGACAGTCCAGTCCAGGCAGCTGAGACCACTCAGAGTTTCCATGCTTTTTCCTTCTTTTCCAAACATCAGTGAGATCCAGGTTGCTTCCATTTTACCACATTTGTTTCATTTTGAGTAAAACTGGTCTGCAGACTACCAAAACATTTCTCCGAACACTTCGCTGTCTTCATTCTGAGAATGAATTGTTGTTGCGGAACCACAGGGAGGGCTAGGAGCTCTTCGATAGAGACGGAACGCTGCGTCACATTTCCTGGCCTTCATAATCACCTGCTCTAAATCTGGACTGGTTCTATTTGAGGTGATCGAGGCTGCATAATGGGAGGGAGCCAATAAGGAGGCTCATACTGTTCATGACAACACCTTCCAGATTGGTGTAAAAGCTCAGGAAGCTGGTCAAGAGATTGAAGTTGACATCTGCGAAAAAGAAATGAACTTGGAAGACATTTCTATACGTTATGCTCTTCATCAGGAGGTTTTTCTTCCTGCTTTACAAGCCTGTTGCCGTTGCATGTGACTATGTGTACAGATCTGCAGAAATGATTCCTGTCTGACATGTTGACATGATGAGATTTACCTTCAGCAAACTGAAAAACAGTCTTCTGTTCTCGGAGCTGCGAGCTGGTGAGGTTTTAGTCGGCTGGCTTGTAGGTAGGTCAGTTTATGGATCCTTAGTAAAAATAAATGAAGCCTTTATTAGAAACAAGAGACTGTGTCATATTCATTCATGTTTTCTTTCTTTTTTAAGGTGACAGTACATCCACCCTACACCCCCACCTGTTTTATTATACGCTGATTTTTCTTTTGTTCACCTTCTAATGTCTTTATACGTCTTTTTACTACGTCCTCTCTTCACATTGTTTTACCAACAGCAGTAACTTTCTCATGAATTTGCTTCCAGACAGCGTTTATTTGTGTCGGTTAGATTTCTTTGCTGTAGGTCATGTTTTCTCTCTATGCTGTGAACTACATCACACACAAATCCCTCATTTAAACAGAGTCTGCAACACGTTTGCACCTGCTGCCCATTTACACATCACTCTTAGTAAATCACCTGCAAACCGTGCTTCAGTCCCACATGCAGAATACTAGATTGTACACACAGATTAATCCTCACACACTGGGATCTTAGAAGATCTGGCCTGATGTGTGGAAATAACTGACCAGTTACTTTCCTCATACACACACTCTCCACAGTTAGGAAGGAGGAAGGGCAGGTGGGTTCAGAAGCTCTTCACTGGACCAGTGGAAGGCGGAGCCAATCTGGCAGGATATATCCCCACATAGTCATGTTAGAGGTCTCTCATTGTGAGAAAGTGTCGTTCATAAAGGCCAGGTATTTAAATTCTGTGGCGACGTCTGCAGTCTAGTGCAGGAATTCCTCCTTGTTCTTAGCTAAACTGGGAAACAGCTCTAAACCATCCTCAGAGAGAAAAGTATGTTTTTATGGAAGAGTGATGTGTGGATGGGCAGCAGGTGCAAACGTGTTGCAGACTCTATTTCATTGAATGTGGCATGGAGTGTGTGGAGGTTTGCTCAGACTGGTTCAAAGCAGGGATATTTCCAGCTGAGGGCACCTTAAGTCCCGCAGCCTTAAACAAAACCAAAGAAGGATGAAAGACAATTAGAGAAGAACAGAAGAAAAATAAACTGGGATATTTCAGGGAAACATGATGCTTTCTCTGACTGTGCCACAAACGGAGGAAGCAGGAGCTCTAACCCTTCCAGAAAACTACAGACATCACTTCTCTTTGCTTTTTGGCTGTTCTTATTTGTTTTTTTTTTTTTTTTTGTTACATTTAGGAATTTTATTTTGTTCTATTCCTCATTTAGGTGATACCAAACAGTCCATGAATCGTTGAGTCGTGTCAAAGGACTGTGGTTCGACTGCCAACCTCGCAGTGGAATTGCTGCACAATGTGGTGATGAAACAAAGATCCTCGTACCATTCAGGTGGTGCTGAACATCTTCAAGTGATTCATGATCTATACTGTATTGGCAGGTTCATGGCAGGAGGAACAGGAGGAGGAAGAGGCCAGAAAGGTGAAATGAAAGCTTTATTTAAAAGACTTCACGGTCTGCTGGAAAGTGGCAGAAGAATGAGGAGACACAGTGAAGATGTCCAGGGCTGCAAAACAAACACATCTCCTCCACTTCCACCATCTTAGAGGATCATTCCCAAAGCGAGTAGCGCACTTCTCCCGTCCAAGTGGACAAGTTGGTTTTCCAGGCACACAACTTCCAAAGCGTCAGACGGAACCAGATGCAGTAAAACATGAACTTTTATACGACTGATTCTTTTTTTCCTCATCGGATCGAATTTTATTTTGGAACATTATAAACCGTTCTTAGAAAAGTTCCACTTTGTGCCTCAGCAGCACAGTATGATGGGCTGCTTTTTTTTAATGTCCAGTTTCTACTATTCTATTATTATTCTATTCTGCTCTATTCTATTCTTCTTTATTATTATTGTCTAATTACTTTATTAGGGCAAGTTATTCTATTGGAATTTTCTCCATATTTTTGACATTTGCACCGGGTTCAGAGGAGTGGGCACAGGCTGTTGCACGCTCTTCATTTTCTTTCCCCACTTTGAATTGTTTAAACAAGCAATAAAAATCAAACATTAGGTTTAAGCCTGTAGCGCTAACTGAGAAATAAAACTTAAAGGCATGTATTCACCAGTTGCTGCTTTTGAAGGTATTTTATTTCCACTTCTTTAAATGTTTAACAATGATCTTGACCCAATTTTGTTTTTCTTTGAGTTTTTTCTTTTTGTTTGGAAAAATGAAGAAAATGTTTTACGTCCACCTACCATATCTGTATTTTTAGCAGTAAGGTAAGGACCTTCTACATTTTGAGCGATATGGTGACGAGGTCAGTCGCCGGGTCGGAGACTCTTTAAACAGGTTGTTGTAAAGTGAAGACTAATAAATGTTTAACGGAGTGTTTTAGCTCCTTTATCTGGATGGAAATAAGATTATGAATCAATGAGGGAAATCATCACCTAAAATAATCTGATCAGTCTGAAGAAATGTGTGTTTCACACACACGCACACACACACACACACACATGCAACTGAGAGTTCCAGCACAACAAACTTTTGTCAGACAACAATGTTGGCAACTGTTCTCAGAAATAGATACACACACTCTGTTAGATAACTATTAACCTGTTTTTTCTTATCTTCTCATCCGTCTGTCTCTGTCTGAGACACCCTGCCCCGAAAACACTGTTGATGCACTGAAAGTTAACACAGATGTCAGATTTGTTTAGAGAAGGTGATAAATGATAACAAAAGAAAGATTCTGTCCTGCAGCAGGTCTGCAGACTAGACTAGAACACAGGTCTGCAACGACAGACATATAAATAAACACACACACACACAGTCACACACTCAGTGCAACAGAGCATCTGTTTGCTGCTGATCCACATGACATGAACACAGAAGTGTTTTCGAGAAGCTTGCTTTTGTTTTCACAATGTTAGAAGAAAACATGTTTAGTGAACTGCTGGCAACAATGGAAATGAAAAGATGGAAACAATTTAATCTCCTCAGAAACATCATGATGATGACTAACACATGAACTTTTACATCCTCCAGATTGTCCCGTCTAATTGCAGCTCCAAGATCTGATGTGCAAGATGGCGCTTTGCTCCCTCCTCCTGCTTCCTGCATCCCTCACTGTGACGCCGCCTCAGGCGTTATGTCACACTCCGCCTTGTCCGGCTCCTCCTCCTCATCCACCCCTCCTTTCTCTGTCTATACACTGAGTTCTGACAGCTCTTCCTGATGTGTGTTGCTTCTCTTGGTTCTCCTGGGTTGGACCGGGTGGTCAGCCCCGTCTTTCGTGACACTTTTATCAACAATTTGTAAAACTATCACATTCCCTGGACCGTGTTTATAAAAAGGCATGCTCACTGCATGTCTTTACCAGTGAGTTGCCATAGTAACTCACTGGTAGGCAAATGGTTGCAGAATGTGCCACCTGGATACACACCAGCGACTGCAGGAAAGCTCCTGTTCCACCTGAGGACATTTCATGTGCCACCCACAGACAACCTGCATTACACGGAGACTAAGTCTATGGGGCTTCCTGGTTTCTAGACCAACAGGGTCAGACGAGCAACTCTACTGGTCCTGGTCCCTGGACCAAGAGGGAACTAGCCACAGACCTACGGGTCCCTAGACCTAGACGTTGCCTAGCAACTTTGGTTTCGTGTCCCCTGATTGGAGAGGGTGACTACCGACAAAACAAGGATTTTCTGTCATGTGACGGGAAACACTGATGCCACACCATGGAGCTCACACCCCTGAACATTATTGTTTAGTATGATGAACACATCATTCACTTGTATCAATTAGCAAACTGCACTGGTGGTCTGGGATGCCAGCTGCAATGTGTGATGGTTGATTCCACATGACACACATGTGTCTTCACTTTCAACCATTACCCATACCGTCCCGAATGCTACCTAGGTTTTTCTTTTGTTTTCTTTTTTTTTGTTTGCTTTGCCTTGTTTTTTTCATACTCCATAATCAGGATTACTGTAATTTTGGGCTATAAAGCATACATTAAAGCTGCTCATTTTCACCAAAAAAAATCGGCATTGCGCCTTTTAACCTGGTGTGCCTTATATGTGTGCTAAATCCCAAATTCCGCAAAAATGTTGTTGTGCGATTTTAGTGAGCGCGCTGCTTGATTGACTGTCAGACCATTTCCCGCCATCGTAGGGGCGGGATATGAGGAGAAAACGAAAGAGTGGCTCAGAGAGGTGTGTGTAAAGGCACCGGATGGTTTTTTCATGCATCACCATCTCTGTTGTGCGCCCATGTCACCGCTACTGTAAAAAATTAGGAAAGCAAATGAAGTGAGTTCCTCACAATCCCGGAAGGACGATTGAAAAAATGACAACCGCTAAACATTGGTGTGAACAGGACGTTTAAATCTAGGTTGCAAGCGTCATGGGAGCAATGGATTAAAGCGGGCAAACACACCTTCACAGAGACTGAGAGGCAGAGTCGGGCGAGTTACGCTACCATTGTGAGTGGATTGTGGCCTGTGCGAACGTTTCTCCATCAATTGTTGTCCGAGCTTTAGCAAAAGCCGGTATCACTGAACATCCACCCAGCGACAACACTGACTCTGAAAACAAAGAGAGAGAATTCGGTGTGCTTGATGGCGAAATTGCCCTGCTGTTCAAGTCAGACACAGAAGATGAGGACTTTGACGGATTTGTTACACCAGACAAATAAAAGATAAAAATCCTTATCAGTGCTTGCATGTTTCCATCCCTGCTGAAAAGTAAAACTTTAAATATGGATGAATTTAAAATGAACCTACTTATAAAGCTGTCTTCATGTCTGCATAATATTGGCAGAGGACATATAAATGATAGACGTTAATCTTCCAAACTGATGATGCCTGATGACCCCAGAAATGCTTAATAAACCACTTTTTTGGATATTAATATGATGGGCTTTGACTCAGTGTAGAAGATGAACACAGACAAAATAGCCAAAGATCCTATTTAAATCAAGAATTAATTCATATAATCTTAGTTTGGAGATAAACAAGTTATGGATAGCAGAAAGTGCCTGACTTGTAGCCTGTTGGCTCATACTATCAATATTTCACATTATATGACGGCTGGATTTCTGAGGGTGGGCTGTGGAGGGCTATCGTGATCCAAGGGATGAGAGGCAGTGATCTTCACTCTATCCCAGACAGATAATGATGTGTCATGGGGGTCTGGGAAGGGAATCCACTGGTTCAACACACTGGTGCTCTGAAGGTCATTCCTGTTGTTGCTACTCAGACATGGAGGGGTGGGCTGGGAAACTAACAGAAACTAAAAACTGAACTAGTACTATTACTATAAAGCAATGGGTTTTATTGGGGCTTATACCCAGGTTCTCCATACCCAAACCCACCAAAAAGAACAAAAAACTTTCAATTACAGACGGCAAATGATTACAAAATGTAAAAAAAATCTAATTAAAAAAATCATAGTAAGATACTGGGACAATGAAATGTTATAATGAGTCATAAATCTACCAGCAGTCTAACTTAACATAATCTAAGTCGGACTGAGACCCATTCTAAGTCGGACTGAGACCCATTCTAAGTCAGAATGAGACCCATTCTAAGTCAGACTGAGACCCATTCTAAGTCGGACTGAGACCCATTCTAAGTCAGACTGAGACCCATTCTAAGTCGGACTGAGACCCAGTCTAAGTCAGACTGAGACCCATTCTAAGTCGGACTGAGACCCAGTCTAAGTCGGACTGAGACCCAGTCTAAGTCAGAATGAGACCCATTCTAAGTCGGACTGAGACCCATTCTAAGTCGGACTGAGACCCATTCTAAGTCAGACTGAGACCCATTCTAAGTCGGACTGAGACCCATTCTAAGTCGGACTGAGACCCATTCTAAGTCGGACTGAGACCCATTCTAAGTCGGACTGAGACCCATTCTAAGTCGGACTGAGACCCATTCTAAGTCGGACTGAGACCCATTCTAAGTCAGACTGAGACCCATTCTAAGTCAGACTGAGACCCATTCTAAGTCGGACTGAGACCCATTCTAAGTCGGACTGAGACCCATTCTAAGTCGGACTGAGACCCATTCTAAGTCAGACTGAGACCCATTCTAAGTCGGACTGAGACCCATTCTAAGTCAGACTGAGACCCATTCTAAGTCAGACTGAGACCCATTCTAAGTCAGACTGAGACCCATTCTAAGTCGGACTGAGACCCATTCTAAGTCGGACTGAGACCCATTCTAAGTCGGACTGAGACCCATTCTAAGTCAGACTGAGACCCATTCTAAGTCAGACTGAGACCCAGTCTAAGTCAGACTGAGACCCATTCTAAGTCAGACTGAGACCCATTCTAAGTCAGAATGAGACCCATTCTAAGTCAGACTGAGACCCATTCTAAGTCAGACTGAGACCCATTCTAAGTCAGACTGAGACCCATTCTAAGTCAGACTGAGACCCATTCTAAGTCGGACTGAGACCCATTCTAAGTCAGACTGAGACCCAGTCTAAGTCAGACTGAGACCCATTCTAAGTCAGACTGAGACCCATTCTAAGTCGGACTGAGACCCATTCTAAGTCAGACTGAGACCCAGTCTAAGTCAGACTGAGACCCATTCTAAGTCAGACTGAGACCCATTCTAAGTCAGACTGAGACCCAGTCTAAGCCAGAATGAGACCCATTCTAAGTCGGACTGAGACCCATTCTAAGTCAGACTGAGACCCATTCTAAGTCAGACTGAGACCCAGTCTAAGTCAGACTGAGACCCATTCTAAGTCAGACTGAGACCCAGTCTAAGTCAGACTGAGACCCATTCTAAGTCAGACTGAGACCCATTCTAAGTCAGACTGAGACCCATTCTAAGTCAGACTGAGACCCAGTCTAAGTCAGAATGAGACCCATTCTAAGTCAGACTGAGACCCATTCTAAGTCGGACTGAGACCCATTCTAAGTCGGACTGAGACCCATTCTAAGTCGGACTGAGACCCATTCTAAGTCAGACTGAGACCCAGTCTAAGTCAGACTGAGACCCATTCTAAGTCAGACTGAGACCCATTCTAAGTCAGACTGAGACCCAGTCTAAGCCAGAATGAGACCCATTCTAAGTCGGACTGAGACCCATTCTAAGTCAGACTGAGACCCATTCTAAGTCAGACTGAGACCCAGTCTAAGTCAGACTGAGACCCATTCTAAGTCAGACTGAGACCCAGTCTAAGTCAGACTGAGACCCATTCTAAGTCAGACTGAGACCCATTCTAAGTCAGACTGAGACCCATTCTAAGTCAGACTGAGACCCAGTCTAAGTCAGAATGAGACCCATTCTAAGTCAGACTGAGACCCATTCTAAGTCGGACTGAGACCCATTCTAAGTCAGACTGAGACCCATTCTAAGTCAGACTGAGACCCATTCTAAGTCAGACTGAGACCCATTCTAAGTCAGACTGAGACCCATTCTAAGTCAGACTGAGACCCATTCTAAGTCAGACTGAGACCCATTCTAAGTCAGACTGAGACCCATTCTAAGTCAGACTGAGACCCATTCTAAGTCGGACTGAGACCCATTCTAAGTCGGACTGAGACCCATTCTAAGTCAGACTGAGACCCATTCTAAGTCAGAATGAGACCCATTCTAAGTCAGACTGAGACCCATTCTAAGTCAGACTGAGACCCATTCTAAGTCAGAATGAGACCCATTCTAAGTCAGACTGAGACCCATTCTAAGTCAGACTGAGACCCATTCTAAGTCAGACTGAGACCCATTCTAAGTCGGACTGAGACCCATTCTAAGTCAGACTGAGACCCAGTCTAAGTCAGACTGAGACCCATTCTAAGTCAGACTGAGACCCATTCTAAGTCAGACTGAGACCCAGTCTAAGCCAGAATGAGACCCATTCTAAGTCGGACTGAGACCCATTCTAAGTCAGACAGAGACCCAGTCTAAGTCAGACAGAGACCCATTCTAAGTCAGACTGAGACCCATTCTAAGTCAGACTGAGACCCATTCTAAGTCAGAATGAGACCCATTCTAAGTCAGACTGAGACCCATTCTAAGTCGGACTGAGACCCATTCTAAGTCAGAATGAGACCCATTCTAAGTCGGACTGAGACCCATTCTAAGTCAGACTGAGACCCATTCTAAGTCAGACTGAGACCCATTCTAAGTCGGACTGAGACCCATTCTAAGTCAGACAGAGACCCAGTCTAAGTCAGACTGAGACCCATTCTAAGTCAGACTGAGACCCATTCTAAGTCAGACTGAGACCCATTCTAAGTCAGACTGAGACCCATTCTAAGTCAGACTGAGACCCATTCTAAGTCGGACTGAGACCCATTCTAAGTCAGACAGAGACCCAGTCTAAGTCAGACTGAGACCCATTCTAAGTCGGACTGAGACCCATTCTAAGTCAGACTGAGACCCAGTCTAAGTCAGACTGAGATTCTCAGAAAGAAAAAAAATCATAAAAAAAACAGTCGTTTTTACAAAAAATTGCTAAAAACCAAACAAATGAACGGCAGCATAAACAGCCTCCTTGGTGAAGGTAGAACTTCAGGTTATTGCCCGATCTGGTTCTACATTCAGCACCTCACCAACATCTAGAACCAAATGATACCATCACAGTTGATGTTTTGTCTAACTGCCAGACTAAAATCAGTGAATTTGGTTTTTAAAGAGCTGGAAAGATGCAGACTAGATGTCACACTTTCCTCCTCCTGTTCGGCTACTTCTCGCAGATGTCACTCATCCCAGCCATCATCACCTGGAGGTGTGAGATATCCGAGAGCTTACTCAGATGGCTGAACACAATCGCTCTTCTGAAACTCAATGAAGCACTGCTTGTTTTAATGCAGTTAATAATAGCTTTGCTTGCAGGGTATGAAGGCACATATACATTCATGTTTAAGTTGGCACCACATTAGCAAACCAGCAAAGCTTCATTGTTTTCCACAAATCAATTTTCCAGACGAGGCCTGATGTCCCATGCAGCCAGTCTCTGTCTCCATGAATCAGTGTGCATTAGCGCTTTAACATTTCAGCTGCATCTACATGACCAGCGGCGGATCACTCCATAACTCCTGTCAGCTGATCCCTGCAGGCTCAATTACTTCAACTCTGTGTTTGATGCATAACTTTCCAATGTGCCACAGGGTTTTGTTTGTGGCTGTATGGAAATAACACCACAGAATTCCCACAATGATCGCACAAATACAACCACAAGGGCATGTTTTATTAAGACTGTGCTATACTGCTGTACTGTAGCCATACTGTTGCTGCTCTCCCTGCAGTGCATTCAGGACTCCACTGGATCCTGAATGCAAAATAATCGGAGTCACTTCTTGTAGCTGAAGGTTTCAAACCCGCAGCTGGTTCCATTTTTTCCAATTATCACCAGAAAAAGGGGAAAATCAAAACAAATGCAAAGGTCAAAGATTCACAGATAAATGAGTTAGAGGACACCTGATGTGTTGAGAGGTTGTGCTCTCTTTCCATGTTGCTGCCTACATGCTGTGGATTACACAAGCTTCACCAGCACTGTTAAAGTCAGCATTTCACCATTTTGACTGAATTAAATTAAATTTTCCATGTTATGAATGTTGCCTGAGGTAAGTAATCCATCACCAGCTCGGTTCTTTGGCTTTACTCACTTTTCTTTTTATAGCCTGGATTTGTTGTCGCCTTGTTCTTGGAAGCAGATGCTGAAAAGATTTCTACTTTTGAGCTGCATTTCCTCCATCCTCGCTCTTGCATTGTAAACAACCCGCCCGGTTGGTAAACAGGTGCTGCAGTTTTTTTGAACTCACGAATTCAGACTTCTGATTTCTGGGACCAGTGGTGTATATGAAGCTGTCACATGTGGTTTGAAGATTCTTCTGCAAACTCCATGTTTGAGCTGAGCAACAGGAAAAGAATCCATCCACCTGCTAAAATGATATCCTCGCAGAGTTCAGAGCAACCAGCCGCCTTCTGAAAGTAAGAATCTACAGATTCTTACAGAGTAAAGGTGTCACTGCAAAATCTTACAAAAACAAACCTGAAAACTCGCAGAGACATTTTCTACACAAACTTCCAAAAAGCTTGCAAATCTATCAGGATGTGTCAGCGGGTTGTCTGTCTTACCTCTGAAAACATGAAAAACATGTTCGGTCCAACACAAAACTTCTAATCTGATGAATTTAGGAAGATACTCCCATGAAATGAATTAACAAATAAAGTCTTCAGGATTCTAAAGAGCAGATCTTGGCCCCCTTTAAAAAAAAAAGACCCCCATCAGAGGATAGAGCGAGGTCAGGCGGTTGCATTTGGTTACCAGCAGCAGCATTTTGGTTAGACAACTAAATCCTACTATTGTCTTAATGAACAATGTGCAATGTTCAGAGGTTAACATCTCATTCATTCACTGCAAGGTA
Organism: Telmatherina bonti; assembly: GCF_933228915.1. NCBI lineage: Eukaryota > Metazoa > Chordata > Actinopteri > Atheriniformes > Telmatherinidae > Telmatherina > Telmatherina bonti. The sequence goes on along the minus strand of NC_136613.1, from coordinate 34,842,730 downwards.
GAATGACATAATATTTAATAGGAATGCACACACACACATGCACACACAGACCTAATTTTTTTTATGAATTTATTTATTTTATGTCTTTACACTACAAACTGCTTCCTGCATTTGATATCTTATGGTCCTTTTCCATCAGGATCAGCTCGTCTCGACTTAATTCACCTCGGCTCGGTTTCTGAGTTTCCCACGAGGCTTTTGGACACGCTTACCGTACTTTTCTGTAACTCCTCAGCCCAGGTTCTAAGCGAGCTGAGTCGGGTTGTGTGTGACGTCACCAGACTGCATGTTGCTATTGGTCAGGGGTGCAGCCAATCAGAGGTCAGGGAGTGACATCACTGGAAGAGTGACTCCAACTCGCTGTAATGTTTACATCATGTGACAAGAAATGGTGCAACAAAAGTCTGTTCCGTGGTCCAACATTGAGGTGGAGACATTTCTTTGGTTGCTGAGGAAAGGATACAGAGGGAACCAGAGGGAACGACACAAAATTAAAAAATCTATCAAGAGCTTTCCGACTCAACGTCTACGGCTAGCAAAGGAGTTTTCAGCAGTGTCGATAGAAGCTGAAAAAGTTCAGAAGTGACCATCGCCATGTCAAGGACCACGATGGTCGGAGTGGATCTAACAGACGAGACTGGAAGTGGTTCCAACAGATGGATATGATTTACGGTCGGCGACCGGCGAGCCGCAGACCAAGTTGCAGATTTCCTCTACGTCCTGTGTTGTTATAGAGCTTGTCTTGCACAATGCTGAAGTCACACTGATTTCACACAAATCCCGCCCATTTCAGACCTGGTACTAAACTGTAATGGAAAAAAAAACAGGACCAAGCTGAGACGAGTCGAGGCGAGTTAAGTTGAGACAAACTACTAATGGAAAAGAAGCATTACATTTTATTGTGAACAATTATCTTATTTTTGCCTTAATAATTAAAATATTTCTTAACTCTATTTAATTTAGTCATTTTTCATTTTAAAACTCTAACCAGGGGCTGGAGTTGCAAATTAACCTTGGCTACACACCTGCGCACATGTTTAATGCATTGGTCCCTGTTAATAAACACGCATTATTGCTTGTTTATCTTTGTTGATTCTTGTTTAACAAGGCCATTTGTTTGCTTTTAATTCAGTTTATACATCTGCACAAATCAATCATGTAATAATTTTGTCCATTTTAAATTAAATGAATCAAATAAAGCCATAAACTTATTAATTAGCCAATAATGTAAACATACCTACTGTTGAGCAATCTGCACAAAAATAAAAAAAAGAGAGAAATGCAGTTGTATTTATCTACTCTGACATCATCAATTTCAGATATTACTTTTATTTTTGAACATAATAATACAAAATAATAATTTGTTGCATCATTGGTTTACACGATTGGTTCCAACACATAAAATGACTCAGCTAGCAGCAATTCTTTGTGTTTCATTTGTAGCTTCACTGCAGACCAGATGGATGTAAGGGAGGAAAGAAAATGTGTCTTTGCTCTGACTGGGAATACTGAAAAATCAGGCTTCTGCTAGAAAAGTTGTCCATTTGAAGCTGAATGTCTGTGGGTAATGACTCATCTGTTTAGCTAGCTTCAAGTACCCATATGAGCAGCATGTCAGTGGCCCACTGCAGACCAGAGCAGGGCCAGTTCAGGGCTTAAAGCTCAGAGGCAAATACCTATTTAAAATGTTTCCACAATATAAAATGTATGTATTTGCTATTCTATGCTACTGCATTGTTGTAAAGTCACACAAATGCTGAAGCAATGATGAAGCAAACAGAAGTTGCCCGACTACTTATAGATATAAGCTCCTAACCTACCATATAGCTAAAAGGAAAAATGTTAAAATACATGAGAATCATCTCAAAATTCCTCCAAACCACAACTAAAAAAAAAACAACATCCATGTTCAAAGCTGTTACGCAGGTTTCTAGAATATGTGTTAAGTTTTAGTTCAAATCAATCACCTTTAATTTTACTGATCACAGAGCAGCAGAGAGTAAAAAAGGGGGATGGGGGGTGGTATATTCCTTACTGGGATGTCTGTAGAATTGTGTAGAAATGTTGGGGACATGTCTCTATCAACATCCAGCACCTCCTGTTAGTTCCTGACATTTTCCATTGGAAAACACAGCAGAGAAATTTGTGCTCTGTGGGCAACTTTGTTGCTGTAAATTCTGCCATTTAATCTGTTTCAACTGTTATGATTGGCTCTGCTCCTTTGCTGCTCTTATGTAAACATGAGAGGTTGTCCCTGAAGGAAGAGCCATCCCGTCTGTGCTGAATAACTGATTGTAATGTTAGATGTATTTTGTTGGCAGCTAACGCTAATCCAATCCTCCATACCTTAACCCAACCCCCAATATTCAGATTATCTTATGGTAGCTAATGCTAATTATTGCCTTGATAGAAAATATGTAGTTGCTCATCAAACTGTAGCCAACACTGATTATTTCCTCTCCAGAAAAGGTCTGATTAGCTTACGGTAGCTAACGCCATAAGCCCTCTATTGATCATGTATGTGGTGGTATGCAGCATTTAAACATTTTTCACTTAAAGGTTCAAATTTGCTGTTGCTCAGTTCTTTCTACTTAACCACCACTCAGTAGATGTAACCCTCTTAACCCTGAATGCTCTGAAAGTATTTGAAAACTTGTGTTTTGAAAAAACAACCTAGCTAAAACTATATTTGCCATACCAATGTTTGTTACATTTCTCAGCACAGCATCACCTCTATATTTGGATTATTTTCTTTTACCAAAGTCTTTGACCCAAAAACACCAAATCACATATGTAGTAAAAACCAAACAAAATAAAACAGATGCAACACATGAAATGAAAACCAAATGAGAAGAAACTTGTTCATTTGAGAACTTTTTGGTTGCGAAGAAATATCATGTTAAAGCTAAGCAGCTTGTCAGTGAACTTTAATGCTGTCATCCTTTGATCAGCATGGTAGGATCATGTGACCCAGTGAACTGCAACCTGATCTTTTATTTTATTTGCATTTCTTTGGTGATGTCATCACAGATCCATTCATTTGACAAGGTGCTAGCACACAACATGCCCTAAAGTAGTTACTGCTGATCAACTCATCTAATTCCAAAAATACAACCTCATCTAATGTCCACCCTCATGTAACATCCCAGAGAAACCCATTTACATCGGGCTCTCTGACTATAACAGACCCAATCCGCCTCTGGTTTAAACAACAAGGCCTCGTTAGTGCTTGTGTTGTACGTGTGGGCTTCAAACTAAGTACCTTCTGCCCACTTCCAGCACTTTGAAAGCCACTGTGAGGGCCCACTGTCTGCTGACTTTGCTTGCTGTGGATTTTACGTTTTGTCAGCATTTCTTGGGCTCTGTTTAGAGTGTGATATTTTTTTAGACGCCTTCTGGCGAATGCCTCAGGCGCTGCTGCCCAGCTCGTCTTGTTCTACACAACTACTGCTGTTTATTCATGTCCTACCAAAAGAGTGGCTGTCCTGGCGTCACCAACTGAATATTTTGACCCATACCTCTTCCATTCATTTGATTAGCACCGTAAAAACAATAACACACACACACACACACACACACACACACACACACACACACACACACACACACACACACACACACACACACACACACACACTTTGTATTCAGCATTCTAAATATCTGGTGAAAAAACAGACAGGCCAGACACTTAACCTTTTTCACCAGACAGCCCTGACCCCAGAGGCTCCATCTTTGCTGATGTTCATCTGTGTGTGTGTGTGTGTGTGTGTGTGTGTGTGTGTGCCTATACAGGACAAGTCAATTTCACCTCTCCTTTCCTTTTCTACTGGGATGTGTGATGTTATCACCCTGTTGTTGATTTATGATATACAAACAAACTTGTCTTGCTTTTGAAGAAATCTGTGATTCTAACACTGAAGCCACCATGACACGTCTGAATCATTTAATGACGCAGCATAATGCCAGGTAATCGAGTTTGTTTATATCAGAATTCACAGTTACTCAGGAAGATAACGGTTTGACATCTCCAGTAAATGTGTTGTTCCGTACTGGTTGATATTTTGAGTTGTAAGGTCAGAATGGTTGACCCATCAACAGAACCTGCCTCATTTCATACTTAATGCTTGCAGCCTTTAACCTTATTCTTCTCTGGAGCTTCTTTTTATCCAAAGTGTAAGTAAAACACTGAATTCAATTGTGAGGAAAAGCAGCAGCTCTAGGTTTTTTACCCACCAGACCCCTGAAAGCTATCGCACTTACACAAAGAAGGGGCTGTAATTGCCAGAGCCGGACTAAACCATACAATTAGCTTTGACTGACAAGACAGTCAGCAAGCTGAAATTAGCCAGTTTTCAGAGCAGATGAGGAAGAAAAGAGGCTGAAAGAGGCAGGAAAGGGGGAAAGATGAAGAGGAGGTCCTAGCTTAAATGCTTCATGACATGTAATTAAAAAGGGTAGCATCTGCAGCAGAGTAATGCGAGTGGAAGTGACGATAACTTCAACACAATGAAGTGCACAACAAAACCCTCTATTATTGTTCCATATCATAGTCCGCGTGGGTCATTCTGACTTTGTGTGTTTTGTTTCTTTCCATAGAAAAGTGGTTTCATCTGATTGTTATTCTACTTGATCATATTACCTGCCTGTTAATTTTCTAGTGATACTCAGACAATTTCGTTTGATGCTGCTGGTCCAGCACTGCTCCAATACATAGTAATTCAAGCACAAAGACCAGATGCCCATTTATTGCTTGATTTCTTCCAGCCAACTGCCACCCTCCTCGCTTCATCTGGCCTGCAATTAAAAATAAATGTGCAGCTCATCTGTTCCCCAACTACTGCAATAGTTAACCTCCTCCATGAAAAAGAACCACTGCGTTTAAGCGGATCGGAGCAGAACGTGAGCCGTATCAAAAGCTGGATCAATCAGTTACAGCCAGTAACTCTGGCCATGTGAGGCCATGTCATTTTCTCCTGCTGCCTTCATACAATATCACTTCTAGCTGCTCTGAATGAATCGTATTTAAAATCAAACTTATAGATGGGCCAGATTTAATGAAAATGTCTAAAAATAAAGATTTTTCAGTACAGTTCTCACTATTGACATTGTATGAAGAAGAAAACATTCTTACAGTCACATGTAGATCTGTAAATGTGATGTACTGGTGAACGGTTTCCACACACTGTGGGTTTTCTGTCCTGTACAGATGTCTTTGCAGCTGCAGCAGCTAATAACAGGATTTGTTCAGTCTACCAATTACAACACGTTTGTGCTCCAGCACTCAAGAGTTTAAATAGATCAGTTTCCATTGAGTATACAAATGATGGTATTATTATCATCATGCTCTTACAACCTGATCCCACAGAAATATGCCAAATATCCACAAGGTCTCAGCACTTTTCAAATTGTTTTAACATTACGTGCCAGGACTGTGGAAATCCAGCCCATGTTAAGACAAAGGTGGAGCTTTGTCATGGAGTCTGCATGACTTTGCTTGTCCAGAAACAACTAAATAAAAGCACAAGTTATGTTTTTTAATCTCTAATATTGTAATTTGTTAGTGTGCTCCTCCAAGCCCCAGTGTGTGAGAATTCCTCCCGTCCAGCAGTGCATCTGAATGCAAACAAGTGAGTAGTGCTTTCTGGCGCCTCGCGTTTAAGCACATTATTATCACTGCAGAATCTGCTGAGAGTCAGAAATGTAATAAATATAACATCTTGCCCGGGTTGGAGTTCTGTCAGGTGATGACGGACAGAACGATACGTAATTCTGTTTCATTATTAATGCTGATAAGTGACACACTGCCCTCCATGTGTTTGGTACAAGCTACTGCTAACAGCTAATAACATCATATGAAATGCTGAGGGAGGGAGGGACATCAACCCCCACCCCCTTTGACAAATCAGCTGAAATAAATGATGAAACAGGAGGAAAAGCAGCGGACGGTGTCCTGTTGGTACGACTTCTGTGGAGAGGAACAGCAACGGAGCTTTTCCACTGTAAGCTAACAGATTAGCATCTCTGCTGTTTTATACAGCAGTAACAGTAAGTGATGCGACTCAAACAGGAGGATAAAGTAGCTGCTGGATTACCTGCCCTGTTTCTAACATAACACCAAAATAAACTTCACTGTTAGACTGAATGAACTTACCTGTCCAGCAGGAAGCTGCAGCCTCCACCTCAGTTCTGACGTCCCTCATCATGAACCGTCTCCATCTGGTAAACGCTACACCCATGTACACTCTGCTTTCCTCCTGGTTACTATTCCTTTTTCTTTTCTTGGCTATTTTTCCTCCTCTTCTTGGGGAGAAAACTATGGATGCTCCTAAATTTCCATGAAAAACAGCCAGTTGAATGATTCACAGTGGTCTTTGCTTATTTCTCCTCCTGACAACAAACAGGAATTCACAGCTAAAGAGTAAGGCTAACAAGTTTGTCCCCTTTCAGCTACCATATTCAAAATAATAATACAACATGGCAGCCTTCTGTTATGTGCACCCACCTATGTATTCATTAATAACTCATTCTGAGCTATGAGAGCGCTTTCATTTAGATGCAATTGTGGCTCAAATTTGCCTAAATTTGTATTTATGGAAGAAATACTTGATTTTTGCTAATAAAACAGCAAATTAGTCACACACTGTACCTTCCACTATTTTTACGTGTCTCAAAATCGTTAAATTGACAAAGTAATCCTGGACCTGACAGAAGGGCAAAAGAAAGGAGTTAATAGTAAAGAAAAGGAAAGAGAGGAGAAGACAAAGGAGACAAGGAAAGATCGGATAGAGAGCATCAGCTGTTCAACCAAAACAGGAAAACCGGCAGCCACACCTGGAGGGAAACATAAACCTGCAACTTCTACAAGCAAAACCTGCTGGGCCACCCAATGTGGGGTAGTACCTGATCCAACGGCCCAGTCAGGCACACATGGCACCAGCCTCCCCCTCTCTAACTGCTGATAGGACTTCTTCATGTCATTCATGCTGTTTCTTCAGTCTGTTTGAACAGAAAAGTAACATCAGCACAACTAGACTTCTTCAAACCAGTCAAGCCTGATGAGACAAACTAATTGATACAATTTTTGAGACATTTTGCATCAGTTTGGGGTAAAAACTTTGCTCAACATCTTGTTGAATACAGTCTTGTTTCCTTCCTCCTAGTAGGTACCAAAAAGCTGGAGATTACACTATCACAAGGTGATAAATGGTAAATGTCTCTCCAAAAGCAATGGTCCATTTCTTCTTACATTCTGTTAAAAGGGCCAAATAAAGACTTTATACAAAAACTTTCTTAACATTTTGTCATGGTTTTCACTTTTGAGGGGTTTAAATGACCTATTCCATCATGGCTGTGGTTAAAAAAGGCCCTTTTTATTTAAATTACCACCTTTCGTCTCTGTTCCTTTTCACATCTCCCAATGTCAAGTCCTGCACTGCGTTGCATCGAGGTGTCTGCAAAATGCACATCAGCCCATTGGGTCTTAAGAACTCTCATTAGGCCCGTCTGAAGAGGCTCAGCTCTGGTGAATAAGCCGTATGAGGTGGTCATTACGCAGACACTCTCTTCAGCTATATTATTGCATTTGTTAAACTGACCATTAAATGAACGCCCAGCTCTCCCCATCTCTCTACATATTTCCAAGGCGCTGACACTAACCAGGAATTATGACTGTCTCTGTTTGGCTTGAGTTCAGTTGTACCGTCTGACACAGCAACACTCAGAGGAGCTGCATAAACAAAACATGTGTTGTAGTAGGAGTGAATGTGCGTGGATGGCATAACGTGATGGTGGTTCTCTATGAAGAAAACTTGAAACTGTTTGGTCTGGAAACGGAGGAAGAAACCGTGTACTAGTGCTGGAAATCCTCTTCTCTTCATAATTTGCAGACAGGATGATGAAATCTAAATGCTCTCAGTGGGAGCTGGTTCATTTATTTTTGTTAATGACCAACCGTTCACCTTGTTGCACAGCTGATCGGAAAGAATGATCCCCTTATTAACACGCCAGCACTACAGAGCGACCCGGCCCTTCTTCTGAATCCTTGTGTGAAGGAGAAGTGGAGGATTCTGTTGGAAGGCATCCTCATCATCACACATCTGGCAGGCTAAAAGAAACCCTGAAGGTTTGAAACAATGTCACAGTGGGCCACGTTTTAACACGTTGTTGTCAGCGTTTCACTACATGATGGATGGCAGGAAGGTGCAGCGAAATGGGATCCACTGAAAAGACACAGAGACGATGAAGGTTGAGGGTTTCATCTGAGATGTCCGCCTGCTGCTGTTCCACCTGTCTGCAGAAGAAGTGGTGATTTGTACACTGATAATCACGAGCCATTAGAAATGAGCAATTATCCGTGGCTCCCCATCTCTCTAATGATGAAGATGAGGGTGAAAATGAGTGTCTACCATTGGAGTAATTTACCAAGTGTATCTAGCTGTCATCAGATGTCTGGGGATGACACAAATGGGATTAAATTATGTAAGTGTGTGTTTAGTCCATTGTCTCTTCTTATCCTTCTCCCCAAGGACAGAAACTGAACTGACTGTATCCATATCTGGTGCCTCTCAGCAGGGGATGAGATGGAAGTAATCCTCCCCACTGTCAGGCTCCAGCGCTAAAAACCTGAGCCAGGCTCAGCCCCGTGTGCCTCTGCAAAGGCTGTTTGAGCTTTGAATCACATCCAAGCAGCGCCTTTACAATTAGAAAAATAAATGAATAAATCTGTGTTTAACTGGGTTTTAGTTCAGTTTGGTTGGTGCAGCTTTGCCTGTTAGGAATAATTGAGACTGAAACTAGTTTGGATATCAGTTTGTAGCAAAAATTACTTCAGAAATTTGAATATTGAAGTTTGCAGGCATGTGTTATCTGCTGGGGTCCAGAGTCTGACCTCACAGACTTTGTTGCCATTTTGAACACACGCAGATCTTATTGAACTACAAAACACCAACTGTGTGATGGCCTGGCGATTCTTCTATGTGACAGTAAGTTAAGTAACACCGTTATAATCTAGTCCTGATTTAATCTTCTGCTGGTGATTTTTTAAATTAAACTGGGAAAACCTGCTAAATGACTTTCCTCATGGTAGCACCTCCAGACCTCAGATGGACAGAGTGGGAACATCTCAGCTGAAGATACATAATGGATTAACCTTGGTAACATCTTGAAGATGCATCTTCTACCCTTGGAGGGAAAAGTTTGACTGATATCTTCATCTCCCAAAGTCCCAAACCAGCAGGTGTTTATGTCCTAAAACCTTTGTTCCTCTAAGTGGGTTGAAGTGTGATGATGTGTTTGTCCTCATTTAGTGAATCGGGACTTAGAACATGGCTCCACCCATCTCTCTGCTCTCCAGACGACTCAGTCCGCCATGTTTACTTCCACCCTCTTCACACTTTGCTTAGTTTAACACCTCTACCTCTGGGGTCATGAGGTTGTACATGTCTGAGCTAGACAGAGGTTGTCAGGAAGAGGAAAATAAATTATATATGGTTGAATGCAACAATGTATTCACCATCCATCACCTTCAGGATGTGAGCAGTCAGATATCCGTCAGCTCACTCAGCCCAGCGACGGCCTCGCAGCATCTCTGCCACAGCCAGGGCTCCTCGCTGACATCTTCTCCACCTAGCTAGTACCAGCAAGTTGTTTGGACACTCATTGCCATATTTTACATAGAAATGCAGCCTCTGACAATGATTTTCTCTGATAATGTTGAGTCTTGTAAAAAGAATACGACTCCTGGTGAACTACAGGCATTAGAAAGTGAATCTTAACAGGTCGTGATGATAAATACACCCCTAAGACTGTTTCCAGCTTTATTTTAGTCCAAAACAAACAGAAAATAAACTGAGAATAAAAGAAACCAGGAATCCATGTTGGTTTACAGAAAATATTCTGACGCAGCCTTAAAAGTCAAGACAAATGAAAGAAGAAAAAAAATCAGAATCATGCAAAGTAGGATCAGGCTGTGATTAACAGGAAGGGCGCTCGTACAGGACTATCTGCATCTCCTCATAATTTACCCTGTTACCCATTAATACTGGAAAATCTATATTCATATATCATTATGGGTGGCTGTAGCTCAGGAGGGAGAGCAGTCATCTATCAACTGGAAAGTTGGGAGGTCGGTTCCAGGCTTTCCTTGACTACGTGCCGAAGTGTCCTGGGGCAAGACACTGAACCCCAAGCTGCGCCCCAATGTGCCTATCGGGGTATGAATGTGTAGCATGAGCGTGTGTGTGAATAGGTGAATGTGACCAGTAGTGAAAAGCGCTTTGAGTCGTGCTGTATAAGTACAAGGACATGACCATTCACCCAGGAGGTCTGGCCTCCATCTACCTCAACCCTCAGATTCAAACTCGCTACCTGTGCTTGAACTGAAACTTAATGATCTCGTTTGTGGTGGATCTGAGGACCAGAACTGAAGAACACTTTATATTTCAGAGACAAATTGAGCTTTTACAGTCCGTAAGAGGATGGGTTGGGAGGAAAAACACTATGTGTTTGAAGACATATTTCATGTGGTAACCATAGAAACCAATGTGGAAAGATAAGTAATGCCTGGACACAAAATTATAATAATAATAATATTAATATCCATGTATCTATCCATCATTTTTCTGAACCACCTTGTCCAATTCCATCCTGCGGGGAGCCGGAGCCTGTTTTCTTTAAGTTATGAGCTGAAATTAAAATATTAATTTTCCAGATGTTTTGTACTGGTGAAACTGGACTGCAGCAGACCAGTTCTCCTGTTCCACCATGCTGCTGTGATGATGCAGGATGTGGTCCAGCATGGTGAAACCTGCAAGGTCTTCCCTGAAAGAGACGTTGTCTGGATGGGAGCAGATGTTTCAGCATTGATGGAGCTTCCCAGATGTGGAAGCTGCCCACGCCATCGGCACTAATGCAACCCCATCCCATCAGAGATGCAGGCTGATAACAAGCTGGATGCTCCCTCTCCTCTTTAGTCTGCAGGACACGCCGTCCATGCTGTCCACAAACTATTCCACATCTTCATCCAGGTTTCCACTCAGAACATTTTAAATGAGCTTTGGTCCAGAGAAGACGGCGTGTTTCTGGATCCTCTTCACGTATGATGGAGCTTTAACCTGCATGTGTGGATTTCAGGGAATGTTTTTCTGGAATCTTCCTGAGTCCATGCACTGGTTTCCAGTAGAGAATCATGTCTGCTATTAAAGCAGAAGATCACCAGGATCCAGTCTTGTCCTGTGCATAGATTTTCTTCCTGATTCTCTGATTCTTCTGATGATATTCTACACTGTAGATGGTGGACCTTCAAAGTGTTCCTTTCATACACAGTCATGTTACCAACCTGTTCCCAGTTAAACCAGTCACACTACTGACCTGTTCCCAGTTAAACCAGACATGTTACTGACCTGTTCCCAGTTAAACCAGTCACACTACTGAACTGTTTCCAGTTAAACCAGTCATGTTACTGACCAGCTCCCAGTTAAACCAGTCATGTTACTGACCAGCTCCCAGTTAAAGCAGTCATGTAACTGACCAGCTCCCAGTTAAAGCAGTCATGTTACTGACCAGCTCCCAGTTAAAGCAGTCATGTTACTGACCAGCTCCCAGTTAAAGCAGTCATGTTACTGACCAGCTCCCAGTTAAAGCAGTCATGTTACTGACCAGCTCCCAGTTAAAGCAGTCATGTTACTGACCAGCTCCCAGTTAAAGCAGTCATGTAACTGACCAGCTCCCAGTTAAACCAGTCATGTTACTGACCAGCTCCCAGTTAAAGCAGTCATGTAACTGACCAGCTCCCAGTTAAAGCAGTCATGTTACTGACCAGCTCCCAGTTAAACCAGTCATGTAACTGACCAGCTCCCAGTTAAACCAGTAAATGTTCCTTTGTTTGTTACTTTTCCAGCCTTTTGCTCTTCCAGCTGTTTCCAGACGTGTTGCAGCATCAGATTCACATTTTCCATTAAAAGGTAAAATTTCATCATCTGACATGTTGTTGAGCTTCTACTGGGAAGAAAAGACGAGTTGATGAGATTTATAAATCACTGCATTCTGCTTTTATTTGCTTTCCACGCTGCGTCCCAACTGGTGAGGGGGGACTGGGCAATTTCAAATGATTACAGGATGAGTGGTATGTACGCCACACATCGTTTCACTGGAGAAATGCTAACATTTCATTGGTTTGCTAACCTCCTACAGCGGGGAGCTTTTGGAAAGCATGTGGGTCAGACCAGTTAGGTCCTTTACTGGCGTGGCACGGTTCTGCAGGAACAAAGCGGATGGCTTTAGGACACAGGGGTCTTACTGGCATCTCACACTCGCTCATGATGTTACACAATAACAAGATTTCACAAACAGACTCTGTTTCCCCTGAGAAATCCGTCAAAGACTGAAATGCTGCACAGATTTGATGAAATTATTTCTCCAAACTGTGACACAGTTGCAGCAAAGCAGGAATATTTCTATAGTTTTATGGGAACGTTGCTGCAAAGCTGCCGCAGACGCCGTGCAACGGTTCAACGCCGTCACACGAAGGTCATGTAATTATCTTTTAATGGGACAGCTTCACTCCAACATGTACTTCATTTGACATTCATGGTTCGATTTAAGAATCATTTAATGTTACTAGCATGACACAGGCCTTTAAATGCCCATTTCAGGGAAATATAGTCTGGATGAACAGTGCACAGATGGGCGTGCATTGGACTTTGAGGATTTCCCATTATCCAACATCTGAATAAGTGACCATCAGTGTAGGGGGAACTTTAGCAGAGCCCAGAGGGATGCATTGGATCAGTCCGTGCATTAATGTAGCGTAGCCGCCAGCAGAATGTTTCTATTAAGCATCGCTTTTGCCATCTGTCTCAGAGACTGGGACACCTGTCTGTAATCTGACGCATGGCATCTCCTCTGACAGGCCGAGAAGCAGTCTGGTCACCTTCCAGTCCGTCTCATTGACGGGTTCAGACACCTCCGGACCACGCAACTGTTTCTCCTGCCAAACAGACAGCACAAGCATACTGTTCCTCATCATTACATGTGATTTGGTTTGTTTCCACACATGCAGAGAAGTTGTGTTTAGAAGAGGATGTGTGTATGGAAACCTGCATGGTGCCGTAGTGGTTCTGTCACCTCACAACAAGGTTTCTGGTTCAAACTGGTTGTTTCTGTGTAGTTTCATCGTCTCCTCCTGCATGTGTGGGTTCTGTTCCAGTTTCCAGCTTCCTCCTACACTCTCAAAAATAGAGGTACAAGATGAGGACATTTCTGTACCTATAGGTACATTTTAAAGAAATGTTCTCTCAAAAGTACAATACTGGTCTTTAAGAGACCAGAAACACACCTTCAGAGTACGAAAAAGGGTTCAAAGTGACATAAAGTACAAATTGGTACCATTTTAACCATAAGGGTACCTGCAGCATTGAAAAAAAAAAAGTTTGTCGTAACAAAAACTATTGTTAGCAGCAGTGCTATTATTTTAATTAAAAAAAAAAAAAGTTGTAAAAAGTTGCCTCAAAAGAAATGTATTGTTAAGACTGGTATAGAGGCACAACGCTTGCTGTAGCCCACAACATCACGTCGCACGTCACGCTGTTCACTCGCTTCTGTGTTTACATTGAAGTGGACATGCTTTGAATGAGAGGAAAGGTGGGGAAAAAAAAAAAAGAAAAACTATTGCGGCTGTAATGTTACAAACTAGAGCAGAGTTGAGTGATGACAGTAGTGCTACTTAACAGGCATGTACTACACCAGACAATGAAGGTCAGATGCTGTAAACTAAGTGTATGGCTGGTTAGTATTTTGAGTTATTGAAGATTATTTCTAGATTAAAGATAAGATAATATTGCTAAGTGGAATGGACCAGGCCTAATGCTGTGAAAACATAAAAAACACACAACTTGATAAGGTGAGGTTGAACTTGATAAGGTACAAAACTAGACCAGAACTGAAGGGTACAGAAATGTCTCTCTAAAGAGTACACCCCCAGCGACAAGCATTCGTACCTTTTTAGGTACAAGCTGGTGCCTCTATTTTTGAGTGTGTACAGTCCACAGACATTAACTCTCTAGTGGGTCTGAACTGACCTTGGATGTCATCGTGAGTGGTTATTTGTCCCTGTGATGATCCTATCCTTACCTGCTTCAAACCTTTATCAACATCCCAGCTGGCTGACGACGGGTGTGAAACGCCTTCCTCGTCCAAACTGAGAGCTCTGTAAGAAGCTGGCACTAAGAACATCGGTAGATTCAATTCAACTTTACTGCTATGGCACCAAATGACAACAAAGTCAATCTAACACACTTTACAGACATGATAAATTCAGTGTGATCCAATTAAAACACACCAACAGTAGTCATATTTCTAACTGTGCTCATACCAGCCAGTTCTTACAAAATAATGAACTAGTTTAGGAAACCAGCAGACTGACTTTGATTCAGTCCACAGGCTGACAGGCCACAGTGCAACAAAATAAAGTAAATACAAGGAATCTAAAACCTCGGCCACAAGCCAGCCCTTCTTCCTTAGAGTGCTCCTACCAGGAAGTCTGGAGCTCTGAGATCTATATGGACACGTTCACATTAGCCTTTCTGATCCGAATCCAAGTCCGTTTGCTTAGAAAGTCCATTTCATTTGGGAAAATGTGAATATGCCAAACTAGATCTGATTCAGACCAAAGGACTCGGTCTGCCTACAAACGCAGGTCTCAGCCCGTTTCAAGTGGACCAAATACAAGAAGCGGACTACAAACAAAGTCCCTTCCTGCATGTGGTTTAGCGTTGCATTGTGGGTAAATCCATAGCGATGGTGTTAAGGGTCCTCTGCCTCGTCTGGTGTTCATACTGCGTCCATTGTTGCAGAGGATTTCTGCAAGATACTTGCATAAGACACAATAAAAACCCAAAACAGCCATAGTTTGGTCTCCATGTTTAACTGGCAGGTGGAGGAAACAGAGTTTTCTTCTTCATGTGGGTCTTGTCCTCTCTTCTGCTAAATACTAGTGTAGCGCCACCTCTGGTGGGAATGGGGATATATTATTCTAATGGTTTGACTGATTTCACCAAAGTGCAGCGTGAACACGGTCTCAGTCCGCCTGGATACACCCCCCTACAGCTGGACCCAGTCCCCAACCGGACGGAGTCTACCGGATTATCCTGATGTCAATGCACTCTGAGATCCAGTGGAGTTTGATCACTAAGAGATTTATGTGTGTGCAGAAGAATTTTAAATACTATTCTGGATTTAACAGATAAATAAGATCTCTGATGATAATCCTAATCAGAACCCTTTCTGCAGCATTTGGGGTCAGATGGACACTTTGAGTAAAATTTCTGGAAAGAAACAATGATCAGGAGATGATCATTTTGAAGTTTTTAGATGGAAACCAGATCAGACCAAATGTTGCTGAGAAGGTAAGGCAAGGCAAGTTTATTTGTACAGCACCTTTCATGTTCAAGACAATTCAGTCTTTACATGAAACATTAAAAGCATTACAAAAAAAGCATAAAAGAAAATACAAATAACAAAATCATAATAAAATCATAAATTATATTAAAATTATTAAAAGCAGAATTAAGTAAAAGTTACTGTGCAGATGTCATGCGTAGGAACATGAGAAAAGCGCCTCCCATCCGAGCAATGAGTGGTGAAGCTACAGAGAATCCTACACTGATCTTCAGGAGTTAAAAACAAGTTTGTTCTTGAATCCTACTCATGAACATTTTACGATTTATGGGTTTGTTCCCATGAAATGTGGTGAGTTCCCAGATGCAAGCAAAGAGTGCAGTTCTCCTGACATCTGGATCAGGTTTACATAAAGATGGTGGCTGCACACAGCAGTGACACGCTAGACGTGTCTGGGTGTGCTGTACCTGACTTCCGGTCCTCCTACAGGTGAGGTTCTACTCTGTTACTTGTTTGTAACTGCGACCCCTAGCACATATTGTTGTAGATGAGTCTGGTGGTAAATCCCATTCAGGGTCCTCCTTCCTGATGGAATTATTGCTGGCAGGTCTGAATGTCCTGTTGTGTGTCGTTCGTGCCAGTAAGATGCTAAGTGGGTGTGTTGTTAGGTTAAACGCCACCATAAGAAAATCATCAAGCTTCTCTCTTGGCGTGGGTGACAGAGAAGTGTCAGATCATTCATTCATTCATTCATTTTCTGAACCGCTTAATCCAATTCAGGGTCGCGGGGAAGCTGGAGCCTATCCCAGCTGGCTTTGGGCGACAGGCAGGATACACCCTGGACAGCTCGCCAGTCCATCACAGGGCCAATGTCAGATCAGTCGTTTCTAATAATGTAACTGTGTCATTTCACTAACGTGCTGCTCCATGCATGCAGGGTCTGCATGCGGGCTGGCACTCGCTGAGCAAAGCCACCGCTAGCGCCAGCCAGCATGCAGCAGGTCTGAGGCAGGCCAGCGGACGCTGCTGCTTTGCCCTTTTTGGGAAGAGGACTCTGTGGGCATGTCTTGTTGGATAGGACATTTTGCTGGCGCACCGCCTGTGTTGTCTCCTTGTCCATTTGGAAGGACAATTTTGCTGGCAATGTCATGTTTGTCTAATCTGAGATTTTTATTAAATGAATCTGTTTATCTGTATGTCACTGTTCTTATTTCAGTGGTTTAGCCTCTTTTAGATATTTTAATGTTATCTTTTGTATTAAATGTTTTTTATTTCGTTGTTTTTTCACCACTGGAGGTTTTAACTGCTGCCGAGAAGGTGGCCGAGGTCCTCTGTCTGTTAGTTTGTCTATCTGTTAGCATCTATACACACAAACTACTGGACAGATTTTCATTATCTTTTCTCTGAGAACAGGTCTTGGTCTAACTTAAAGGAAACTTTCTCATCAAAATATATATGATAATTTTCAGTATATATGCAAAAAACTCCACAGTAAGTAGTCAGGGTTATTGGCCAAAAAGTACAAAAGTTCCCATAAGAATTTACAAGAAGATTGAGTTGGATCCTGGCAACATGCTGGATACTACCATCCAGAACAGGAACAACATGCTGGATACTACCATCCAGAACAGGAACAACATTCTGGATACTACCATCCAGATCAGGAACAACATTCTGGATACTACCATCCAGATCAGGAACAACATTCTGGATACTACCATCCAGATCAGGAACAACATGCTGGATACTACCATCCAGAACAGGAACAACATTCTGGATACTACCATCCAGATCAGGAACAACATTCTGGATACTACCATCCAGATCAGGAACAACATGCTGGATACTACCATCCAGAACAGGAACAACATGCTGGATACTACCATCCAGAACAGGAACAACATTCTGGATACTACCATCCAGATCAGGAACAACATTCTGGATACTACCATCCAGATCAGGAACAACATTCTGGATACTACCATCCAGATCAGGAACAACATGCTGGATACTACCATCCAGATCAGGAACAACATGCTGGATACTACCATCCAGATCAGGAACAACATGCTGGATACTACCATCCAGATCAGGAACAACATTCTGGATACTACCATCCAGATCAGGAACAACATTCTGGATACTACCATCCAGATCAGGAACAACATGCTGGATACTACCATCCAGATCAGGAACAACATGCTGGATACTACCATCCAGATCAGGAACAACATTCTGGATACTACCATCCAGATCAGGAACAACATGCTGGATACTACTATCCAGATCAGGAACAACATGCTGGATACTACCATCCAGATCAGGAACAACATGCTGGAAACTACCATCCAGAACAGGAACAACATTCTGGATACTACCATCCAGATCAGGAACAACATTCTGGATACTACCATCCAGATCAGGAACAACATTCTGGATACTACCATCCAGATCAGGAACAACATGCTGGATACTACCATCCAGATCAGGAACAACATGCTGGATACTACCATCCAGATCAGGAACAACATGCTGGATACTACCATCCAGATCAGGAACAACATACTGGATACTACCATCCAGAACAGGAACAACATTCTGGATACTACCATCCAGATCAGGAACAACATTCTGGATACTACCATCCAGATCAGGAACAACATTCTGGATACTACCATCCAGATCAGGAACAACATGCTGGATACTACCATCCAGATCAGGAACAACATGCTGGATACTACCATCCAGATCAGGAACAACATGCGGGATACTACCATCCAGATCAGGAACAACATTCTGGATACTACCATCCAGATCAGGAACAACATGCTGGATACTACCATCCAGATCAGGAACAACATGCGGGATACTACCATCCAGATCAGGAACAACATGCTGGATACTACCATCCAGATCAGGAACAACATGCTGGATACTACCATCCAGATCAGGAACAACATTCTGGATACTACCATCCAGATCAGGAACAACATGCTGGATACTACCATCCAGAACAGGAACAACATTCTGGATACTACCATCCAGATCAGGAACAACATTCTGGATACTACCATCCAGATCAGGAACAACATTCTGGATACTACCATCCAGATCAGGAACAACATGCTGGATACTACCATCCAGATCAGGAACAACATGCTGGATACTACCATCCAGATCAGGAACAACATGCTGGATACTACCATCCAGATCAGGAACAACATTCTGGATACTACCATCCAGATCAGGAACAACATGCTGGATACTACCATCCAGATCAGGAACAACATGCTGGATACTACCATCCAGATCAGGAACAACATGCTGGATACTACCATCCAGATCAGGAACAACATGCTGGATACTACCATCCAGATCAGGAACAACATTCTGGATACTACCATCCAGATCAGGAACAACATGCTGGATACTACCATCCAGAACAGGAACAACATTCTGGATACTACCATCCAGATCAGGAACAACATGCTGGATACTACCATCCAGATCAGGAACAACATGCTGGATACTACCATCCAGATCAGGAACAACATGCTGGATACTACCATCCAGATCAAGAACAACATGCTGGATACTACCATCCAGATCAGGAACAACATGCTGGATACTACCATCCAGATCAGGAACAACATGCTGGATACTACCATCCAGATCAGGAACAACATGCTGGATACTACCATCCAGATCAGGAACAACATTCTGGATACCACCATCCAGATCAAGAACAACATGGTGGATACTACCATCCAGATCAGGAACAACATGCTGGATACTACCATCCAGATCAGGAACAACATGCTGGATACTACCATCCAGATCAGGAACAACATTCTGGATACCACCATCCAGATCAAGAACAACATGCTGGATACTACCATCCAGATCAGGAACAACATGCTGGATACTACCATCCAGATCAGGAACAACATGCTGGATACTACCATCCAGATCAGGAACAACATTCTGGTTACTACCATCCAGATCAGGAACAACATTCTGGATACTACCATCCAGATCAGGAACAACATGCTGGATACTACCATCCAGATCAGGAACAACATGCTGGATACTACCATCCAGAACAGGAACAACATTCTGGATACTACCATCCAGATCAGGGACAACATGCTGGATACTACCATCCAGATCAGGAACAACATGCTGGATACTACCATCCAGAACAGGAACAACATTCTGGACACTACCATCCAGATCAGGAACAACATGCTGGATACTACCATCCAGATCAGGAACAACATGCTGGATACTACCATCCAGATCAGGAACAACATGCTGGATACTACCATCCAGAACAGGAACAACATTCTGGATACTACCATCCAGAACAGGAACAACATTCTGGATACTACCATCCAGATCAGGAACAACATTCTGGATACTACCATCCAGATCAAGAACAACATGCTGGATACTACCATCCAGATCAAGAACAACATGCTGGATACTACCATCCAGATCAAGAACAACATGCTGGATACTACTTAATTACCTAATATAATGTAGGCAAGACACTGTGGATTCATTATCAATGGATCTGGAATCTGATAGTGGATCCATATGACATGAATGCAGGACTAGACCAGGGTGTCCACCTCCAGTCCTCGATGGCCACAATCCTGCAAGTTTTTGATGTATCCCTGCTCAAATACATCTGACTCATATCATTGAGTCATTGTGCAGAGGCTGATATCATGGACTAATCAGATTATTGGTGATCAATCAGTGTGGACTGAGTGATCACCCGTTGCAGCTTTGCAGGCGTCACTTTTGCTGCTGTTCATCATGATGAAAGTCTATTATTTCGTCACTGCTTCTTAAATCAAGCAGCTGCTGCTAAAGCAGATCCTCCAACTGTCCCACAGACGTCCTGAACTCTATCCTGAAGTCCGTCCTGAAGTCTGTCCTGAAGTCCGTCCTGAAGTCTGTCCTGAATTCTGTCCTGAGGCAACTGTGGTCCAGCTTCAGATGCTGGATTAAACAATGAAACTCCCCAAGTTCTCCTCTCTTTTCGAGAACAGGATGAACCCAGCACCTCTTTTTCTTTTTTCTTCTGCAGTGTCAGCCGTGTTAAATCACAAGTTGTTTGCCTCCACCTTACTTGATAACACCAATCCTACCATTACCTCTAACCAATAGGATCAACCAGGAAGTTATAAAACCCAACCCTTCAGATTACTCTAGTCTTTTCTCTCCAAACCCAAGAGCACAAAAGGAACCGCTTGTATGATCTGACTCCTTGATGACCATACCAAACCTAACTAAGTGGATGCATTAATGAAGCAAAACATCCACCAACATGGCAACAGGGTTTCTGCCATCTTGGTGTTTATGACCCATTTTTACCCCATTTTTTTCAATTTGGGTGTATCTTTCTTTATTCTTTTTTCTTTTTTTGTTTGGTTTTTTTTATTCTTTTTTAACCTGTGCTGTCCAGCATCACAGCATAAGGGAGACATGTCATGTATATGGCTGCCCTTGATATATTACGTGTTTTTATTATTATGTTTTTATTATTATTTTTATTGTAATTATCATCAGAGTTGATATGGCAGTGCTGGACCTGACATGGGAAAAGAAAAAGAGAAAAGAAATAAAAGAAAATGAGAGGAAATTAAAAAATGAAAGAAAAGAAAAAAAAGAGAAAAGAGTGTGTCTAAGCTGCTAAAAACAGGTTTTGTAAAAACAATAAAAAAGACTACAGTATTACAGTACAACAAGATACAGTATATAAAGTGGAATAATAACAATATGCAAAAAAACAGTAAACACACACACAACCGTCATCGGACATACGTGCAGAGAGACTTAACAGATAAACATCAACATTTGGGAGCAAGTAGGTGGAAAGATGAACACTTTCGTAGGCATGCACATGTGAATGTGCAACCTGTGGTCATGCCATCAGGGATCAACTGAGTGCTAGTGAGGACAGCACGGCCACGGCCCGGAGTGTCGGGGGGAACCCGAGGCCCCCCACGACCAGCAGGCCCACTGAACAAAGAGCCCAGGCATTTGTACAAACTACTTTGGGAGTCATCAGATTGAATCTTGATTCCGCAGGAGGCTTTGTGACAAGGTGGGGGGGGGGATTTCGGCATGAGGCTCGGACCCGATGGATGCCGCCTGCGGCTTTAATTTATTTTGGAATTGGTAAACAAAAAGTACTTGTGGTACTGACTGGTGAAACTGAGACTTACAGGCTGGATGGAGAAAATATGGGATCCTTTTTTAATATGATAACTGGTATAAAGATAAATGATGAAAATGATAAACAAAGAGTTAAACAATGAGCTTCAGATTAAAAACAAGCAGAGATGAACCAGACCTTGTTTCTAATTCTTCCTGTTTGTAAAGGGAATAAGTGCAGAATCTGGGGCTGCCTGAATATGTGCAGTATGAACATATTGGCATTCTTTTGCTCCCTTCTGGTATCTTCCGGCTCCTCTTTACAAAGCTGCAGTTAAATATCTGACTGAGCTTCGTCTCGGCTGCTCCTTCCATTGTAATTCTCTTGTTTTATGCTGACAGACTACATTCATGGCAGAGAGAAATGGGACACAAAACAGGTTTCGAAAATCATAATAAACACACTTTAAACAATTGAACAAACATCACATTTTGTTTCTGAACTCAGTAAACATGAATCCAACAAGACGGCAGAGTTTGCTGGATGTGATTATTTATAACCTGAAAATCAATCTGTTGTGTTTCGCTCATGTTGGCGGTCCCACACACAGCGATAAAGCAGGGAAACTATATGTGTCTAGAGGAAGTACTGTAAAGAGTTGAATCTTGTCAAGCATTCATTGGATGGAAAAAACTGAGAAGAATGATCACGTTATTAATTACTTACTATTAAACGATTTCTTCTTACAGTCAGGTTACAATAAGAATTGAATGTGGAGTAGCAGAGTTCTGGTCATTTTTTCTAGCCAACAGACAGAGAAGAGAAGGACCTTCACTAGCTACAGCTCTAATCTTTTCATCCAACTCTGGGTTTAAGGCACTGAAATCTGACTCCACAATGGCTTACATGCTCCTGCTGGGTGTGGTCGAAGAGAGCTGCAGGCTGATTGGCTGAACAGTCTCGACATTGTAGAACCCATATTGCTGGCAAAACTCAGAGAAGTCATTATACAGCAAGCACAACTTGACATTTGTCATACATCAATAAGCAAGGCATATTCAAAGAAACCTAAGCAAGACTTTCAAGATATATGATCTGTTTTAGTTAGATAACTTCTCAGCCTCAGTTGGTTACACCCAGTGTGCATCTGGAAAACAATCTGAATGCAAAGTAATATGTACATATCCACATAAAACCAGAATACCAATCATAATGTTAACAAATCTCTTCATGTTGTAGACCCATTGTGCCACATTTCCTCTCTGCAGTACAGAGTAGGTTTTCAGATGCCTAACTTTCCTCCTTTAAGCAGGACATGACTTTCTGCAGGTCAGCTTACTGAGTCCGTCTGAAGATCTGGCTTCACAGGAGTTTTGTAGCTGTTATTTGTTTTGTTTTTTTTTGTTTTTTTTTTGTTTGTTTTTTCGTTTTTTAAATTACTTAGGCAGATTGTGTCTGTTTGGATTTCCTTTGTGTTAAAACTAACGTGAAACACTGAAGATACAAAGTAATTTTTCCTCCGTTGTCTCAGTTATCATTTCTACAGAGTAGATGTGTATATGTGTCCATAACATATGTGTAATTCTGCCTGCCTGCAGACAGTCTGTCTGTCTGTCTGTCTAAATGAATGAATGAATGAATGAATGAATTATTTATAACATGACAACAACAAACAGAAACAAACATCAGACAAACTCCGGACGTGTAACGTATGGGAAGGAGAATGAAGTCAGACACCTCTACCCAGATGGATTTGGGAAAATCTCGTTCTCTACCTGAATTTGATCAGTAAAGTCTGACTTTATCGGTGAAACACACCTCACCTGTGGACACACCCACCCTCCCCCATCTCCATCAGAGTACAATGGAAATATGTTCCTTCTGAAGATGGTCTAGCAGATGATTCCTGGACCATTATGGACCCAGATTTTCTGTTAGGATTGATGGATTGAATCGTTGACTGTGGATCCACATGAAATGGTGGTGAAGTAGTCTACTGAGACCACATGCTAGACCAGGGGTGGACAATGCCGGTTCTCAAGTGCCGCAATCCTGCAAGTGTTCAGTGTTTCCCTGCTGCAACACACATGACTCAAATCAATGGCTATAGGCTATAGTAGAGTTTAATGTCAAGCTCTGCACCAGTCTGCTAATTAAGTCTCTTGTGTGTTATGTGTGTTGCAGACATGCAGGAAGTAGACATGCAGGACGTAGACATACAGAAAGCAGACATGCAGGACGTAGACATACAGAAAGCAGACATGCAGGAAGCAGACAAGCAGGAAGTAGACATGCAGGAAGCAGACAAGCAGGAAGTAGACATGCAGGAAGTAGACAAGCAGGAAGTAGACATGCAGGAAGCAGACATGCAGGAAGTAGACATGCAGGACGTAGACATACAGAAAGCAGACATGCAGGAAGCAGACAAGCAGGAAACAGACATGCAGGAAGCAGACAAGCAGGAAGTAGACATGCAGGCAGCAGACAAGCAGGAAGTAGACATGCAGGAAGCAGACAAGCAGGAAGTAGACATGCAGGAAGCAGACAAGCATGAAGTAGACATGCAGGAAGTAGACAAGCAGGAAGTAGACATGCAGGAAGCAGACAAGCAGGAAGTAGACATGCAGGAAGCAGACAAGCAGGAAGCAGACATGCAGGAAGCAGACATACAGAAAGCAGACATGCAGGAAGCAGACAAGCAGGAAGTAGACATGCAGGAAGCAGACAAGCAGGAAGTAGACATGCAGGAAGCAGACAAGCGGGAAGCAGACATGCAGGAAGTAGACAAGCAGGAAGTAGACATGCAGGAAGCAGACATGCAGGAAGTAGACATGCAGGACGTAGACATACAGAAAGCAGACATGCAGGAAGCAGACAAGCAGGAAACAGACATGCAGGAAGCAGACAAGCAGGAAGTAGACATGCAGGAAGCAGACAAGCAGGAAGTAGACATGCAGGAAGCAGACAAGCAGGAAGTA
This sequence comes from Telmatherina bonti, assembly GCF_933228915.1. Lineage (NCBI taxonomy): Eukaryota > Metazoa > Chordata > Actinopteri > Atheriniformes > Telmatherinidae > Telmatherina > Telmatherina bonti. The sequence goes on along the minus strand of NC_136613.1, from coordinate 34,818,190 downwards.
GACATGCAGGAAGCAGACAAGCAGGAAGTAGACATGCAGGAAGTAGACATGCAGGAAGCAGACAAGCAGGAAGCAGACATGCAGGAAGTAGACAAGCAGGAAGTAGACATGCAGGAAGCAGACATGCAGGAAGTAGACATGCAGGACGTAGACATACAGAAAGCAGACATGCAGGAAGCAGACAAGCAGGAAACAGACATGCAGGAAGCAGACAAGCAGGAAGTAGACATGCAGGAAGCAGACAAGCAGGAAGTAGACATGCAGGAAGCAGACAAGCAGGAAGTAGACATGCAGGAAGCAGACAAGCAGGAAGCAGACATGCAGGAAGCAGACAAGCAGGAAGTAGACATGCAGGAAGTAGACATGCAGGAAGCAGACAAGCAGGAAGCAGACATGCAGGAAGCAGACAAGCAGGAAGTAGACATGCAGGAAGCAGACAAGCAGGAAGTAGACATGCAGGAAGCAGACAAGCAGGAAGTAGACATGCAGGAAGTAGACATGCAGGAAGCAGACAAGCAGGAAGCAGACATGCAGGAAGTAGACAAGCAGGAAGTAGACATGCAGGAAGCAGACATGCAGGAAGTAGACATGCAGGACGTAGACATACAGAAAGCAGACATGCAGGAAGCAGACAAGCAGGAAGTAGACATGCAGGAAGCAGACAAGCAGGAAGTAGACATGCAGGAAGCAGACAAGCAGGAAGTAGACATGCAGGAAGCAGACAAGCAGGAAGTAGACATGCAGGAAGCAGACAAGCAGGAAGTAGACATGCAGGAAGTAGACAAGCAGGAAGTAGACATGCAGGAAGCAGACAAGCAGGAAGTAGACTAGCAGGAAGTAGACAAGCAGGAAGTAGACATGCAGGAAGCAGACGAGCAGGAAGTACACATGCAGGAAGCAGACAAGCAGGAAGCAGACATGCAGGAAGCAGACATGCAGGAAGTAGACAAGCAGGACGTAGACATACAGAAAGCAGACAAGCAGGAAGTACACATGCAGGAAGCAGACAAGCAGGAAGCAGACATGCAGGAAGCAGACATGCAGGAAGTAGACAAGCAGGACGTAGACATACAGAAAGCAGACAAGCAGGAAGTAGACATGCAGGAAGCAGACAAGCAGGAAGTAGACATGCAGGAAGCAGACATGCAGGAAGTTGACATGCAGGAAGCAGACAAGCAGGAAGTAGACATGCAGGAAGCAGACAAGCAGGAAGTAGACATGCAGGAAGTAGACAAGCAGGAAGTAGACATGCAGGAAGCAGACACGCAGGAAGTAGACATGCAGGAAGTAGACAAGCAGGAAGTAGACATGCAGGAAGCAGACAAGCAGGAAGTAGACATGCAGGAAGCAGACAAGTAGGAAGCAGACATGCAGGAAGTAGAAATGCTGCAAAGAGACAGGAAGCAGATGTGATGCAATGTTTCCCTCTACTTGCAAAGCGTGTTGAACCTTTTGAGCAGGTAGATGTCGGCGTCCATCAGCAGATGCAACATGTAATGTGTCCTGCAAGGTGTTGACTGGTTTACTGAGGTGAGTTGATGACAGCCTCTGCAGGACTTTTATCATGGAGGAAATAAAAGCAGGTGAAAAAAAACGAAAAACAAAGATTTTATAAAAGGTTGTTTCATTTATTTAGTAGTTCCGATTGTTTACAGTGAAGGTTTGGTAACAATCGATAAGTGGAAGTGAAAATATTTCTGTGTTTCTAATAGACCTGAGGAAGGAAAGAAATAAAATCATTTCCTTTCAGATCAACGGGAAAGCTAAAATACTGTTTCAGTTTATTTTTTACATTGTTCGGCTTATAAAATCATCTGTCTGTTTCATCAGACTAGCAATCACTTACACAAATGGATATCAGGGTTTTTTTCTCAAAATGAAAATATATATTCAGTGTGAGAAAAACTGAAAAGCTATAACGTAGAGAAATTGCTGCAAAGTCATTTTCTGCTGTTGCATCTATGGATGGGTCTCTTTAATGAAGCTGAATATAGAGAGGCGAGTAATGTGCATCAGGGTGGAATGATGAAATCTTAAAACTATCGGAAAACCTGAGCACACACACACACACACACACACACACATTTCCCCAGACAAATATATTCCAGTCCATCTTTTATGTATTGTTCTCTCGTGCCTTCACACACATGCAAAAGTTAATTCCTTTGATTAGTAGTTTACACAACAACAACTGCAGCACACAGGTGGGCCGCCCCAGGCTGTTCCCACATCTCCTGCTACACGGGCCCGGAGCAAGGCTGGGAACCAGGGATGAACGTGCTAACGTGTGAAAACATAACGGAAGCCAGACTGACTGTGACGAGCGGAGAGTCCAAAGTGAATCCGGTCTCTGCAGGCAGCTGTGGGGGGATTTCTAATAAACACACTGGGCATGGAAACGTACGGTGGTCCATGTTCCCACCATGGAAGCCTGGAAGCTCATAGGCTGAAGGGAATGATGCAGAAAATCCCTCACACCATATCTGTCTCTCTGTCTGTCTCTATCTACCTATCCATCCATCCATCCATCCATCTATCCGTCCATCCATCTATCCATCCGTCCATCTATCCATCCATCCATCCATCCATCCGTCCATCCATCTATCCATCCGTCCATCTATCCATCCATCCATTTATCCATCCATCCATCCATCCATCCATCCATCCATCCATCCATTTATCCATCCATCCATCCATCCATCCATCCATCATCCAGCATCTTTCCATCCATCCATCAATCCATCCATCCATTTATCCATCCATCCATCCGTCCATCTATCTATCCATCCATTTATCCATCCATCCATCCATCCATCCATTTATCCATCCATCCATCCATCCATCCATCATCCAGCATCTTTCCATCCATCCATCCATCCATCCATCCATCCATTTATCCATCCATCCATCCATCCATTTATCCATCCATCCATCCATCCATCCATCATCCAGCATCTTTCCATCCATCCATCAATCCATCCATCATCCCTCCATCCATCCATCCATCCATCTATCCATCATCCATCCACCCATCCATCCATCCATCCATCCGTCATCCAGCATCCCTCCATCCATTCATCCATTCATCCATCCATCCATCCTTCATCCTCCCTCCATCTATCCATCCATCCATCCATCCATCCATCTATCCATCCATCCATCCATCCATCCATCCATTTATCCATCCATCCATCCATCCATCCATCATCCAGCATCTTTCCATCCATCCAATCCAATCCAATCCAGTTTATTTATAAAGCACCGTTAAAAACAACAAAGTTGACCAAAGTGCTGTACAGAAGAAACAATAAAACATACATATTTACATCATAATTGGGGCATCAGCACATTGTTAATAGTAAAACAACCCTTTAAATTAGTAAAACGCCAAAGAGAAAAAATGAGTCTTCAGACAAGACTTAAAAACAAGAAGCGATTCAGCCTGTCTAATGTACAGGGGCAGCTTATTCCACAACTTGGGACCAATAACAGAAAAAGCTCGGTCACCTCTCAGTTTACGCTTCGTCTTAGGAACCACAAGCAGAAGTTGATCTGTGGACCTCAGAGAGCGTGTAGGGGAATACCTCACCAGCAGGTCTGACAGGTAGCGAGGGGCCAGACCGTTCAGGCATTTAAAAACAAATAAAAGAATCTTAAAATCAATTCTGTAACGGACAGGGAGCCAGTGAAGGGAAGACAAAACTGGTGAAACATGGTCAGACTTTCGAGATCCAGTTAAAAGACGCGCTGCAGCGTTCTGCACCAGCTGCAGCCGTGCGAGAGAGGACTGACTGATCCCACAGTACAGGGCGTTACAATAATCAAGCCGTGTGGCTACAAAAGCATGGATCAAAATTTCAAAATCATGTCGTGAGAGTGAGGACCTTATTTTTGCAAGCTGTCTCAGGTGGAAAAAACTTGCTTTCACCACAGCACTAATTTGTTTGTCCAATTTAAGTTCCTGATCCATTTTCACACCAAGATTGCAGACAGTAGGCTTAACAAACTGTGACAAGGATCCAAGGTTAACTGAGACAGCATCACCAACACTGCTAGGTCCAAGAAGAAGAACCTCTGTTTTTTTATCATTAAAATGCAAAAAATTTGTTGACATCCAAATTTTAATTTCATCAGTGCACTTTAGGAGTTCAGTGGCACTGAAGCTTTCTTGACGTTTGAGGGGAATGTAAATTTGGCTATCATCAGCATAAAGATGAAAAGACACACCAAGCCTTCGGAGAATAGACCCCAGCGGCAACAGATACAATGAAAAAAGGAGCGGACCAAGGATTGATCCTTGTGGCACGCCACAATTCAAGGGGGCCGAGGTTGAAGCAAAGTCACCCAATCTCACACAAAAACTCCTATCTGCTAAGTAGGAACGGAACCACTCCAAGGCAGCCCCGTGAATGCCCACTGTGTTCTCGAGTCGGCACAGTAGGATTTCATGATCCACTGTGTCGAACGCAATCCATCCATCATCCCTCCATCTATCCATCCATCCATCCATCCATCCATCCATTTATCCATCCATCCATCCATCCATCTATCCATCATCCATCCACCCATCCATCCATCCATCCATCCGTCATCCAGCATCCCTCCATCCATCTATCCATCCATCCATCATCCATCCATTATTTATCCATCCATCCATCCATTATTTATCCATCATCCCTCCATCCATCAATCATCCCTCCATCTATCCATCCATCCATCCATCCATTATTTATCCATCATCCCTCCGTCCATCAATCATCCCTCCATCTATCCATCCATCCATCCATCCATGTTAACTCCAGCAGGGTTAGTGTTTGTCATGCAGATCTTTTCTCAAGTTTAATCAACAAGTCCATACATGATAATCTCCAATTTTTCTGCTTCAAAACAATAAAAAGACAATTTGTGTTTTTTTTTTCTTTTTTCCTGTTAGAGTTGCAACATCAACCATTTTCTTACATGCTTGACCCAGAATAACAACAAAGAAAACCCAAAATAGAATAATTGTGTATTTTTTATTTGCTTGATGGTGACACAGAGATAAAGATCACAACAAAACCCTGCGTGCATGTAATCTGTTTCAGAGCAGCTCTTCCTGCTCCAAAGGAGTTAAGTTATAAAGAATTAATGCAGCTGATTTCCCATGTGTCATGCATGTAAATATTCACATCTGTTTGTCTTTAGGCATGTTTGTGTTGACCTGACATGCTGGTGGTGTACTAATCCAGATAAATAAATCTGATATTTATTATTTAAGTATGGTTAATAATTTATTACTCATTTCTTGGATTAAAAAATAAATCCAAAGCCAAAGTCATGCACATTTAATTCAAAGATATTTAACCATGTAAACAAACTATTGAATTATTTCGCTGTTCTCTTTCGATTCTGACAAGAAAAGATGGAAATCCAGCCTGTGTTTCCTTTTTGGTTTGAAGAGAAGAAAAGCAGAAGCGTGTTGGGCCTGAATACACTCAGACCGGTACCACGCAGGCTGCATTTGGGATCCAAGTTGTCAAACAAAGATAGTTGATGTTTCAGTGTTTTTGTCTGGAACTGAAAGCTCTGCATCTGTTCCAGTTGATGTGCAGCAGATCAGTGCAACGGATCGGTTCTACGCATCACAGCTGTCATTTTCACGTCATTTCTGAGGATTGTGCTGCTGCTAATGATGCTAACAGGGACACTGAGACGAGCTGACTGTCAGTCTGTCCCGGGTTCCCGGCAAGCCGAGCTGATCGTATGTCGAGTCCCTCCTATGGAAACACCACTAAGCAGGAACAAGCTTTCTCCTCTGAGTCTGGGGGGTGTTGTGATGGTGGTCTTCGTAAGTGTCCTCTGTCGGGTCTGAGGACAGATTGTAACTTAAATAAGACCCCTCATCACTGCCTTGAACCACCTTCAGGAGAATTTTGATTACTACTGTTAATCTAGTTAATAATTATATCTTTTTTTTTTCCTGTATCTTTACTTGTAATCATGTTTTCTTGTAAAATATGAACTGGTTGAATATCGTTGTGCACTTACTGAATATTTCTGTCTATAACACCCTCATGTCGCCGTCATGTAAAAGCGTTTATATATTCCTCTGCGATGTCCGGGCAACCTCTTCATAAAGTAGTTTAAAGCATAATTAATGAGCAAAGCTTTCAGAGCGGAGATAAAGCAGGTATGAAGTATGTGTGTCTGAAAAACACATGTGCAGAAGTAAAGCAGAACATCTGTAAATACAGGGAATCATTCAGTTTCATGTGTTTCCTCGGCCAGTTTATTTATCCATGCATTGAAAGAGGACTTGTCATGCCCCCCTCAGACCACCCATAAATACTGCCATGGGCAAGACTGATAAGAGCTGTGCACACACACACACACACTCATGCAGCCTTGCTCCTCATTGCAGCTCATCTCTCATTACATCTGGCCTGAACTTTCATAAGTGACACGTTGTGTTATCTTACATCATCTCCCCTTGCCATGTGTGAGTTATGACCCTTGGTAGTTGACATCTTTCACAACAATAACAACACATCAGTGTCTGCAGTCCCCAGCCTGACTCCCCTGCCCCTCACCCCCTCCCACGAGGAGCTATTATATCCATTTCTAAACAGGAAACGGAGCATATGCTTTTATGTATGCTGAGATGTGTGTTCAAACATCCTTGTGGGCCTGTGTTTGGACTTCTTTCACTGTATTTGTGGGGTCCGCTCTGAGAGCGGGGACTGGCTTTTTCTGGGGTCAAACTATTTGAGCTCCTGTGTTGAAACGTTGAAGGAGCAGGATTTGGGTTTTAGAGAGAGAGATCTGATGAGGTCAGCGTCTGGGCGAGGTATGCAGCTTTAATGGTCAGGGTTATGATAAGGAATGCATTATAATCATCTGGAGTCCTGACAGCATGTATGTGAGCAGAATATGATACGCTTTACTGCCAGAGTTCTGCCTGCGCAGGAGAGCTGCAAGCCATTGTGTCATCGCGAACATATCCGCTTTATTGATCTGAAAATCGACCGTGAGCGAGTGCATTTAGCCTTTTCGGTAAGGGGAGGGTACATTGCAAGCTCTTTCCACAGAGTATTTATGCTTTGTTTTCTTCTAGGATAAACTTAAGCACCGCCAGACATCCATGTGTGAAAACACACTCCCACAACCGAAGACAAATAAACCACGAGTAAACACAGGGCATGCATGACCACAAATGCAAAAACTGTGGGATGTGTGTGCACGAAGACGAGGTCAGGCCTGCGCCATGTGGCGAGTGAAGGGGAGTGGACCTTTCATCAGGAGCCTCCACAGATCAATGCACCACCAGCCCAGAACTGTGACCACATGACCCTCATCATTGATTGTGTGATTGCCAAAGAATGCAGTTGTGTTTGTCATATAAAGCCACCGACAGGCACTTTATTCCCAGTATTGATGTTTTCAGGAGCCGTTTATAAATGCCGCTTGTTAAAGCGGTAATTTCCTTCTTTAATCAGACGAGTAATTGCTACCTCGAGATTCATTTTAACAAGCAGAGTGGGAGGAGAAACAGACAAACTTCTATTTCTCCGTCTTTTTAATGTCGCTGTAACGCATCCAGCATACGGCATGATTATATCAGACAGACAGACAGAAAAATCAACAAAAGAGATGATATATGAGGGAGGCATGCCACCTACTCTTCACACCTCCCGTCTGAGGAGGCGGCCTGCTGGGGGAGCTGTGTAAGGCTCTGATTGCAGCAGTGTTGTTGCAGTTACACTAGTTAACTCCAGTACCTGCAGCCTGGGTGCCATCAGCCTCCTCGTCTCTCTGCTGAGCAGAGGAGCTGGAAGACGGAGCTGGAAGGTGATAAGGATCAGGTGGCCGTCTCGGCACGGCGAGACTGAAGACTTCTTACCAGGTTTTCAAGCTGCTCACACGTTCAGTCTCCTTCCAGAGTCAGGGTTGCAGTTTCCTGAGAATCCAGACCTTTCATGGTAGTTTCCAACAACTTCAAATTGATCTGATTAAATTCAATCTAACTCGTAATCCAGTTCAGATTAAACAACATCTAAACTGTAAATGTGAAAAATATTCAGTTCCCTTCAGGTCTGTTTATTACCCCAGCTTTAACATGCAGTTTGTTGTTTCCACTAAGTCTCTCAGGATTCAGAGTGTTTCAGTCAGGAAATAGAAATGAAATAAAAGATGAAGGTGTGTCTGTTAAATCCACCTTCAGACTCATGGACATGTTTACTGAGCCATTCCCCTTCATAAACAACCTCATGTGGTTAAAAAAGCAAAACCAACCAGTCACTGTTTCAACCGCCTGAACACAAAGATGGGAGAAATATAAACAAAAAGTCTTATTTCCAAATTTCATAAACCAAAACTTTGGAACACTGAAAATGCAGAAAAGCCCAAAAATGAAACTTTTTCTTTTCTTTTATTTTTACGTCTGATGTCAGCAACACATCTGAACGGTCAGGACAAGAGCATGCTGAGACTGGGGAGGTTGTCCTCTGTTAACATGAACATCTGGACCTGAAGAGACCAGAAGATTCTGGGAGATCTTTTCCTGTTCTGGTCTGATGCAGGATTCTAGCTGTTCTACAGGATTTCTGCTTCCATGTTGCTCCAGATGTTCTGTACTGGTAAAAGCTCTGGACTGTAGCAGACCAGTTCTCCTCTGATAGAGGCAGGATGTGGTTCAGCGATGCCTTGCTGAAATCTGCAAGGTCTTCCCTGAACGATGGTGATGAATGCTTCCCTTCCACATGAGCTAACCCACCCCCCCACCACTAAAGATGCAGACTTCCGACCTGAGCCTCCTCAGTCCAGATGAGGCCTGGACATGAACCCCTGTGTCTGAACTATCAGTCCTGTAAACATAACTGTGTTTTTCTCTTTGTCTCAGTGTGTCTGGAGTTAAACTGTGTGCAGTGACAACAGCAGAGCTAGATGATGAACATGTAGCATTTGTGTGATGAAGCTATCCATGACGACATGTGTTCACAAACTAAGATAACTTCTCAGAAAAACGTTTCGGACTGGATCATGTGATTAGTTCCGTGTTGTTTCAGCTCTCCCCTCTTTATGGCTTTTTCAGCCACATATTGCTTCCATCCAGGCTTTTTTAGCCCTCTTCTGCTGCTTAGTATAAACTAATGTAGACTAATATGTTTGAACTCACAGTAAAGTGTCTCATTTTCAACATGCGATGTCAGTTTTGTGAGTTTTGGAAGGAGAATGTGTTGTATGACAGGAACTGTGACGCCATCTTGCTGTGATTCATAGAGTTTCTAATGCTGAAATCTAGCTAGACTGAAATGCACACACATGGTTTTCCTGCAAAGTTTCCAACCAGGCGCAGTCTGTCTGGCAGGAAGCAATGAAACTCATCTCTTTTAAATGTGCTGACCCTGCTCAACCTAAAACCATTTGACCCAGTCAGACCTCTACTGGGCTATCTATGTCATATGAAAGAAAGGCCAGAACTTTCATAAGATCATAAAGTTTTAACGAGTCTCACACACAGGTGGAAGCCAGAGACGCAGTGAGAAAGCAGAGGAATTCTTGTCTGGTGAACACATCCACAGCTAAACGTTTAGACATCTAAGTCAGTTATGGGGTCAAACATGGATCTAATGCTTTGACCTTCATAATTCAGCCATGTTCATCAGCTGCATTACTCCATTAACCCTCACATAGACAGCTGTTCATCTCAGAACATGGAGAAGGTGTTGGTCGTTATGAGTGAGGAGCCTTCTAGATGTCTGCTTTGGTTCCTTCTGTAACCATCCAGTTCACTGGTAACTTTCCAGCTCCTGTTCCATCTGAGTGTCACGGTTTGGAGGTGAACCCAAATGGAGGGACAGGAGGCAACAAGGCAGAATGAAGACAGAACTATCACAGAGACGCAAACAAAACGAACCAGCCAACAGGACTGAAACCAAAGGCTATAGATACTGGGAAACAGAACAAGACACAGGAGAAACGGATGGACTGATTGAGTCCAGGTGTAGTTAATGAACGGCAGGCAACACAGGAAACAAGAACTAAACAGGGAAAACTACAAAATAAGACAGGAAACCAGAACCAAGAAAACACAAGAAAGTTCACATCATGACACTGATGTGAACATGAGATGAGATGAGCTACATGTTCAAATTAGACAAGACTCCATCATGCCGTTAACATACGCATACTTATGAACACATCTCGACCATGCTGGTTCAGCTGGAAAGACTGGGGATCAAACTGCCGACCCTTCACCTAGAAGGTAACCATTCCTTTACAAGCTGTGGCCACGTTCCTGAAAGATACTAGGGAGCTTTTCAAACTACTCAGGTAGATTCATTTTGTCCTTCTTTCAACATATTCAGTTTTCCTTTCAGAGGTCCTAGATGTTTGTTTTCACCTCCACATCTTTCAACTGGCATCAGAACTGCCTCAGAAGTGTCATGTGACCGCTAGTATATGAAATAATGTGCAGATCACGCTATAAAAGCATACATGGGAGGAACGGCTATGTCATTAAACAATAGACAGGGTTCACGAGACCTATGAAATAACAAGCAGAAGAGGAATTACAATCACCCACATGGGATCACTGCAGAAGAAACAACCGCATCATTAGTCTTCCCAGCAGAGACCAACAACACAAGGATGGACTAACTTCCCACCTGGAACCATCCGACTGCAGGCAGCGCGGCCAACCCGGAGACCGCAGTGAGAACGGAGACACCGGTACGGTCATGCCGAGGTGAAAACAAACCTCTACAACCTAAACTTCATCTGAAAGAGGGTGTGTGATAGAATTAAAGGAAAAAGACTAAATGAAGCCATCTGAGCCGGTCACTGCAGGATGTAGCCAGTCCGTCTAAACCTTCACGACCACTGGGGTTACTCCATGCACGCAGATGACTCCATCTGCACCCAAACTCTGGTTCTGCTTCAAGTACTCCAACTTCCTTTAACACATAAACCCAACCCATGAAAAAAAGTGATCTGATAAGTCAATTTTTTGTCCATTTAACAAGTTATAAGGGATATTTAGGGATATTTACTATTGATTACCATGTAATATGTCAAAATACTTACAGTACAATCTTCTGCTTTCTGGTGTCCATGAAGGGGCAGAAGAGAAGAATCAGATTGTGTTTCACGGGATTTTGAGCAAAGTTTGTACCATGAAGTGATGCCAAAGGTCTCAGATGCCGTAAGTAGCGTGCATGTCCTGTTTGGGTTCTTACGGGTCAAACTGGTCGTTGGACTGTTTACTGTTCCAAACTGAAGCTGCTGAAAAAAAACAACTTCAGTTCATTAACTGTGTCCAGTTTTCCATCACACACACATTGTGCGTTTTTGTTGTGATTGGAGCTTCTATAGTCAATACTGATGAGCTCTGACGCCGTCAGTGTTGATTTCATTTGACAGCGATGAAACCGAATAGTGGAAATCAATTAGGGAAACCTCTGTAACCTCCCTATTGTCAGCTTTTATAAATTCTACTTCTCGGCCTGCGTGAAGCTTTCTCAGAACACGCGTGTATGCACACAAAGGATTTGCATGCATATGACAAAATGATTCTTGGGACCAGACATGCTTGTGTGAAATGGTTATCAGTGGTGGTTTCCTTCAGCCCAGAGGGCGAATGGATGGTTGATTTAATAAATGGACTTGCTGTTATTCATGCATTGTTTCGATGTTTGTCAAATGGAAATCTATAATTCTGATAAGTTACCCATTTAGTCTGCAAAAGGTCAAACGTTTTTATCTGCTTTTCTCTTCTTAAGTTTGCATTGCAGTCCCTCAGAAAAAGACAAATCAGATGTAATTCAGTGTATTTTATTAAACCACAGCTGAACCTCCACCTCCCTCAGGTCCTTTTGTTCCCCTTTAAATGAAACGCTTTTTGTATTAAATTGAAAGACGCAGATCAATTCTCAGCTGTGGCTTCTAAGTCAGAGGGATTGAATTTACCTGCTTCACAAATGTCTCAAATGGAGAAAACAGGAAAATAAGAAAAGTGAAAAACAAGATGCAGGAAGGCATTAGGAAAGTCGAGGAACAACAAGGCTCACTGCGGCTGCAGCGCACCGTGCAGAGTGCCATGTTGATTGTTTGTGGATTGGATTGGAGATGCTCTCTAACACAATAGGCCTTGATTCAGTGGCTGAATACTCTCCCTCTGACACAAATGCACAAAGAACAAATCAAAAAACTTCCACCCAAAGATTGCAAGTGCTGCTTTTGATAATAAAATCACTCACGACCTTTGTTTTTTTTCTCATTCTTTTGTGGAAAGCTGCAGCTGCGAGGTGAGCGATGGAGTGATGAAGGGTTGCTGCAGCTCTCCTCTCTCTCCCTTCCTCACAGACACAAGGTTTGGCAGACGCTCCAGCTCTGGACAAGCAATGGACAGGAAGTGGACACATGTTTGTTCATTCTGCAAAGAGAAAATTTGTCTGCAATCACAGGGAGAGATGATGATAGCGTGTGCTTTCAGCAGAGGGCCTTCTGTCCTTGGGGGCCGCACCGACTCATGAATATCGTCTGTGGCAGCTGCCAGCAAATGGCTATTGTTGTAAAGCCAGCAGCCTTGTCTGACAACATGCAGCAGTAGCCCCTCATCACCCCTCTGATGGCCAACAAGATGGCAAAAAATCAGATAAAGCAGATTTATATTAATTTGGTCAAAAGCTCAGCCTTCAGTCATTTCTTTTAAAGAAGATAATTGATTTTTCACAAGCCCCATAAAACTATATTTTTCATCAGAATCTCGTTACTGCAAAACCGTGTTAACCTTAAAACACCATGAGTCATTTTACATGACATTTTCAGCCACGCTTTCACACATTTAAGTACATTAATCTGACAGTTTCAGCTTCACAGCAAAAATCTCATCACTTCTTAAAAACACGAATAAAGCCTGGATTCAGGCCAGTTGTGCTGCTTGGTCTATTTATAAAGGTGTCGTACTTGATTAAAAAAAAATCATTGGTAACACTTTATGATAATGGGATGATTAATTTACTTCAGTAATGTGTAAATCATGATGAACTAATGCATTAATTTATGAAGACTATCATGAATTCCTGTTGCTCATCATGAACTAACGATGATGTTGCTTCATGTGATTACTTGACCCCTGATTGATCATCAGTTAATAAACATGAGTTCACTGTTAATTCATCAACATGTCAACATATTTGCCAGTTTAGATACAAATTTATCCTTTAATTCCCTGCTACTTATTTAAAGTTTATTTTTTATTTAAAGCAAGACACACTCAAAGAAGTTCACTTAGGCGAACATGGATATGTAAACGCGTTTGGGGGTATATTAGGGTTTTAAAATCACTGTATTAATGCAGTACATTTACCAAACATATGACACTAGTATGTATGGAAATGCTTTATGTCAAATACATGGCTCCTTTGGAAACAACAAAAAAATAAAAAGAAAAAAGAAATAATGAATCAACTTACAATCAACTTTTATTAATAGTCACCCAAAGTGCTTTTATGTCCATGTTCACATGAATGAACTTCTTTGAGTGGATCTTGCATAAATAAAAAAATAAAAGAAAATCAGTAGCAGGGAATTAAATATGTTTCTATTTAAACTGGCAAATATGTCATCATATTGATGAATTAACACTGAACTAATGTTCATAAATTGATGACCAATAAGATCACGTAAACGCATGAATGAACACTGAGATCATCGTTAGTTCATGATGAGCAACAGGAATTCATGATGAACTCTTCATTAATAAATGCATGAGTTCATTATGAGTTACATTTGCTTTGTAATTAATTACATTAACCTCAATTAATCACATATTAATTACATAACAATGAAAAAAATGCCAAATTTGTTCAATTTAATGGACTTTTGTGGGCATCAAAATCAGGCTGTATTAATGTCTGTTTTTCCATTATTCTAACGTTACTGATGACAACTGTGAAAGATAACTGTACATGATGGGGTTTAGGTTACCTTTAGAGCAGCAACACTGTTGTCAGAAAGATTCATACCATTAGCTTGATTGCTAATAATTTAGCTAACTACTGCGGTTATCTTAGCTCACTCGATTGCAGAGGGTTAGTTTCCTCATCAGATGAATCTGGAGTTTCTTCATGTAGGAAGAAGCTAGTTAGCCTCACTATGAGTTCAATGTAAGCATTCCAATAACATTATTATTAATAATAACAATAGATTAGCGCTATATAGCATTTTTTAGCCTACAGTGAATCCATTTCCCTTTCCTACACGGTGATGATCAGCTACATGTGCAGCCACAGCTGTCTGCAGCAAACCGATGGGAACACGACAGCTAATGTACGCCAGCCCTCTCTCTGACCACCGACACCTTGATTCCCGTTCATACACCAAGTGATGCAACTCTGGAGGCGAGGAGGGGGGGTGTCTTGCTAAGGGACACAAAGACTGTTGGAGCAGAATTAAAACCGTCAACCTTCGCTTTATTGGACAACCTGCTCTACGTCCTGAGCTACTTTTGTTGATTTGACATCACCAAGTATAAAATATATTTGTTTGTTGGATGATTTTAGGCTTACTTTCCTTCTTCATTTTATTCATAATCTGACAATAATCAAAGTTTTAGCACAGAGATACCAGGGGCCACCTACTTTGTTAAAGTATTGTTTTAAATACATAGCTCTCATTCTTTCTCACATCCGTCCACCTATCTAGAATATTTACATTCCTGTCCAAAGAATGTCCCTTGTCCTTGAGAATGCACTTGTCATGCGATTGTTTACTTCCGCTATCCAAAGGTTGCAAACTCCTGGTGAACCGGCAGCTTTTGTGTCAAGCGTGTTGGAGTTTGTGACATACCGCATACTTACTGAGTGACGAGTCCTACTCAGTAAACAGTAAAACAATCAGGAGCAGAGGTGTCATCTGCTGGGATATCTGGAGATGGAGAACGGGCTCAGTCCATTCAGTCTCTTTTCTTTAACATACAGACAAGTAAGTGTCCTTATCCAAGGCCGTACCCTGACAGCCTGCTCCATTGTGCTTTTTAACCCCCCTTGTTAAACAGGACTATACCCAAGACAAGTGGCTGTGTTGTTCACTGTTTGCCTGTGGAAACGGAGACATTGGAAGTGGAAAGATTTTCTATTTTGATTTCAACTCAAATAAAACTTTGTGAAGTGCTTTCTCTGCCGACGGCAACAATTCATGCATATTAAAGCAGAGCAAGTCTTCATACACCAAAGTGAGCAACATAGCTATTTAAAAACACACTTATTACTGTCTCTCATCTGCCGTCACACAGACATTCACACACATGTACGCACCTGATCTATTTTGTAAAATACTGCACTAAAACAAGTTTTTCAACTATTTTTACCTTAGAAGGTACGTTGGATACAAGTTGGTAGTTTTCGAGAGTTTCTGGACTCTTCCTCACCGACTGAAGAAAGTTATTTATTACTACTAAAAGCTCAGCCTCAAAGAAAGCATGAAATGTTTTTAAAAGTGATGTAAGAACGGGATGTAAAAGGCAGGTTGTTGGGTTTAGCTGGGAGAAAACTCGACCAAGCATCTCTGCATCAGCCAGAAGTAAAAAATCTCTCCAGTTGTGACTGTGCTGAGTTTGGTCTGCTTGAATAAAGCATGAAACCAAACCTAACAAAGGTCCAAGAATTTTTGGAATTCCTTCATCAACTGAGCCAAGTCCAGGGACTATCCCGGCGTGAATCCTTCCTAAATGATACTGGGACATGGAATAAAACTCCACAGGGACACAGCACAACATGTTATATCTGAACATCCATTTCAGCTATTTAATGATATTCTGAAGTAGAATTCATGTGAGTTTCTGCATCATCACACACAGATGTCATTATGGGGTGTGTACTCTGGAACAAGCCAGAGAACAACTGAGTTTCTGACCATGGCTGCTGGGTAAAGTGAAGGCAGTTTATTCGGAAGCTAGCTGCAGCTTCAGGACATAAAATACCAGATGGGAGGAAAATAACTGCTTTTGTTGGAGCAAGAAAAACATGTCAGCTGATCCAATCAGTGTTGATTAGGAAGAATTGTCAATCCAGTCTACAGGGTTTAAACCAGGCGTGCCTGTAGGGCCACAATCTGGCAGGTTTTCTACGTGTCCCTGCTCCAACACACCTGACTCAAATGAATCAGTCAGTAAATTGGTTTTTGGATCCAATCAATGGGAGCCTGGTGTGTTGGACAAAGAGATACAACCAAAAACCGCCCTTGATGACCGACTTGGGACGCCACTGGTTTAAAACTTTTCACAATGAGAGCAGTAGCAACATAACTCTCTCTGATGATTTGTGTGTGGGGGATGTTGTTTCTGTGTTTAAAACAAGTGGGGGTTGTGTGGCGTAATGAGTTTCAGGAGAGACTTGAAAAATCCCAGCAACGAAACAGAACTAGACTCTCGAAGATACAGTGTTTTTGCTGGAAACTGGAAGTTAAGGATTATTTCAATCTAAATTTTTTATTCATTTTTTTTTGAGACGGCAGGCATTGCACGTGTCTAGTGTTAGGATCATATGTAATCTGTCCACTGATGTAAACAACAGCTGGTATCTCTGATTTCAGTCAGATGGATGAAATATTTCTCCATGTAAAAACTGTTCGGTCTTTCATGTCCATGAAATTCTCACACTGGCAAACTTCTCTAACATGAGTTTTGTCATGTGAACAGATGTCTACTCTGTAAGTCAGTACAAAGTCCAGATTCTATTCAGTATTGCTGCATTAAGTTCATTTCTATGCGGTTTATTCTGCCTTTCACCTTCCTCTCTCTGCTGAGTGGGCTCACTTCTGCTTCATCCCCATTCAGTCTGTATCTCTGCCCCCTAAGAGGACTACTCTTCCCCACTTACTTTTTATTACAGTCTCACAAAACCTCCTAACCTTCACCTCTGCAATTGTTCTTCTACCCCACTCCCTCCACCCCTCCCTGAATGGATCTCTCGCCATGTCCTCTGGTTTCATTTTCTTGTCCTTTGCTGCCCAGACATCTTTATTCCACTCTCAGCTGTGTTTTCTTTGAAAAGCCTCACAATGCTCACAACCCTGCTGCTCCATCACCCTGGAACAGGGTCAGTCTGGACTCATCAGACCGCATGCAGTGTATTTAAATCAATCTAATCAGGTCCAACATTTCCTAAACATGTTTTTGTTTTTATTTATTTTCTGAACAAATGTTCTGTAACCTTTTGTCAAAGAAAACAGCTTATTTAACAAAAAAATGCTGCATTTTAACAGATGTATTCTTTGCACTCAGTAGCTACTAATATACTTCTAAATGGCACAAGTGTTAATGTAATAACATCAAATATTTATGATAAAGAAGGATAAAAATGTCAGGATTTATCAGTTAAAAGCTGAGAAGTCGGCAGATGAATGTAATGCTGAGTGAAGCTGCTCTTCTTCAAACACAGAGGAAACAACATCTGATAAAGATCTGGTAAATTTCAGTCATCCTGATTTTTACAGCTGTGTGAAGGAAAGTTTACTGGTAAACAAAAACATCTATCTAAAGAAGACTGTGCACATTTGCAGGTTTAAAGCTGAGCTCTCTGTCCTTGATTAATATTTGCTGAGGTCATTTCCATGACGGCTCAGGAGGGAAATTCAGCAAAGAAGCAAACTGTAAGACTGAGACCCAGATCAAGTGCATCACAAAACATAGAAATGTTTTATTTGTTGAGCACATGTTGGCATCACCAGTGCCAGACAGGCAGACTAGTGGAAGCAGCGTCTATGCTGTCAACACAACGTCAGAAAGCCAAACGAAAAGCTGCTGATGTGTGAGTGAAGTCATGACTGAGGCAGAGACGTGCTGAAACAAATGTCAGAGACATCACAAGATGCAGGCCATTTATTCCCCTTTTTCTTATTTTAAAATGAATGTGTGTAGACACAACCCAGACACGAGTTACACCCGTTTGTTTACCGATTAATAGTTTCTCCTTTTAGTTCCAGATGTGTGGTTTTTCTGGGTTGGAGGTGGTGAAGCTAGTGCAGCTGTAGCAGCTGTGCAGAGGTAAACTTACTTAGGCATCCGCCTAGTTCAAAGTTTCTGATGGCCTGGTTAGCACAGTTAATACTTATTTACATACATTAAATATGCTTTACATTAAAATCCTTTTTTCTAAAATGCCAGCAGAATGTTTATTGTATTATGCCCTTCAGTGTCCACTACACTGGATGAGTTCATCTCACTGCCATGTGCAGAAAGGATTTAGTAAGACAGCAAAACATATGAAAACAAACGACACAAAGAGGTGAGACAAGAAAAGAAGACAAAAGAAAAGACAGATAGAATCTGTCCTTGCAGTGCTGAAATGAGGAGAAAGAAGTGGGAAAGCAAAAACCTGCTGTCAAAGCTACCTAAAGTGAAACTCTCTTCACTACGGCAGTGGCTAGTAGCGGGCTGGCCGTGGCAAGCAGTGACTAACAGCGACTAACAGCAGCTAGCAGTGGCTAAAAGCGACTAACAGCGACTAACAGCGGCTATCAGTGGCTAATGGAAGCTAACGGTGGCTAACAGCAACTAACAGCAGCTAGCAGTGGCTAACGGCAACTAACAGTGACTAACAGCGGCTAGCAGTGGCTCACAGCAACTAACAGCCACTGCTAGCCGCTGTTAGTCACTAACGGCAACTAACAGTGACTAACAGCGGCTAGCAGTGGCTCACGGCAACTAACAGTGACTAACAGCGGCTAGCAGTGGCTAATGGAAGCTAACGGTGGCTAACAGCAACTAACAGCAGCTAGCAGTGGCTAACGGCAACTAACAGTGACTAACAGCGGCTAGCAGTGGCTCACGGCAACTAACAGTGACTAACAGCGGCTAGCAGTGGCTAAAAGCCACTAACAGCGACTAACAGCGGCTAGCAGTGGCTAAAAGCCACTAACAGTGACTAACAGTGCACTGCATCACTTTATTTCACTTTATCATAGTGTCTGGGTCAATAATTTGAGGTAAAATTCTTCAATGATTTTGAAATTACAAGCAAAAATAATAGGTATTTTTTAGCATGGTGGGATGTGGCTTTACAGCAAGAAGGTTTTGAGCCTCGACTGGGTGGTTGAACAGCAGTATTTCTGTGTGGAATTATCATGTCTTTCCCCTGTATGTACTGTTCACCCACATGCGTGTTAGGTAAACGAGCCGCCTTAGATATAAGCGTCAGCAAAATAAATGTAAATTATGATTCTATGTTATCATTTGGGTATTTTATGGAAATCAACGACACTTGAACTTGAATTTACTTGGTATTGGATCAATACCAACTTTTTTCTTTGCATTTTGAAAAAAAAAAAAGCATTTATGCAACAGCATAATGACAACTATCTGCTTGCAGGTGAGAACGCAAACAGGACCAGAAACTAGTTCCCGTGCCAGGCCTCTGGTGGGAAGTAAAACTTTGACATAGATGCACACTGTTTATAGTTTGTGGCGTTTTTGTGCCATATTTCCTGATTTCTCCACATATGCCACCTGTGGTCACCATTATTACACACATTTTTATAAATGAGGCCCTTGGAGAGTCTCAGATGTAGTATTTGTGGCCACCCTGCAAAGGAAAAACATTTTAGCTACTTTTTGTGATTTTGTGTTTTTTTGGTCAATACCTACAGCTTGTGAGCAGAGGTGAGGGTAGGAACATAGATCAACTGTAAATCATGAGTTTCACCTTCAGGCTCAGCTCCTTCCCCACGACGGACCAGCACAGAGTCTGCATAGCTGTTTATGTTATGCTGTGTTATATTAATGTCATTTTAGTGCAACAGCAGACACATACGGACATTTAGAAGCTCTTTAACACAGATAATGCACGTTAATGGAATGGTGCTTGTGGTGCCGTTGTGGAGCAACTTAAAGAGTCTGTAAGCGGATATCTGGATCAACTAAATGCATTTCGCATGTTGACTTTCAGCAGTCTAAAAGAAATATGGCAGTGTGCACATCATGCTTTCCCCTGTGTTCTAACACATCTGCTGCAGAGGGTTTTAACCTGTAACCACAGTGTGCAGATTCACTGATATTCCTCTTTTCTTCTTATATTATCATTTGTCTTGTGCAGTTATGAAAAGCGTCACATC
Source organism: Telmatherina bonti (assembly GCF_933228915.1). NCBI lineage: Eukaryota > Metazoa > Chordata > Actinopteri > Atheriniformes > Telmatherinidae > Telmatherina > Telmatherina bonti. Next base: position 34,798,099 of record NC_136613.1, on the reverse strand, counting down.
CTCTGATGAAATGGCTTCCTGTGAAGACCAGTTAGACCATGATCACCACCATCTCTTTATGGTTTCTTTCAGTAGCTGTGAACACATGCTGCATATTTTAGTTTAATTATAATCTTTAGAAATTCCAGCTTGCGTACAGATTCCTGCATATCTTCCTGAACCATGGTGGCCGTGGCTCTCCATCCATCACAACTCTTCATTACAAATCCCACATCCTGCAGTGCACCACCTACTGTCTGTCCAAACTGTGCCTGATGAACGACTACGCCCATGTCTTCTCACAAACAAAGTGAGGAAGGATGGGCAGATGAAGGGAAAAGAGGAAGAGGGTGGCAGGAGAAGTATAGATGGCAGTTTGAACAATAGCCTGGAGGGCTCACTGGAGAAACGCTGCACTGCAACACGCCTGTTTAGCTTTTCAGTCTGCAGCCCTGACCCTTCAGCAAACAAAATATAAGGCTGTTGGTTTATTTCCAACGTGCAGACCTGCCAAGGCTCATCTCTGAAGCAGACAATGGGCCACAGCTTCCTTGCAAAAAGGAAGAAAATCTATCACTTTGGGTTCTGTGGTGCCGCTGGTTTCTGTGCCTGTCGGACCACTTATCCTGGTTCACAAGGAAAGCCAGCATATATTTCTCCTGCTCTTTGGTCAGATCTCTGGCCTTAAATGCAGCCTGTCACTGAGGAAGCAGCTGCTGGTAAAAAACAGCCAACCTCTCTTTAAATCTATATAATTTTGTCTGTGCTTTTAGCCACAGCTCACCTCCTCCTACTTAACACCATGCATTAACACAGCAGCTCCTGGTTGGGCAGTCTGTATTTAAGAGCTGACAAATTGATGATAGTTGATTTGCACCTTGTGGCAATCCAGGATGCAACAAAGAGATAAAGGAGATAATTTTATGGTAGCATTAGTGGACAGAGCTGGACAAGGTCATAACGCAGTGGTTATAATAATCAGACACAAGCCTGGTACAAAGGAAGCATTATGGACTCAACCTAATGTGTGTCTAAACACCAGTTTATGCCTATGCTTATTGTTTGGTGGGAAAACAAAACAAATGCCGAGCAAATATGATATTTCTATTAAGTTATGGAGTCAGACAGGACCTATTAATGCTTTTCCTTCATTCTCCCAGTAACTGCAAGTGAAGATGATTGGATAGTCTGTAGGCAGAAAGGAAGATACTGCTACATGCATCTTCCGACACTGAGAGGCCCAGAACACTGGAAACACACCCTCCACTCTCCGGCTGAATTGATCTCATGTTACTCTGTAATTGCTTTGGGAAGGAAGAGAGAAGCAGGCAAAGTTCTTCAGCTGTAAGCAGGAACAGAAACGTGTTACTTACATCCTCACTGATAGTCAATTATTTCAAAATACAAAGACAAAGTTTGCAGCTGGACTTAAATCATTGACTTTTCAGCAAACAGGCTTTTGATTTATTTGGTGTAACAAAGCATGGAGTGCCTCTCAGAGCTCAGCGTTATGGAATTCATGGCACTTTTTTTAAGTGTTAAAGCCTGGATTATGGTAAATGTCAGATGGGTCCAGTAGCACCTGTTGAGAGATTAATGCTCCATTCAGACCAGGCAAAAATATTTTTAGGCAGAAGTTGCTCAGAATTAAAAAGGGTCATATAGTGTTACTATCTCATCCTTCAGCAATGAAGTCAAAATGATATGAATATTTAAGATTAATATATAACTAACTAAGCACAAGCTTAAATATTGACCAAAATCGTGTCAGTCAGGACTATAATTAAACTCAGGCTACACAACCTATGTCTTATTTTCCACTAGGTTGCACCATCAGGCAGCAGCAACACTCTCCAGCTCCTGCAAGGGATCCTGAAACATTTCCAGTCCATCAGGGAGGTGTATATCATACCTCCAGTTGGTTCTGGGTCTCCTCACACTATTGGAAAGTTATTTTCTCATGTATAAAACTGCTGAGACTAAAACACTGAACACACAGCTGACATGCATGGAGCAACATTTCAGACCTTTTGCAGCAATCTGTTGTTGACCAATCATGTAGATCCAGAATCTTTGCTTTCTTCATCATACTGCAGAATCTTTCTTTTCTTTCTAGACCAACTCTGACAATTCTGGCTCATTAACGTCTCACTTTGAAACTGATTTCAACTGGCATAGGAAGATTTACATCCCAAAGCAAGAACGTGAAACTGAACATTTCTAAGTTAAACTCCTGTACTGGGACTGCTGCTTATTGTTGGAGTGTGGAAAACTTCAATCAGTGCACCACAGCTCAGTTTCTTCCAGCCACCCATGTGTAACACAGCCTAATGACCAGCTCCTGATGTTACGGCCCAGTTCTGCATTAGTCCTTGCTGGAATAATGCCGGACTAATTCTAAGCCCTTTTAGTTGGGAGTCCCAATAATTCCCCAAAAATCTTTCATCTGATCCAAACCACAGCAGTCAGTACTTGCAGGTAATGCCAAGAGAGATCACGTTTTTCTTGACTTGACCTCTCCACACGAGCTCCTTGTGAGGTCTAGAATATAATTTAAAATCCTTCTTATCACACACAACGCTCTCAGTGGCCAAGATCTGCCCTTGCTTAAAGATCTCATTGTTCCTTGTCTCCCCACAAGACGTCTTTGCTCACAGAGTGCAGCTTTACTTGAGTTCCCAGAGTTTCCAGTGTTGAAGTGAGATATCAGACTGGTCTCTGATGGGAGCAGCTCCCAGCCGAGGAAACACAGATAGCATCTCTGCTGTTTGAAACAAACCTCACTTCTAACTCTCTTTTAATTTGAACTCTTTAAAGATCAGAAATATTAACTTTTATGATGGTTTTGCTTCATTAATTAATCTGTTTAATGTGTTTATATGTTCTATGTGTTACTGATTAAACATACGGGTAAATCTTAGAAAATCAGATTATTATGAAAAAGTTCAATCTTTTTCGTGACTCATTTCAGAATGTGAAACCCAGATATTATATATATTCATTAGACACAGAGTGAAACATTTCAAACATTTATTTTGATGATATTTTGATGATTATGGCTTATAGATAATGAAAACCCAAAATGCAGTGTCTCAGAAAATAAGAATATTACATAAGATCAATAAAAAAATGCTATTTAACCAGAGATTTCAGGCTTCTGAACAGTATGTTCATTTCCATGCCTCAGTACCTGGTTGGGCTCCTTTAGCATGAATTACTGCATGAATGCGGCGTGGCAATGGAAGCCATCAGCATGTGGTGCTGCTCAGGTGTAATGGAAGCCCTGGTTGCTTTGATAGCAGCCTTCAGGTCATCTACATAGTTGGGTCTGGTGTCTCTCCTCCTGACAACACCCCACAGGTTTTCTACGGGGTTCAGATCAGGTGGGTCTGTTGGCCAGTCCAGCACAGTAACACCGTGGTCATGGAAGCAGCTTTTGGTACCTTTGGCAGTGTAGGCAGGAGCCACGTCCTGCTGGGAAATGAAATATGCATCTCCATAAAGCTTGTCAGCAGAAGGAAGCATGAAGGACTCTAACATGTCCTGCTAGATGCTGTGTTGACTGTGACCTTCAGAAAAACCAGTGGACCACCACCAGCAGATGACATGGCTCCCAAACCATCACTGACTGTGGAAACTTCACTCTGGACTTCCAGCAACATGGATTCTGGGTCTCTCCACTCTTCCTCCAGACTCTGGGACCTTGGTTTCCAAATGAAATGCAGAATCTGCTTCCACCTGAGAACCAGTCCAGTCCTTTTCCTCCGTAGCCCAGGTGAGATGCTTCTGTTGTTGTCTCTGGTTCAGGAGTGGCTCGACACGAGGAATGGGACATCTGTAGACCATGTCTAGGATCCGTCTGTGCTCTTGATGAGTCCAGCTTCAGTCCACTCCTTGTGAAGCTCCCAGATTCCTGAATGGATGTTGCTTGACAATCCTCTCCAAGTGGTTCTGCCTTCTGCTGGTGGACCTTTTCCTTCCTCTCAACTTTCCATTAACATGCTTGGATCCAGCACTCTGTGAACAAGCAGCTTCTTTAGAAATGACCTTTATGTCTTTCCCTCCTTGTGGAGGGTCAATGATCGTCTTCTGGACATCTGTCAGGTCAGCAGTCATAACTGTGTCGCCATCTGACCCAGACTGAGAGACCATTTAAAGGTCCAGGATACCTTTGCAGGTGTTGTGAGTTATTTACTTGATTAGGGTGTGACACCATGACTTTACAAGATTGACGTTTTTCATAATATTCTAACTTTCTGATTTTTTATGTTTGTTTCAGACGTGAGAGAATGATGTGCAGATGAGAAAAGGTTTGGTCTCTGCTGATCACTGTGCTATTTCTACAACTTCTGATTTCTTCTTCTGGTTGCTCTTTATGCTGCTTTATTTATTCATACATTCATTTTGCATCATTTTAGTCTCAGAATCTGACAGCTGAGTTAAATATGTGTCTGCTGAAATCATTTTGATGGATATTGATGCAGCATGAAGTCTGACGTAGTATGTAGCATCCTAGCAATGTGTCAGAGTTATGGGTGTAAACAGAGTGTGCCCCTGCATATCTGACCTCTCCTTGGCCTGTTGAAGTCATATGACAATGTTAACTCTGACCATACACGGGCCAAACGCTGCTCCCCACACCCATTCCACCCCCAAACCCAAGTCAAAGGATAGACAGGGCATGTTTACCTGACCCTCTTTGCTTTATCACACTTTCTTTCAAACTTACACAGACAGAAATCTTTTATAGAAAAGGTTAGAAAAATCTGTGTTTAAGGAATGTAATATTCTACCTGATGTTGATCACCTGCCCAACAAAATACAATGAAGCCTACAAGATCACCCAGCTTCCTGGTTTAATCATGTGACCAAAACAGATGCAGGTTTCTCATTATGAAGCTTTTGTTTCAGATGATTGTCACTGACACAAGTTTCACAATAAATGCTTATATAACATTTCTAAAAGGAATCCACAGTTAAATATGTCAGTCTGCAGCTTCCCTCACCTTTACAGAGGTTTCAGCACCTTATTCGTTCTGGATCATGTTGCAGGGTTTTGGCTGGACAGACAGAGTTGGGGATTATTTGGTAAACACACAAAGTATTTGACACATAAAGAAAGATGTTTCATCCGGGAGTTGATGGAAACAAAAACAAGCCCTGATCCAAAATGGCTGCCAGAGCTGATAATCCACCTCCACTGTAACTGATGCTGTGTTTCCACCAGACACTGCAGTGCCTTCTAAAAATGCCAGACTAGATACAAAAGGACACTGAAAGACAATTGATATGACAAATGAAAATCTACATTTTTTAGATGATTGTCAAACTCTGTAGCTAAGAGCTAAGTGAGCTAACCCGGAGCTAACGCTAGGTATGCAGGTTGCAGCTAAGTCATGCTGTTAGCAAGCCAAAGTCCACGTTTGTATGGCACGCTGCCTTCTTGCAGCGGGATATCAATTACCTGTCAATCAAAAGGACATGCTCCCATTAATGCCAAGTTTCAAGATGATTTTTTTTCTTAACGGATGAATTACAAAAAAAGTTGTCATGAAGGTAAACCTGTTTTTTGTTTTTTTTTTAAATCAGGCCATAAACATGTTTATTTCTGCTGTGAAGTTGGTCTTTTTAACATGCGAGTCTATAGGGTTTAACTCCCTTTTGGAGCCCCTAGTGGATGAGGGGGGAACTGCATTTTTTGGCACTTCTGCTTAGGCTTCACTTTTAACTGCTGGAGGTTGCAGAGAGAGACCTTCTAAGCTTATCAGTCCAACAGCATTGTCCCTGCTAGAGTCCTGTACCACTAAATATCTCTGTGGTCCATAGTGAAAACCATCTTTTCCTTTGCTCTGGTTTCAGAGCCATCTGAATTAATACTTCTCAGGATGAGAAAAAAAAATCTAATACGTGAAAATGCTTCAGCAGCAGTGAGAGGATTCTCTCCAAAGTGTGAAAATAAACTGCTGCTTCCTTTTCTTTTGTTGCAGTCCAACACAGGACGTGACTGCAGGACCTTCCTGTCACTTCAAAGCTGAATAACCTTCATCGCTCTGAAAAAAGGACCTGAGCAGCAGGTAATGCTGGACTGGCTCTCTAACACATCACATCTGCTTCAGATTAATCACCAGATTAGAATTCCTGTGACCAACATTAAAACTCATCAGTAGCAGATTCCTGCTTATTATGTGCAAAATGCAGTCTGGAGTTCAGCTTCACCCAACCAACTAAAACATGACCTAAATGGCTACAAGTCTTTTCTTAGCCTTGGAAATGTTGTGTATGTGTGTGTTTGTGTTCACAACTTTCCCCATAACAAGTAAAGCTCCAGAAATTATGATGTGAGATGCAATTGCCATGTGACAGTGCCAAGCTCTTTCAGAGCAGCAATAAGGGGCAGTAAACTGTTGGCTGACAGGTTCTGGTGGTGGGTTTACGGTATGAGAAGCATGACTCATTCCTCCCCTTCACTCAGCCTCTTCCCTCACGCTACAACCAAACCTAAAGGAGAAGGAAAAACCGATGACATGGTGCTGGACTGTTTCAACTTTTTCTTTATTTCAGGAACTGGAAGACAGAAAGGAAAACAGCTCTGGGCGACTCTGACGCTTCCCGCTTCCAGCTACTGAGAGAAGGATAAATATACCTATACATGCTTTTGTATATATTTTAAGCAATATTTGATTCCATTATATAGAGTGAAATTGCAGAGACTGTATATTCCAGGACAGTGAGAACATTATAGGTCCAAACAGTCACTCATCACTCACACTATCAAATTCAGCCAAACCAGTCGGTGCTGATTTGACACTGTTTAAGGGAAAACACAATAACATAAAGTGAAGTGATGGAAAATAAATGGTATTGATGCATATTCCCCGACCAAACTCCTTCCTGCAGGATGATAACGCTGCAGGATGACTACCTCCACGAGGACCTGCCTGAAGTCCTGATCTCAACCCACAGATCCCCTGTTGGGTCATCTTGGGCTGCTGCTTCCTGCACCAATACACTGGCTGATTGTGATGGATGCTGGTTGTAGGGTAGAATGGGGACCAGTCTGGAGACCAGTAAGAGGAGGATGAACCAGACTGGAGATCAGTAATGAAGGGAAGGTACCAAGCTGGTGACTCAGGGGACTTTATAGATACATTAATTCAAGCTACTTCCTAATAAATGGTCTAGTTAAGAGAAACCAACAGATTGCATTGAATCATGACTGGGATCCCCTCCCCCATCCTGAGCTGCATGAGGCGACAGTGGGAAAGAAAAAACTCCCTTTTAACAGGAAGACAAAACCTCCAGCAGAAGCCGGATCAGAGAGGGCAGCCATCTTCCTGGACTGGTTATGGTGGAGAGGACTGGGAAGAAAGACCAGTATGCACTGCAGCTTTTATCCTGGAAGACCTGCAGAAAGAGGAGAAACATGATAATGATATCATTACTGTCGTATGTTTCTACATGGAGGATGAGGAGTAGAGATGAAGGGGAAGAGCTCAGTGCATCATGGGACACCTCTCGACCCCCCCACTATCAGATGTGTTAAAAAGGAAGGTCTTCAGCTTGATCTTAGAGGTGGAGTCTGCCTCCTGAGATGGTTCCATAGGAGGGGAGCCTGATAGCTGAAGACTCTTCCTCCATCATACTCTTCCTCCCATCGTACTCTTCCTCCATCATACTCTTCCTCCATCGTACTCTTCCTCCATCGTACTCTTCCTCCCATCGTACTCTTCCTCCATCATACTCTTCCTCCATCGTACTCTTCCTCCCATCGTACTCTTCCTCCATCGTACTCTTCCTCCATCGTACTCTTCCTCCCATCGTACTCTTCCTCCATCGTACTCTTCCTCCCATCGTACTCTTCCTCCATCATACTCTTCCTCCATCGTACTCTTCCTCCATCGTACTTTTCTTCCCATCATACTCTTCTTCCAATCGTACTCTTCCTCCATCATACTCTTCCTCCATCATACTCTTCCTCCATCGTACTCTTCCTCCATCGTACTCTTCCTCCATCGTACTCTTCCTCTCATCGTACTCTTCCTCCATCATACTCTTCCTCCATCATACTCTTCCTCCATCGTACTCTTCCTCTCATCGTACTCTTCCTCCATCATACTCTTCCTCCATCGTACTCTTCCTCCATCATACTCTTCCTCCCATCGTACTCTTCCTCCATCATACTCTTCCTCCATCGTACTCTTCCTCCATCATACTCTTCCTCCATTGTACTCTTCCTCCATCATACTCTTCCTCCATCGTACTCTTCTTCCCATCGTACGCTTCCTCCCATCATACTCTTCCTCCATCGTACTCTTCCTCCATCATACTCTTCCTCCATCATACTCTTCTTCCCATCGTGCTCTTCCTCCCATCGTACTCTTCCTCCATCGTACTCTTCCTCCATCATACTCTTCCTCCCATCGTACTCTTCCTCCATCATACTCTTCCTCCATCGTACTCTTCCTCCATCATACTCTTCCTCCATCGTACTCTTCCTCCATCGTACTCTTCTTCCCATCGTACTCTTCCTCCATCGTACTCTTCTTCCCATCATACTCTTCCTCCATCGTACTCTTCCTCCATCATACTCTTCCTCCATCGTACTCTTCCTCCATCGTACTCTTCCTCCATCGTACTCTTCCTCCATCGTACTCTTCCTCCCATCGTACTCTTCCTCCATCGTACTCTTCCTCCATCGTACTCTTCCTCCCATCGTGCTCTTCCTCCGATCATACTCTTCCTCCCATCGTACTCTTCCTCCCATCGTACTCTTCCTCCCATCGTACTCTTCCTCCATCATACTCTTCCTCCCATCGTGCTCTTCCTCCCATCATACTCTTCCTCCCATCGTACTCTTCTTCCCATCGTACTCTTCCTCCATCATACTCTTCCTCCATCGTACTCTTCCTCCATCGTACTCTTCCTCCATCATACTCTTCCTCCATCATACTCTTCCTCCATCGTACTCTTCCTCCATCATACTCTTCCTCCATCATACTCTTCCTCCATCATACTCTTCCTCCCATCGTACTCTTCCTCCCATTGTACTCTTCCTCCCATCATACTCTTCCTCCCATCGTACTCTTCCTCCCATCGTGCTCTTCCTCCATCATACTCTTCCTCCATCATACTCTTCCTCCATCGTACTCTTCCTCCCATCATACTCTTCCTCCATCGTACTCTTCTTCCCATCGTACTCTTCCTCCCATTGTACTCTTCCTCCCATCGTGCTCTTCCTCCATCATACTCTTCCTCCATCATACTCTTCCTCCATCGTACTCTTCCTCCCATCATACTCTTCCTCCCATCGTACTCTTCTTCCCATCGTACTCTTCCTCCCATCGTGCTCTTCCTCCCATCGTACTCTTCCTCCCATCGTACTCTTCCTCCATCATACTCTTCCTCCATCATACTCTTCCTCCTTCCTCCATCATACTCTTCCTCCATCGTACTCTTCCTCCCATCATACTCTTCCTCCATCGTACTCTTCCTCCATCGTACTCTTCCTCACATCGTACTCTTCCTCCATCATACTCTTCCTCCCATCGTACTCTTCCTCCATCATACTCTTCCTCCATCGTACTCTTCCTCCATCGTACTCTTCTTCCCATCGTACTCTTCCTCCATCGTACTCTTCCTCCATCATACTCTTCCTCCCATCGTACTCTTCCTCCATCATACTCTTCCTCCATCGTACTCTTCCTCCATCATACTCTTCCTCCATCGTACTCTTCCTCCATCGTACTCTTCTTCCCATCGTACTCTTCCTCCATCGCACTCTTCTTCCCATCATACTCTTCCTCCATCGTACTCTTCCTCCATCATACTCTTCCTCCATCGTACTCTTCCTCCATCGTACTCTTCCTCCATCATACTCTTCCTCCCATCGTACTCTTCCTCCATCATACTCTTCCTCCATCGTACTCTTCCTCCATCGTACTCTTCCTCCCATCGTACTCTTCCTCCATCGTACTCTTCCTCCATCGTACTCTTCCTCTCATCGTACTCTTCCTCCATCATACTCTTCCTCCATCGTACTCTTCCTCCATCGTACTCTTCCTCTCATCGTACTCTTCCTCCATCGTACTCTTCCTCCATCGTACTCTTCCTCCCATCGTACTCTTCCTCCGATCATACTCTTCCTCCCATCGTGCTCTTCCTCCGATCATACTCTTCCTCCCATCGTACTCTTCCTCCCATCGTACTCTTCCTCCATCATACTCTTCCTCCATCATACTCTTCCTCCTTCCTCCATCGTGCTCTTCCTCCCATCGTACTCTTCCTCCCATCATACTCTTCCTCCATCGTACTCTTCCTCCATCGTACTCTTCCTCCATCATACTCTTCCTCCCATCGTACTCTTCCTCCATCGTACTCTTCCTCCCATCGTACTCTTCCTCCATCGTACTCTTCCTCTATCATACTCTTCCTCCCATCGTACTCTTCCTCCATCGTACTCTTCCTCCATCGTACTCTTCTTCCCATCGTACTCTTCCTCCATCGTACTCTTCCTCCCATCGTACTCTTCCTCCATCGTACTCTTCCTCTATCATACTCTTCCTCCCATCGTACTCTTCCTCCATCATACTCTTCCTCCATCGTACTCTTCCTCCATCGTACTCTTCCTCCATCATACTCTTCCTCCCATCATATTCTTCCTCCATCGTACTCTTCCTCACATCGTACTCTTCTTCCCATCGTACTCTTCCTCCATCATACTCTTCCTCCCATCGTACTCTTCCTCCCATCGTACTCTTCCTCCCATCGTACTCTTCCTCCCATCGTGCTCTTCCTCCCATCATACTCTTCCTCCCATCGTACTCTTCCTCCCATCGTGCTCTTCCTCCCATCGTACTCTTCCTCCCATCGTACTCTTCCTCCCATCGTACTCTTCCTCCATCATACTCTTCCTCCATCATACTCTTCCTCCATCGTACTCTTCCTCCCATCATACTCTTCCTCCCATCGTACTCTTCCTCCCATCGTACTCTTCCTCCCATCATACTCTTCCTCCCATCGTACTCTTCTTCCCATCGTACTCTTCCTCCCATCGTACTCTTCTTCCCATCGTACTCTTCCTCCATCGTACTCTTCCTCCATCATACTCTTCCTCCCATCGTACTCTTCCTCCATCCTACTCTTCCTCCCATCGTACTCTTCCTCCATCGTACTCTTCCTCCATCATACTCTTCCTCCCATCATATTCTTCCTCCATCGTACTCTTCTTCCCATCGTACTCTTCCTCCATCATACTCTTCCTCCCATCGTACTCTTCCTCCCATCGTACTCTTCCTCCCATCGTACTCTTCTTCCCATCGTACTCTTCCTCCCATCGTACTCTTCCTTCATCATACTCTTCCTCCCATCGTACTCTTCTTCCCATCGTACTCTTCTTCCCATCATACTCTTCCTCCCATCGTACTCTTCCTCCCATCGTACTCTTCTTCCCATCGTACTCTTCCTCCCATCGTACTCTTCCTCCATCGTACTCTTCCTCCATCGTACTCTTCCTCCCATCGTACTCTTCCTCCCATCGTACTCTTCCTCCCATCGTACTCTTCCTCCATCGTACTCTTCCTCCCATCGTACTCTTCCTCCATCGTACTCTTCCTCCATCGTACTCTTCCTCCATCGTACTCTTCCTCCATCATACTCTTCCTCCCATCGTACTCTTCCTCCATCCTACTCTTCCTCCCATCGTACTCTTCCTCCATCGTACTCTTCCTCCATCATACTCTTCCTCCTTCCTCCATCGTGCTCTTCCTCCCATCGTACTCTTCCTCCATCGTACTCTTCCTCCCATCATACTCTTCCTCCATCGTACTCTTCCTTCATCGTACTCTTCCTCCATCATACTCTTCCTCCCATCGTACTCTTCCTCCATCGTACTCTTCCTCCCATCGTACTCTTCCTCCATCGTACTCTTCCTCTATCATACTCTTCCTCCCATCGTACTCTTCCTCCATCGTACTCTTCCTCCATCGTACTCTTCTTCCCATCGTACTCTTCCTCCATCGTACTCTTCCTCCCATCGTACTCTTCCTCCATCGTACTCTTCCTCTATCATACTCTTCCTCCCATCGTACTCTTCCTCCATCATACTCTTCCTCCATCGTACTCTTCCTCCATCGTACTCTTCCTCCATCATACTCTTCCTCCCATCATATTCTTCCTCCATCGTACTCTTCCTCACATCGTACTCTTCCTCCATCATACTCTTCCTCCCATCGTACTCTTCCTCCCATCGTACTCTTCTTCCCATCGTACTCTTCCTCCATCATACTCTTCCTCCCATCGTACTCTTCCTCCCATCGTACTCTTCCTCCCATCGTACTCTTCCTCCCATCGTGCTCTTCCTCCCATCATACTCTTCCTCCCATCGTACTCTTCCTCCCATCGTGCTCTTCCTCCCATCATACTCTTCCTCCCATCGTACTCTTCCTCCCATCGTACTCTTCCTCCCATCGTACTCTTCCTCCATCATACTCTTCCTCCATCATACTCTTCCTCCATCGTACTCTTCCTCCCATCATACTCTTCCTCCCATCGTACTCTTCCTCCCATCGTACTCTTCCTCCCATCATACTCTTCCTCCCATCGTACTCTTCTTCCCATCGTACTCTTCCTCCCATCGTACTCTTCTTCCCATCGTACTCTTCCTCCATCGTACTCTTCCTCCATCATACTCTTCCTCCCATCGTACTCTTCCTCCATCCTACTCTTCCTCCCATCGTACTCTTCCTCCATCGTACTCTTCCTCCATCATACTCTTCCTCCCATCATATTCTTCCTCCATCGTACTCTTCTTCCCATCGTACTCTTCCTCCATCATACTCTTCCTCCCATCGTACTCTTCCTCCCATCGTACTCTTCCTCCCATCGTACTCTTCTTCCCATCGTACTCTTCCTCCCATCGTACTCTTCCTTCATCATACTCTTCCTCCCATCGTACTCTTCTTCCCATCGTACTCTTCTTCCCATCATACTCTTCCTCCCATCGTACTCTTCCTCCCATCGTACTCTTCTTCCCATCGTACTCTTCCTCCCATCGTACTCTTCCTCCATCATACTCTTCCTCCATCGTACTCTTCCTCCATCGTACTCTTCCTCCCATCGTACTCTTCCTCCCATCGTACTCTTCCTCCCATCGTACTCTTCTTCCCATCGTACTCTTCCTCCATCGTACTCTTCCTCCATCGTACTCTTCCTCCCATCGTACTCTTCCTCCATCGTACTCTTCCTCCATCGTACTCTTCCTCCATCGTACTCTTCCTCCATCATACTCTTCCTCCCATCGTACTCTTCCTCCATCCTACTCTTCCTCCCATCGTACTCTTCCTCCATCGTACTCTTCCTCCATCATACTCTTCCTCCCATCATATTCTTCCTCCATCGTACTCTTCTTCCCATCGTACTCTTCCTCCATCATACTCTTCCTCCCATCGTACTCTTCCTCCCATCGTACTCTTCCTCCCATCGTACTCTTCTTCCCATCGTACTCTTCCTCCCATCGTACTCTTCCTTCATCATACTCTTCCTCCCATCGTACTCTTCTTCCCATCGTACTCTTCTTCCCATCATACTCTTCCTCCCATCGTACTCTTCCTCCCATCGTACTCTTCTTCCCATCGTACTCTTCCTCCCATCGTACTCTTCCTCCATCATACTCTTCCTCCATCGTACTCTTCCTCCATCATACTCTTCCTCCCATCGTACTCTTCCTCCCATCGTACTCTTCTTCCCATCGTACTCTTCCTCCATCGTACTCTTCCTCCATCGTACTCTTCCTCCCATCGTACTCTTCCTCCCATCGTACTCTTCCTCCATCGTACTCTTCCTCCATCGTACTCTTCCTCCATCGTACTCTTCCTCCATCGTACTCTTTTTCCGTCGTACTCTTAGAGACTCTGGAACCAGAAGTAGACCTGCAGTCTGATAGCCAGTTCTTTGTATGGATATATGGAACTATGAGATCTTTGCTATAAATGAAGCTTAGTCATGGAGAGTTTATATGTGAGGAGAAGAAGGTTAAAGTCCATCCTGGATTTACCAGAAAGCTGATGAGAGACACTAAAACTGGTTGAACTGTGATCTCTCCTGCTGGTTGATTCAACCTGGTTTTCCTGTGAGATATTTCTCCCATGCTGAGCTGCCTATTATCCCACACACCTGAGTTCTGGTTGTGTTTACCTGCAGTGCGGGTAAAGATTGTGTGCTGAACCCACAAAGCACTTTCTTTGTATTCCTCTTCCTGTATTTGGTCCTCTTGAAACGGACCGAGACCGGTGTTTGTAGGCGGACGAGTCCGCTTCTATAATCCTAATTAAAATTTGTTTTGAGCTTTCACATTTCTCCAAACGAAGTGGACTTTTTAAGCAAACAGACTTGGATTCACATCAGAAAGGCTGATGTGAATGTGCCCTCAGATAGCGACCCATCAGAATCATGTTGCGTGAAATGGACAATTTTACAGCTCTGTGCATTTTTGACGACTACACATTTGATTTTCTCCTCCTCATTAATTCAGGTGAAACTCTAGGTCAAGTGTGGAGTCTGCAATACATGCCACTGTGAGTCCAACTCACAGATGCAGGAATATTTCAGCTTCCAGCTGCATTGTCTGGATGTACACCAGTCAGACTAACAAGTTTACATCTACAGCTGTCGTTCCTGAGCTCATGCAGTGGTTTTTAGGACAGAATGTGGTGCATAAGGATCTGGATCATGTTGACTTTCAGCCATATTCTTTGAGCAGAGAATTCCAGAGAGGATAGATTATCTCCGTCCTCGGTGAGGTTATGTTCTATAGATGAACAAATAATGAAGCACTTCAACTTGTTATACTGAACATTTATCTGAGATTCACACCCCGGTTGTGGAGACAGATTGTTGGAGATTTCTGAACCTCCCTCCATCTTTTGGTGGTGATCCTTTTATCACCAGTTAACTAACGTTGCTGACCCGTCGCAACCTGATTGGCTGTAAACGTTGTCATTCTCCAACAACCTTGCAGATGTCTTGGCAATGTCAAATTCATGTTTGCTCATATTTTTCATCTCCCTTTCAAAATTTCAATTCTAAAGGGAGAAAAATCCCTGAATTCTGTTTTATTTACATTATACAGCATGCCAAACATTTTGGGATCAAGGTTGCACATGTTTGTAATAATATATTAAAATAAGGCAGATAAAGCCAACAGAGGTGTAGAAAGGCACAATTCTGGATGCATTAGAGGAATAATGGATGCTGTTAGCATTCTAGACTGGGACACTACTAATGTGTTCCCCATTTTGTCCTCCTGAACAAAACAAAACAAAAAAAAAAGACCTGTGAAATAAAACAATGAACTGAAATAGGTAGAAAGGCAGGCAGAGTGATAGAAGCCTGCTAGACGAGTGTATTTTCACTGCTTGAGCATGAAAATCTACCTTCATCATAAGCCTGAATCTGTGCCTGAACTCGTGCTTCTGATCCTTTTAGTGCTGCAATCCACCTCAGCAAACAAACTCTCACTGTTCCCTCACCGTAAGCTGTTTTCCTCTGATGGCTTGATAACGGAAGCAAATTGGAAACTAATCCTGAAAGGTTTTCTTTTTCTTTTTCTCTGCTTTCTCTGCTCTTCCTCTTCTTGGCTGTTTCCCTGTAGATGTGCCTCTGCAGGGGACGGAGGTAGCTCCGCTTCTTTCCTGTCTCCAACTAAAAACACTTTAGTTAGAGCTCATGTGCCGTCATGATGAAACACTCAAAGGTTTGTGTCTAAGATTTTCACTTTAACTCCTTTTCGTCACGTTCTATCCATTGTTTTGGGATTTAATGTATGTGGTGTGATGACAAGATATAATTCAGACTTTTGGCAGGAGGCTTTCAGCATTTGGGCTCCGGTGATGCTTTAAAGGCCCAAACTGCCCCAAACTGACGGCGACAAAAGGCTCCCCTGCTGTGTCGAGTCCTCTTCGTCACAGAGGGCTCAACGTGCTTTAAAACAAAAACCTTTCAAGAGAATAACAATCAACATGAACATCAGCAAGTCAACATTTAACTGCAGCTGTGACTGAGTTGTTTGAGAGCTGAAACTCCAGTAGACATCCAGCATTCCCGACTGACTGGTGTGTAACCCTGCAGGGGTGTTGAGACACTCCTGTCATTTGAGGGCTGTGATCCTGCAGGTATTCAAAGTTCCCCTGCTCCAACACACATCACAGATTCCACAGATCCAGCAGCTTCTGAAGTTTTGCACAATGACAATCCATTTGGGTGAGCTGCCTTCACAGTTGGTTTGTCTGATTTTTTGTCAGAGAAAATGCACAGATATTCGTACATATCCTACCAAATCCAGGTACTCTTAAAGGGGATGATGTCTCAATGGAGGCGCTGTGTTGTGCTCCCTGCAGGACTTTTCTGGTTCTACAACAAGAAAAAACATCAGTTGTTCTGCATAAGTGTGTTTTAGTTACACCATAAGATCATTTTAATGAAACTTGATCTTTGACTTTTGGATTGTTTCATTTAAGAGATCGAAAAGATGTGTTTATTCCTCTAATGTCAAATTACTGCTAATATTGGTAATAACAAAAATATAGTACAATGAATCTATAAGGTTTACAGGATGGTTGCTCGCATCATCGCTATAGGAGCTGCTATGTACATGTCATGTTCCACTCCTCTACCATCAGCAGCTGGAGTTTCACGGGCTTTGGTACCTCGTTTCACTTCCATTATAATCAAACTGGACGTAATGCATCAAACCCCAGCAGTGTATTATTTGATTTAAATACTGAAAATGATCACTTTAAAAACTAGATGCTTTTTCCTTCTCTAATTAGTTTTTTACACCCAATTTTACACTTTTGCATTTTCTTCACTGTTTCTGAAATGTTGCCTGTGCATATGTATGATTTTTAAAATCTGGGCTCTAACCCTGACTAACCCATAAACAAATGTTAAATCCAGAAGTTCATGCCTTCTTTTAAGACATCATAAATGTCCTAGATTGTAAATATTATAACACTAAAGGTGACTCTTTCTAGAATATACTTCCCATCATAATGTAAATACATAACCAAATAGCCTAATCTTTTATACGAGGTTTTGTACGTAGTTTCAGGCTCTGACAGAAACCAGAAAACGTTGGCTTCCACCAAGTCACAAAGCATGTCCTGGTAAAGGTCTCCATGTGGAGAATATCATGTCAGTATGAACATTCTGAAAAACCTTTGGAAAACTCATCTCTGACTCTCAACATTGGAGCATATCTAAAGGCTTATAATTTATCAACAGCAGTGCTGAAGACATGAGACCATCTGTTATGACGAGCTCTTGACCTGAGCTGTCTCATGATAATTTATATTCTAACCACCTACTGGAGACTGTCAAATATGGATAAAATACATTTACACCCATGTAGTAATTAGATTATTCAGATCTGAATCCACTTTTACACGTCCAGTCACACTAAAGGTCAAAGTTTGGACACACCTTCCCATTAAATCTGAGGGAAAGTCCAAACTTTTCACTTGTAGGTCCAAGCACAAATGAGTTTTACGGCTTATAGATGAGTCTGTTGCTGCACTGAAATATAATATCTGCATGCTGACTGCATGTTGAGATTTTACGTTAAAACAAAAACAGGCCAAGTGAAAATCACACAATAACTCAGAGTTTTACGGGTTGAACCGCTCATGAAAAAAAGAGAAAATTTCTCATTTGTTTTCAATCATCTTATTTTTTTCTGCCTAACCTGAAGGGACGTGATGATGTCGATAAGCAGGCACCGTATCCTTCATCTATGGCCTCACTGTGTTGCTCTTTCCTCCTTTCTGCTTGTGCAGACATTTTTACACATGCACACACATGCACTCCCACATATAAACACAAACAGATGTACACACCCACACACACACACACACACACACACACACACCAGTTTTGTCTCAGCTCATGAAGTGGTTAGTGAGGTGTCCCATGTGTCGGACATATGGGTCATTACCCATCCGCTGGATCACCCTAAATCGCCGAGCACATTCTTTTACCGCCATGATTGTTTTAATGGACGGCAATAATATACAGTCTGCAGAGGAGACTCACCGCTTGTGGGTGGATGCATGTATTTTTCTTTGGGGAAGAGGAGAAGTCTGCTTGTTTCTTTCTTTCTGCTTTTATTTTCATTGACGTCCGTGTGTGTTTGTATTCCAGCGTGTCTCTAAGGAGTCAACCAGACTGCATCTCAGTCCAACACCATGCTATGGGTGGGCGTTTATGTTTATTAATCCACAGATGTAATGGGGCATGTTGCTTGAATTAATTGTATATTTTACTGCAGAAGCACTTTGAGTCTCATGACACACTTCTGGATTCTCTTTGCTCTTCGCGTTTGGCTCCATGACTTAGAATATGTTATTAAAAAACAGCTCAAGGAGAAAAGCTGCCATTCTGTTTATGATGCAGAACTTCTCATGATAAGACAGAAAATGTAAAAAATCTTGAGGCGACTTGGTCAGT
Source organism: Telmatherina bonti (assembly GCF_933228915.1). Lineage (NCBI taxonomy): Eukaryota > Metazoa > Chordata > Actinopteri > Atheriniformes > Telmatherinidae > Telmatherina > Telmatherina bonti. The sequence goes on along the minus strand of NC_136613.1, from coordinate 34,779,622 downwards.
ATTGAGGCAACAGTTACTAAAAAGTTTTATTTTCAACTGCTTGTTAAATGAAATTGGTATGGGTTGGTTGACCCTGATAATTAACAACTTCTGTTGCTCTTATGCTCTTATATCTGATTTATACGAGACAAACATCTAAATCTATTTCTTTTTTATATAAATTAAAATAATCACTAATAAAATTTTTGTTCTTTTAATTGTTTTCATCTATTAACTTGTCTTCTTGGGCATTATAGCAGCAGAATGATGGTCTGGCTACTGGGTTCTTTTTTTGCCTAATTGAAATAAAGAAAAATGATGAGCAAAAAAAAAGTTTATACACTTTTTTTGTTTTTAATTGACAAAAATCAGCAATATGGAAGAATTGTGAGATTCACAATTTAAATTGAACCGGCACTCAAAAAATCTGAGTAAAATTGAAACGGGACAAAAGCATATCGTCACAGCCGTATCTTATGTATGTGTATATATATATATATATATATATATATATATATATGCATTTATAGACGGTGTATCACACATTTCTTTTAAAAAGTCTTGTTAAATGAAGAAAATACTGTTATTTTCTTCCCCCTTTTCTTGCCACAGTAAAGCAGGGTGCCCAGATCCAGTCCTTGAGCTCCACTATCTTGTAACTTTTAGATGCAACCCTCCTTCAGCACATCTCACTCGTTACCGGGCCGTTGCCAAGACAAGTTCAATGCGTTTGAGGGAATTCAGTTACTTGATTCAGTTATTATAACAAACATTATTTTCTCTTTCCATACCAGCGGTCCGCTCTGTCCGGGGTCCAGTCTGTCCTCCCACTACCCCTGACCTAAAATGAAATGACTTGAATTTAATATGTCTCTAAAATGCCCTGAGATGACTTAGTTGTGAATCAGCCTTATACAAATATAGCTGAATGTTGTATGTTAATAGAACATATTTATCCATGTCAACATGTATGCAGTTGTATGTATATTTTATATATATATATTTATATAAAAACATATCTTTCATTGCACTGGGATGAATAATTCCTCTGGGAGTAAACAGTCATGTGTGCATACCTCAGATGCACTTAGAGCCAAGCCAAGATTGTGACTTTAATTATCACCTCGTCTCAGCCTAAATGAGGATGCGAAGCTCGGCTCCACGTGAACCGAGTGTGAGACAGAGAAAAAATCCCTCATTAAATCATCGCAGCATTCCAACTGTCTCCCTTTTTATTCGGGTGTGTTTGACATTGTGTGTGATGCCTGACTGAAGCGTGGTCATCTGCTGCCACCAGCCACCACCTGACCTGAAACCACTGTCACAAACAATATTATTCATTCTCTTCTGCAGACCAGATGCTACTTTCACTAAAACCTCAAATCTTTTTTTATTCACAAAAATGTGTTTAATTACAGACCTGTGTGCGCTCTAATTTTTGTAAATCTGTGAAATCTGAAAAAAGGAATGTGAGATAAGTTGTTATTCCATCATATCTCAGGCTGAACAGTCCCACTGAAGAAATACTTTGGTGTGGGGCACCGAAGGTCTGTCATGTCCCCTAACGTGACATTTCAGCTCGCTGTGATATATGATTTTATTATCATCACACATCTATGACATTTCACTAAGTGGAAAATCAATAGGACCCAATGCAAAGGTTGTATCAGACATAGATCAGCTGTCTTATCTCGTCCCACCTGTATGACATTAGATGTAAAGAAAAGCAAAGATAGAACTGATACTGGGAAAAACGAGAGAAAGAGGACACAAGTAGATCGAGATAAGGATAAGAAGTTGTAAAAGCAGAAAACTGAAAAAGTCAAAAAGGACTGAAGAGATGAGAACAGATAAATGTGGGTAAAGATTAACGCAACAAAGATGTGCAGAAGGAGAAATTAGATCATAAAATGGGAGAAGAAAAAAAAAACTAGTCGAAAAAGAATGAAAAACGAGGAGAAAAAAGCTGAAACTACAGGTATAAAATGAAAAATGGGGGGGGGGGGGGGGGGGGGGGGGGGGGTTAATCCTGCTGTTGGTGTCTGGTTCCGGGTTCACAAATGCTCATGAAATCAGCACACACACACACACACACACACACACACGCACACACACACACACACACACACACAGTACGGAGACCAGGTCTTATTGTTGAACGGTGGGACGTCATGGTGATCCAACCATTCAGCCCCAGTGACATGATGGTTTTAGGCTGTTTTTTAATCGCTGTGTCCGGTCGGGGCTGCACAGCTGATGCAGAAGGGGTGCGTTTTAAACACAGGTGTAAGATCTGCAGATGACAGTAGGTCAACGCCACAGGATGGACTTTGTTTTTGTTTTTATTTTTGATGGTTCACTTCAGTTCCAGCAATATCTCCTGTTTTAGATGCACATCAGGTCCAAAGAAGTGCGAGTCGAGCCTCTCTGGACCTACGCATAGCGTACAGCAGTTACGGTGGAACCGATCTGACGAAGACGCTGTGGGGGTAGAAACTGGCCTTTACTGCTTGAGCGTGAGGTGGCGGTGTGAATCCAATGCAGAGATGAGGCAGAAGCAGAGTAGGTTGTGGAATTGTAGTTTCATTAACTTGACAGGCAGGGGACTAAACTAAGTAACTACACATGTAAAGGGTATGAATACACAGAACCAAAACGAGACACATTGACACGGATGAACTAAATAAACTCAGGTGAACTAATGAACACAGAACAATGCAAAACAGGAGAAACTACAAAATAGAGGAAACCAGAACGAAGGACACAGGAAACATAACCTCAGGACAGTGACCCTAAAAAAAAAGAGACGAGTTGAATCTTTGAATCCTTTTTTCCATCATGTGAAACTAATTCAGCTCTAACCCCAGCAACAATACTTACTTCTGTTTTAAATGGGTCATCACCCGGAAATTGCACTTTTTCAAGTTAAGATGTGTGTATTGGTGTTGGACGGATGTGTTAACATTCCCGGAAGCCTTTCTTTTGAAGACGGTCAAGTTTTTCCATCTGGGCTCTTTGTCTACAGCAAAACTGTCCACAACGCTGAAGTCTCGCAAACACGTTTTTTTTTTTTATTTGCCCCCGGGATGCTAATTGCATAAACCCAGCCCTGTTCTAGGTCTAAACACACTGTCTTCTTCTGCATAAACAGACCTGCTGGGCTTGCCTCAGTCGCAGTTATCAACAAGCTGTGAGAAGATGAGGAAACAACGGTCCCCTGTCCACCGCTCGGTTGTCTGTTGCCAAAACCAACACCAGAATGTTTTCTCTCTCCCTTCATCAGCGTACCAAACTACCAGGGACAGATGGAATACATAATTTTTGGCTGACAATGCATCTGCATCTCTGCCGGCTGCGGCCTGCTTATGCATTGTGCAAACATTTGGAAAAAACCAGGTGAATATGGCATCAGTGCTGCTGCTGCTGCTGTAAAGAGGCGCATTTGCAACATTAAGTGACTCAACATCAATGCAGTCGATACGTTGCTACTGATATAAAGTTATTTTTTGCCGTGACTGAGACGCGACTTAACCTGATGTGGATAATGCTAACTCTAATGCTAACGGGACAAGCCTAAAGGTTAACCTCTTGCTGTGTACAAATCAGCCCCATGTTTTATTTTCTTATAACTGTCTCATGCTCTGCCGCGTAAATGTTTGTAAAAGACTCTATTTCTTATTTTTCATGCCTGCTACCACACAGTAAGTACAGTATTCATGATGGTTGGGTTGTCATGATGCCGGACATGTATTTGTATGAAAAAGTGACATCTTACTGCTTTTTTATTTCCAATAGCATCAGATTTTATTACTCAACCAGAACACAAACTTTTTGTTTCTGGTATTTTTACATGATGTTTGTAAAACGGAAGCTGTGCAGGACATAACATTTGCAGATCCTTTTTACTGGTGACACTGGACAGAAATGATCCTCCTGGAGGATGAAGCTGGTGAACTGTCTGTGTTCCAGAGGCTGTAGTGTGTGTAGTCAATATTTACTTTATTACTCCAATAAAGTCTGGTTGAGGAGGGTCCTGCATGTTATTGCTCAGGTGTGGACCCGCACCTGCTTTTAGCTGGGTGGTTGCTATGGCAACAGCCTCTGTGGATATTGGGATCTGATTTCTGACCGGTATGGATCTGAAATATATGTTTCATCACATTTGCATCCAGCCAGATATTTATTACTTTTATTTTTATGCATTTTTATCTACATGAAGTGTCTGTGTCTGTGTCTGTGTGTGTGTGTGTGTGTGTGTGTGTGTGTGTGTGTGTGTGTGTGTGTGGTGGTGGTGGTGGTGGTGGTGAAGGGGTGGGGCGGCAAAACGTCATCTGTGTATTGCAGTGTGTGGAATAAAATTAGTCTGTTTTTAATATTCTATGTTGTATATTTTGGTGTGTGAAAATCTGTTTTATTTATTATGCTTTTTTAAAAAAAAACAAAATTTTGCAATGCCTTTGGCATGAAAGATCTTTACAAAGTTTGATTTCATCTATTGGTATTACAAAATTTTTGCGACTAATAAACTGTAACAATTTACACTGTTGGTGTAAATATCTGCAGTTGCTACTGTAGCTACTGTGTTAACAGAATCAATAACTAAAAGTGAAAATTATCATTTTCATTTTATTTTCATTAAAAAGGAGCATTGCTTTTATTTCAGTACACTAATAAAGACATTGTGTTTAATGAGTTTATATTTTTTATTTTATTTTACTTCAGCTTTACATTTTATATTCAAAAGACAGATGTAGAAATGTGTATATGGTAAAGTTGTGTATTTACTTTAATTCGATTACTTTTGTCCTAAGTGACTGCAGCAAAGTCGTAAGCAATATGAAATGGCAAGAACATAAAAAAAAATCACCTTTGACAGTTATTTACCTTTTGATTATCTTTATTTCTGAATTGGAGGAAATGAGAGAGAAACCTCTCTCTCATTTCCTCCAATAGGTAAATGTACATCATCCTGCTTAAAAATGCATTTTGTAATGAAAAAGCATTTAAACAGACAGGTTCCACTTCAGGATGTTGGATCAGACACGGGGGAGTTTGGAACTTCATCCTTTCTCTGAGCACCTGAGAAATGAAAAAGAGACATTTTGTTATCTAAGCACAGTAATAAGTAATATCTTGCTGTGTCCCTATTCTCTTTCTATTCGCTAAATTTTAACATGTGCAGCTTAACAGAGACGATAGAACATGAAAGATGGTAGGTGATGCTGCATATATAAAACATGGGTCTACAGGTCACATAGGTCACAGGAAGTCTCATCAGCTACACTCTGAGCTTCTTTCATACAGATAATTGACTTCATGTTATTTATCTGTACAGTAACATGGTAGCTGCAACAGGTGTTGTGAGATGTTTCACACCCATGCATGGATTAGGCAGCTCAGTATTACACACCACATCAGTGGCTAAAAAAAACAGAGATCTGTCATGTGGAAATCACCACATTTCCCAGACTCCTGGCTAAAACAGCTCATCTAAATAGGCTAATTATTTAAGATAAAAACTGACATTAAATAAAACCTAAGGTTGTGCTGCTTTGTGCAATTCCGTGTCGTAAATGTGTGTGTGCTTATCAGACTAACGGCAAGTTCGGTGTGGTGAGTGTGTGTAAGTTTGATAGGGAAATATGATGCGGCGGTCAACATTACTTCGTTTTTTACATCTATAACTCTGGATTTTTTTAAAAGAGTACATTCATGGTTTTAAAAAGGGTTCAACACATAATAATATTGAGCCGTATTAACATGAAGGACATGCCTCTTGTCAACATGTTATCTGACTTTACAGCAAGGCGAGCAGACATTAAAATGACGACTTTACCATTCAGAAACAGTTAGTTGTAAACGTGCTCCCTCCTCCATCTCGGTATCTTCTCTCTCAGGCTCAGAGTCCAGTTCAAACATAAATGGTTGAATTCAGAAAGCTGCTGCTGTCAGTAAGCTGTCACGAGCTGCTGTTTTTAGCATTTGACGTACTGGGCCCGCCTCCCTTCCAGCGATCAGTCACCTCAATAACATCATTTAAACTAACATCTATGTTTTTCAAAATCTCGCACAAAATCTCACAAGAAAAGTTTTATTTTGCATAAAGGGTTAGAAAAAGCACTTTTAAACATTTGTTTGGTTTAATAAGTTTTTAATTATTTAAAAACACTTACAAGACAGTCAACACATGAAAAGACAAGGTTATGACTCTTTTAACTCTAACTCAGTTTAAACTCGGCTTTAAGACTTTAACTTGGTTTTAACTCTTTAACTCAGCTTAAACTTTGCTTTACCTCTTTAACTCAGCTCTAACTCAGCTTTAACTCTTTAACTGAGCGGTAACTTGGCTTTAACTCGGTTTAACTCTTTAACTGAGCTGTAACACGGCTTTAACTCGGGTTGAACTCTTTAACTCAGCGGTAACTTGGCTGTAATTCAGCTTTAACTCTGTACTCAATCCTTCCTACTGCTTCTCTTCCTTGTTGCTGTTAATTGCTTCATCAGATAATTGCAGTGGTTTGATTGGTCTGTTTCTGCATAGGACTTCACCTTTTTTCCATTTCATGATTATTTATTAGCTTAACTTGCTTTGTTTCCTACTTTTGCACACCTACATGCACACACTACAGAACATACCTTGTGTGGATGTGAACGCAAAGGTCAGGTTCAATTTGCACAGCTGTGATATCTTCTCCATTAGCAGCTGATGATTATACTGAGTCTCCTACATGTCCTCACCACACACTCTGACACACACCCACAGCTCTGTCCACAGCAGGGTTTTCAGAGAAAACAAGATTTAATTACACTTATCAGTGCAAACCAGCAGATCCACATGTATATTTCCCAAAACCTTTTCATGTGAATTACAGAGTGTAGAGAGGAAGCAGTTGCCAGGATTCAGTAAAGGTTCTGGGTAAAAACACTGCTGGAGTGTTTTAACTGTCATTTAACCCAGCAGATGCACCAGCTACTCATCCTCAAACAAGCCAGACGACACTTCCTGGTTGAAGAAAAGATGTTTCAGAGGAGTCAAAATGTTGCTCTGCAATGGCCAAATACAACAACAGAATATGCTTAGCTAAACCTGAAAGCTCCATGTCTGATTGGGTTGAGCAATAAGACCTGAAGACACAGTGGACAATGCTAAATGCTAAACTAGCATCTTTGCAAGCTATCAGTTGCAACTGTTCAGTGTAGTGAGTGAAGATAAAGAAACTCTTTAATTTCACTAGACAGCATGATTCTATTCATAAAAGAAACAGGCACCTAGCAGAAGTCTTTAAAACCACCTGAAAAAACAAACACAAGTGGAGCTACTTATACTTAGATTTCTTTACGCTTGAATTTTCCTGATGAGTCGGCATTTAGTTTGAATTTTCATTCAGGATGTGCGTGATGTCAAAGTTTATTTTTCTTAATTAAGTCATTGGCTGCTGAAGACGGCATTTGTGCCTTTGCAATTTCTCTTTGTGGAGTGCACACCCTGAAGACACCCCAATGCACAGACCCCACCAAATCTGTGCCCAAATTCTACAATCCAAACAGATAAGCCAAGTATATATACATAGACATATGTGTATGTAAGACTTAAGACTTGCACTAAAAGTTGGTTGTCATCTTTAGTAACCATCTGTCGAGGGTTACCAGGAAACATATTGAATGGCCACAAATAAGAACCTAAAATGCATTAACTTAAATTTAACCATTTCACAACAAATGTCAGTAATGTTGATTGGAATTTATTGGCCTCCATCATCTTCAACAACATTTTATGAAGAATATATGAACATAAACTCACTCAACAAACCAAATTATTAATGGCTTAAGTCATAAAACAATAGTCATGCAAAGATAAAACTGTATTGATCCTAAAGGAAGTTATTGTGCCAGATGGCTCCTGACCATCAAATAAGTAGGTACAAAACTGAGTGTAAAACAAGTGAAAAAAAAAAAAAAAATCTGGTAGGCTGCCATCCATGACATGATCTGGTACAATTAATCTAAAGTACCAGTACAATAAGTAAATAGTAAATCATGTGAAACAGTCTTCAGTAGCGGGATAATAAAACTGAAAGATTACAGGTCTATTTGATCTCCTCACCATAAAATAATCTAAAGCAGACATAAAAGACAGGCTTGTTTGTCTCTTTAATACAAAATCTGAGTGGTTAAATACAAAATGAGGAATCTGGAAGTTGCATTGGCTGAAACTGACTGCTCTGAACTTAATTATTAAACAAGGAACCATACATTACACGGTTATAATGGACGAAACGGAGTCTAGAACACCACCACACACAGAGTGTATTATAACTGTCTAATGCAGGGATCTGAAAAATATTCTTATTTCATGGATCCTCACAGTAAATATTTTTTAAAAAATGTTTTTTTTTCTTTTACAAAACTTGCTAAAAATGTGAAAACATAGGAACTATTTTATGTTGGCCGTGATGTCGTTTTTATGCTAAACTGCTGTTGTGAAGCAACATCACATTTTTCTCATTCACCTGTCAAAGCAGCTGATCTGAACCAGTTGATTAACGCTTTTCTGTAGTTACGCCCATGATGGAGTGATGTTACAGCAATTTAACTCCATATGCGTAAATACAAAAGCAACACAGCAGGTTTGTTTTAGACCATGGTATTTTACAGATTCATACCTCTCGTACAAATGAGGTTGCTTATAAAATCAAAAGTAAATTTCTTTATTGATATAATAATTAATGCAAAATGTAATGCCAAAAAAATCTGGGAAAACACAAGGAAACAAACCAGAAACAGTGCGAGAAAAGAGCATCAGAGAAAGAAACTACAGATCCTTAATAGCAGAATTTATTTTAAAAAAGTCTTTTTTTTTTTTTTTTTTTTTTATTGAATCATATCCGGAGCAAAGAAAGCAATGTGCAAGTGTATGTACATATGCAAATGTAGCATTTGCATAATGTCAGAGTCTTCTGGATAAACACTGAACTTTCACATCAAGTCATGTAATTTAGTGTTCTGCACGTCTTGTTAGATCCCAACTGATGGGTGACTCCCTCTGATCACAGATCAAAACTATTCTTATGTTGCTCTTATCTCCTTATTTTTCTTCTCATTATTGTACACCTCGATCTTTTTTTGTTATTATACTTTATTGTTATAATTATACGTTGGCCAGCCAAGGTATATTTTGGTAGCGGTAACATTGCTATATTTTTGCATATTAACATTAATTTGCGATGTACCTTTAAAAAAAATCTCAAAATAAAGTCAGACAGACAGTAGAGATGTTCTGTGATGTTTTAGCTGCTTTAAGGAAGAAAATAAATCCCATTGTTGGTTGTTATCTGTCTGTGGTGGTTCTTATCATCAGTCACCATGGCAACATGTGTCTCTACCACTGTGCAGAGGCAAACTGTTATTTGTCAGACATATGCTACCATCAGACATCTTTTCCTGAGAGGTCCAAGGTCATTTCAGTGGGACGATGTATGTTAAATTTCATTCTGCACAGACACACACAGTGTGTTTGGCTGTCCTGCCTGCAGTTGTTCTCCTCTTCATCATGCCCCAGACAGTGGAGCAGCTGAATGAAAACAGATTCATCAGAAAAGAATCACTGTCTTCAGTCTGAGAGCTTCAAAATAAAAAAAATTAAAAATAAAAAAAAAAAAAAAAAAAACCAGAGTTGTTAAAGGAAGCTTGATGCAACATAACGCTGCAGACGTTTTTCCTAAAGCTCACTCAGCGTTACGGGTGTCAGTTTGTACATCTGTCTATTACCTGTTTGAAACACAGTGATTCAGTAAAGATACTGAAATTAATTTACTTTGAAGCACTGTCCAATAGATAATTATAATAAAAAAGTAAAACAAATATACTGATGAATGAATGAAGAGGTTTTTTTTCCCATTCTTCCCAACTTCCTCGTTCTTAATCCAGTTTGTACCAGGAACAGTTTGAAAGGTCTCGGGGTCAAGTGAGTTTCAAAATGGTCTTCATGTAACTGAATAAAGAGCAGGTAAAAGCCATCCCTGCAGCCCATATCAGATCCAGGGTTGGGTTCTCCTGGTGGATACAGATGTGTATCAGAGAGCAGGCATGCAGGAACACGGCTGTCAATGGTCTCCATTCATTTAGTCTCACACAGCTTCTGTCTGAGGTGAAAGCACACAAACGTAGCACATTTCAGCCCCTCACAAATGATGGGATCGCCTCATTCAGAGGATTTTTAGTCCAATAAACAAATATACCTCCAAATATGAACAGCTGAACATGGTAAAGGCTATCTTTAGGATCTAACAGGCAGTGTCGGTCGGCTCTGCTCTGTCTCACCTACGATCCTGGAAAATGACCATGGAAGCACCTTGTAATGTGCAGTTACAGAACAAATAAATAATCTCTTTCACCTCCCACCTTTATCAAGCTCCTCTTTCAGTTCTTGATCATTTTGAGAATCATTTTCTGATGCTTGATGTGGTAGGAGGGAATCTTTGGGACTCCAGTGTTTCTACGAGCTGACAGAGCGGAAAGGTGCAGTGCTTATGTTCACAGCAGATGCTGGAATCCCGGACTTGTTACGTCACAGAGCATCCATCCACAACGCTTCACATTTCCTTTCATTTCAGGTTTTCAGCAGAGATACTTTATAAAACAAATAATATGTGTGACATCATCAGCTCAGTTGTTGCCAAGCTACAAAAACACCTTCATGATTTCAAGTCATTCTTATTTTTTCATGTTTGAGTTGAGCTGCAACTTTCGGACCATTCTTTTTATTTCATTTATACGTTTTCTCTCTAAATGACAACATTGTATTAGATTTCTCGATGGCTGCAGAATAATTTGCCTTAAGACTTGGTGCCAGCAAAACATTCAGGATGCTCATGGAGCCTTTCACCATCCGTGTCATGGTTTACCCTCAACATTAAATCAGATTCAGACCCCGACTTGGGAAACAGCTAATGTCCATCACAACCCCTCAGGTTAGCACACGTTGCTCTGCATCCAGTCCTCCGTGTCCGTGCTCGGCCTTATGAGCCAGATTTCCTCTGCTATCCCACACTATGACCTCCGTCATCAAGTTGAAGCTCAGCAACCAGCTTCTCTTGTCCCCTTCCTTTTGGAGTCTCACATTGTTTTCTGCCCTTCGTTGCTCCATTAGCGTTCAGGGATCTTATCAAGTCATCCACCTATTCTGCAGGTAAAACATGCTGTTTTGGTGGTTTTGCTGATATAAAAGCTGGTAAATCAGCTGGCACACACTGCTTCATGCCCCGAGACGAGTAAGCGTATCATTAAAGAAATGAAATCACACTCGAGGTCGTTGGTTTTGTTGATGATAGTTGGATGTCAGATCTGATGATTAGTCACGTCTTCCATTAGATTAGTCTTTTTTTCTCAGTCTTCATTTCTTTTGGTTTGCTGGCAGGATGTTGTGGGTAAGGCTGACCTGATAAGGACAAAATGTCCTTAAGATAAAAGAAAAAGTGGAAGTCCTGTCATGCTATTTACCATCTGTTCCTCGCTGTGCCTTTCCGAGCCCAGGGATCATGCCTCTGATGAATCACACAGCTCCCCCTCCAACCCCCTAGTCCCTGGAGGTCCTCAGTACCCCTGTCACCGCGTTCCCATGCCTCCATCCGTACTCCCCCCTCCCCATGCTTACTGTCTCCATCTCCCACTTCTCCTTTCTGTCGTTTACCCCTTTTCCCCTTGCTCGGTCCCCTCTGCCTGCCCCTCCTTCTCCTTCCCCTGGGCGCTGTGGAGCTGGCATCCACCCAGAGTCCCTCCATTTCCTCCACATCTGATATAATCAGGACAAAAAAGAGCTGAGAACATTCTTTTCCCATGATTCTTAAGTGGCAGCAGAGGCACACTGGGACAGTTGGCTGGCTGGTCAACTGGTTGGTTGGACGACTGGGCGACTGGCTGCCTCTCTGCCCACCCCCACTCACCAGACCAGAGGTGCATAACTTATCTGGATTATCTGGCGACCCACCAAAGGCAGGTGCATGGAAACACTCATCTGTGAGTGTGGTGCTGGGTCTTTTTGTCAGCGTAAAATGAAAACAGAAACACGTGTTAAGGAACATTTTTTTCTCTTTCTTTGGTGGCTCTAAGCCCAATTATCCAGAAAAAGGATCAACACCTGCTCCCCATTTCTGTTCACTTCTTTCTTTCATCTGGTATGAACATGTGCTGGTCATTTAGCCATTTGTCATGGTATGAAGGACACACTGCTTTAAACTCTGCTTTGATCAGACTGTCCATTTTACTTAAATCCAATCATGTTCACTTCTCTTTATTCAATGACGTGTTCATAGAGCTGAACTTCCTTCCTTTGTCCAGCCGGGGTGTAAGTTTTCCTAAACCTGTAGCTGGGTGCTCTGACACTGTTTAATGGATGAAACAAAGTCCAGCTTTTATTTCAGGATTCATTGAAACTGGTGCCGTTTGACCTGCTTTGAACAAACCCTACTCAGCTTCAAGGACAGCACGGTTCATCTGGAGCAGTATGAACACTTATTTGGACTCTGATCTGAACCAAAGAAGTAAACTCCAGACTGCTTGGAAGTTTCCTGACTTGGTTCTCTTCCAAGGTAAAAACAAATCTAGCATCGAGTGAAGCAAAACCATGACAAAGATCAACATGGTGGATATCTCACACCTCTCCCGCTGCTCATACTGGATACATTCTGGTCTAAAGGGGATCAGGCTCTAACATCAAAGTAAAACCAGAAACCAGACTCCAGAAATGTATCGTTGCTTCATTGTGGTGGTTCTGGCTGATCAATAAGCCAGATTTTCCTCCTGGCTCTGCTTGTTTTCTTTAGTTAGTGGTCGTTTCGGGGAGAATCTTCTGGTTTGAATGAAGTGTAGTGTGAATGCAAGCCAAGCGTTTTTTAGGATTTCACTGCACGTTGAACTCAGTCCCCATTCTGGTCTGAATGCACCCCTTAGGCTCCTTTATGCTCTCTCATGTGTGCTTATTTCATACGTCTCTGCTTACATGCTTCCATGCGTCCTGCATGTTGGCACGGTTGCTGGGCAACAGCAAACATAGAGAAAAAGGAGACGATTGTGATGATGCTCATTCTCAGAAAGTAACATAAAGAGAGGCAGTGCCAGGAGACGGTGGTGCTCGTTGACACAGCTTCAGATTAGGCCCGATGGACGGAGACAGACAGGAGGGTCCGTATCTGTCTTTGGTAGAGTGTAGAGCATGAAAGGGGCTTTAGTCAGCATCAGTCTGCTGCTGCACACTTCACTTTACAGCTTTGTACAAATCATCACCTCCAGGTGTTTTCAGGGGGAACACAGTTGCTGCTTCCACACGTCTTCCTTTTATAGAGGGTCAAACTATGTAGCCCTTGGTCACAGAGTTTCTTTTTTCTTTCAGGTGCTTTAAGGGCTCCTCTGTAGCAGCAGGCGGCCTCCAGTGCTGATCAATCACCTGTGTCAACCTCCTCGCCTGCTGCCTATCCATTCCTTACCTACCTGCATCCTACTGGTTAAGTTCTTCAGCTTACATCTACCACAGTCAGCGCTGGACTCCCTGCAGCTACAGATCCCTTGGTACGCCATGCCTGGTTTGGTTTGTTATCATTAAACTTAGTTATTTGCGACTTCTTGCCACAGACATTATTGTTTCTCCTTATTGTTCAGTAAACCAATGAACTGTGAGTCCAGCTTTTGGGTCTCTGTTTGTAACTGGTGACCAGCCTTAACACCAAAAGCAGAGTCCATAATACTGACACCATACACACACGTAGTTTGCAAGACTATTAAAGTGCCTTCTCGATGTCAACATAGACAACATGGATAATGAGGTAAAATTAATGAATGAAAGGAATTTTGTGCTTCTCTAGAAAATGCTCCCACAGGACTGTTTAAAGGCACCTGCAGCTACAAGAACGTTTTTGGGCTTTTCAATAACTTTAGATCAACAGGTCTGGTTCACTGTTGGCATTTCTGTTTATCTCAGACATGTTGGGCAGTGAGAAGTCTGAATATACACATTGTTCCACAAACATGCATTTTCATAACCACAGAAGATCTGTGTTGCAACATCATGTCACATCTTGGATCCTGTCATGCTGACCTAGTCACTTTTAAAACCCAGAACAGAGCCTTTTCAGGAAGACAAATGGATATTAGTTTTAGGTTTGAGTTGTTTTAGAGAGAGAAAAGGTTGCACTTCTGGAAAGCCTATTCTGTGTAGCGCTTTTCTTTACACCTTCACTACCCAAAACCCTAGATAAATAGAAAATGAACTTTCCTTGAACTCATTTTGTTTATAGGAACATCTTTAAAAAGTGGTGCTTATGCTACTTTGACTTAATTTCTGAGTAGACCTCTTGCTAAATTTGCTTTAGGAACTGTATCACAGTCGTCCTGTTCCTGTCTTGTGGTATAAGCCAACTTACTCGGTCTGTTGAGCAGCAGAGTGTCCACGACGCCCTGCTGGGCTGGACTTTTCTTTCCACTGCGCCCACACTGCAGCCAAATTTTTCCCACCTCCTTTTGTTTTTTCCGTCTCAAAGTTTGGATTGAAGCATTAAGTAGAATTACCAGCTAGCTTTGTTCCCATGACAACAAAATGCTGTTAGTGTCCAAGAGAATCTGTCTTACACCTCAGGACAGGATCTCAAACGGACCTCCTCCATTTGGCCTTTCCAAGTCTGTCCTTTCTGTTTCAGCTTGTTACTGTTCTCAGAGAGCAGCAGTTTGGGTTTCTCCCTTTGCTTTGACCACACTGGTAATAACATATGCTTACCGGTGTCATGTAGAAAACTGCTCAAAGATTTCAGCCAGAATCCTTGAGTGAACTTGCAAGATGGACAGGGAGGCAGTAGAATAAAGAGAGACAGAGGAGGCTGGGCGGGCAGGGTAAAGATAAATACCAGAGGAGGGATGGGGGAGAAACGGGAGATGAAACAGGGCTTTTGATGGCGCTGACCCAAGACATCCACCTCTGTGACAGCAGGGACAGAAGAGGTGCCAGGCTCTTCCTGTAGGACTGACAGGAAACCTTGGTTCTATTCAGGCTGCATGGCTCAGGGTTCAGAAGGGATGTACACTCACATCAGTGTGTGTGTACTGTATGCGAGTGGAAGTGATTGACTGTCTGTGCAGACTGATATTAAGAAAAGGGACAGAAGAGGGAGCAGAGAGAGCACAAGTCCGTTGAAAGGAGGGAGGAAGAGAGAGGGGGGGCTCTGAGGAGGGTGTAGATGAGCCAGTGACTTCCTGGGCTCCAGGCCAATATGAAACCATTCAACTCTGGTGTACACACACTGTACAACAGAGGGGGATTAGCACAGTCAGTGCTTGCAATAGAAATATAATGGATGATGTTTCTGTTTTATATTTCTCTTTTGCAAAGGTAAGAGGAGGATTATATTACTGTGTGAAATGATTGTGGTGTGGAACAATATTTGCAGGATATTTGCATTGTCTTGAGAACAATGGCACCAAGAACGGAGAAAAAAAACACATTTCGCAGTAATTCCCTTCAACGGAAATTGGCAAATATGTGCATCCACAAAGCTCAGATGTAAGTTTATAATCCCCGCTCTTCTCCACAGTCAGCAGCAAACTGAAGCAGAGTTTTGATTAAGTGAATTAAGGCTGGGAGCAGCTCTGGCAGGCAGTGCAGGCAGTTTGTCTGTGGGGAGAAAGACGGGTGTTCCTGGCAACATTTGGAGCAACAAAGCAATGATTCTTCTCTCTGCTGTTGTTGGTTGATCCCAGATCAAGTGGTAGGTTGGCGGTCTGGAGCATCTATAAAACTACACTTAATTACATCCATCAAAGATGGGGAGCACTTGTTTTCAAAGTGGGCATGTGATCACTCACTTAGGTTGTTCACTAAACACACTCATTTAGACAGACTGCATGCTGTGAAAACATTTGTGAGTTTGTTCTTACAAGCCTTCATAGCTGGGCCTTCTCCCAGGACGAGAGAATATACTCCTACAGGCCTGCTCCCTCATCTCTGTACATATGCAGAAAACATGTTGAACTGGAGGGAGGTCTGCTGCATCCTCAGTGTCCCCTCAGGCAGTTTCTGGGTCGGCTATGAGGCTTTACTAGTACAGCACTTGGAGTCGCATGTTTAGCCATTGCAGTAAAGTCATACAACAAAAGTCCAAATTTCCAAGACAAGTTTTTTTATTCCTTCCTTCCTTACTTCATGTATTTATTCATTTTGTGTTTCGCTTACACCAGCTATTAGTGAGCCAGAGGCAGTGACACCTGGACATGTCGGCAGTCCATCGCTGGGTGCTGAAATACCAAGTCTTCACGTTACTTAGATACCATGTAAGTTATTACTACTGCCTTAAACTTAACTTGACAGTTTAAGCACATCAGGGACTGTTGTATCGTGTTTGTTGTGTCTTTGGATATCAAATAATTTACATTAATGATTCTTTTGCCATGTAGATGTGACCAAACTAACTAGTTTTCCCTGGTGTTCCCAAACCAAACCAACTGGTGTTTCCAAACCAAACCAACTGGTATTCTCAAACCAACTGGTTTTCCTAAACCAAACCAACTGGCGTTCCCAAACCAAACCAACTGGTATTCTCAAACCAACTGGTTTTCCTAAACCAAACCAACTGGCGTTCCCAAACCAAACCAACTGGTTTTCCTAAACCAAACCAACTGGTTTTCCTAAACCAAACCAACTGGCGTTTCCAAACCAAACCAACTGGTTTTCCTAAACCAAACCAACTGGTTTTCCTGAACCAAACCAACTGGTTTTCCTAAACCAAACCAACTGGTGTTCCCAAACTAAACCAAATAGTTTTCCTAAACTTAAACCAAATGGTTTCTCCTGAATCAAACTAACTGGTTTTCTTTAACCAAAGTATGAGTTATTTTCTCCAACCAATATACAACTTGGTACAGTTTTAGTGCTTTGCTCTGCCTATAACTCATGTATTGTGATCTTAGGGTTACTTACAGAGTACTGTCAAGGTGACACATTTTTTCTAGTCTGAAAACCAGCAGGACACCAGTCGTTCTGGTACTGCAAAGCTACAACCTGTCTGTCTTTACTAGGACTGCGTTGGTGCAACTATATGGAATCAGATTTGTTTCAGAATCTCCAAGCAAAACTTTGTAAAACTCAAGCTAAAAACAACAATTAAAACCAAAACTTTTTAAAACTTAAGTAAAATAAATTATCTCAAAATCAAAAATTATCACCCATCATGAAAACTATTAGGCTTTTTTTTTTAGTTAAATTGAGTGGTTTTGTTTGCAGTTTCCTCTTCTGCTTTCTCTCTTCTCTCTATTTGGTTGTGCTACAGTCTTTGGTTTTGATTCTCGATTGTTTGGTTTAATTTCTGATACAAACCTTTCATGGGGTGGACTCTTTTTAGGGGCGCATTCCAATTGGCTGGTGAGTTTTTGAGTGACACAGCTGTAGCCCAGATGTTGTTTAAACCCCTGTATATGTATTTCAAGCTCAGCTTTGAGTTATGTTTACACCCATGTCTGTTTTATCACTAAATGTGAAGTTTGCATCAGTTTAGATACAAGTCTAGAGTATACTTTTATGGGGAAGTGTTTTAACTACTGTGTGCTGAAAAGTGAAAGTGGCTGAATTCATGAGGATTCAGAAGTAATCAGTTAACTCATCTTTTAATGGTTTTGAGGATGTTTACATTGTTATGGTTAAGCAGCTCAGATGAATGCTGATGATAACAGAAAATGACCATTAAACAATAACAATTCCACAGTTTCAAATTCTTTGTCAGAGATTCAGAAGTAGTTTTAATTCTAAATTCCTTAAACTTCCTAAGAAAGTGTTTGTACATCTCATTGGGCTACAGCTGTGTCACTCCAAAACTCACCAGCCAATCGGAATGCGCCCCTGAAAAGTGCCCGCCCATGAAAGGTTTGTGTCAGAAATTAAACCAAACAATCATGAATCAAAACCAAAGACTGTGAAGCGCAACCAAAACAGCGAGAAGAGAGAAAGAGGAAGAGGAAAGCACAAACAAAACTACTCAATTGAACCAAATAAAAGCCTCATAGTTTTCATGATGATTGATAATTTTTTATTTTAAGATAACTTATTTTACTTAAGTTTCAGAAAGTTTTGGCTTTACTTGTTTTTTTTTTTTTTTCACTTGTGTTTTAAAAAGTTTTGCTTGGAGCTTCTGAAACGAAACAGGAAAACAAAACAACAAAAGAAAGAAAACAGAACAATGAGGGTGATGACCAGGAGAGGGAGGAACTAAAGGATTCTGAAGAGGAGTTAGAGGTTGGTGGAGAATAATAATAGGCAACAGCTTGGTTGTCACCATGAAATCTGAAAGAACTCTGAGCTGAAGTGGTGCTTTAGTTACAGTGGAGGAAGAAAACGTCTTCTTCTTGAGAGCTCTCCCCACACATCCCTTTCCGTTTCCATTCGTAAATCTCCCAACAATCAAGAAATATTCAGAGAAAAATTTGTGATAGTTTTGTTGAACTTGAATCTGATGTGAATTTCGATGTTTTCTGCATCTCGACAGAGTCCCACAAGATGTTCAAAACTTCTTCACAAAAACCTTTTAGAAGAGCAAATGCCTGCAGCTCTGAACCTTACAATCTTCACAAGGAAAACAGCTTTAATAGTTTAATACAATAATATCCAGTAGAGTTGGAATGAAAAGCAACACACACAGACAAAAAAACCTTTAGGTTATTTAATTTTTACTTTTTAATGAGATAAGATTAGATTAAGGTAAGATTTGACACCATTAATCAGATCTTTGAGCTGTTGAGGAGCTTCCGTTTCAATATCCGCAGCTCATTTAATTTATCACTAAATGATTAAGAAATGGAAGTGAAAAGAAACTTACAGTGTGTATTCAAAGCTGAATTATGAAGGACAACAGTATCTGCTCTCTTCCTAATATTGAACTCAGTCACAAGTCAGTAAAGTCACTTCCAGTAAACGTTAAAAACAAAAAGCTGAGATTTACTGTACATCTGCTGTTTTGAGTTTTAAGTCAGCGTGACAATCGGACTTATTTCTCAGATTACAACTCCGTTTGGAGACTCGAGTTTCACTTCCTATGATAACTGGACACATTGCTGAGATGCCTTTACAAGCAGTGGTGGGAAGTTGGAAATTTGCATACTTTGAAACCGAAATAAAAGAGTTAAAAATCCTTACTATATCCTTTCATTCTTGAAGAAATAGAAGAAAAAGTCAGATATCCCTTTTCATGGCAGTTGAACCCTGGCTGGTTCTGAAACATGTAAGTAACGACTGCTCTCATGTCTCACCTGATGCCTCGCCCAAACAGAAGCAGTAAAAAATCCTGTTTTTCAGTGATTTCTGTGGCAGACTGCAGACAGGATGAGCTCAGGCTGCTCTGAGTGTTCGCTACAATGCTTGGATCTGTTTGAGGCACATCTAAGGAGTTGCAGTGTGCATGAGCGCTAGTAGATGTTAATATTTTATACAGTGGGTGGCACTCACCCAGCATCTGGACACAGTGGACATTTACTGCTGGATCCTGTGCAGCATGGCACTGATGTCAGCCTGTGAAGATTTTTTATGGTGTACAAAGCTCAACTGGTGGGTCAGCCTGTAAAACAGCTATAAAGGATGTAATGGTGAAAAGAAAAAAAAAAAAAAAAAGAAATACTGAAACAGAGTGAATAATGTGGAAGAGAATATTCTGCTGCTGCAGTCGAATGAAATCATTTCTGACGTGAAAAATTCTGTTCACTGCCTCTGACAAAACATGTCAACAAACAGATTACAGACGGTGGAATTTAAGTTTAAAAGAAAGTAAATGGATTAAAATGGAACTTCATCATGTTATTTTTTCAGTTTTTATAAAAATGCCTGTTTGTGAGACTGAAGCAGGTGGTACGACGTCTACAGCTGAACGTCATTCATTACTCAGCACTTTGTAGGGATGGAAGGTACTCACTGGTTTTTGCATCATAACGACTTCTTGTGAGCTTGTCATGGTGAGAATGTTTCTCTCTGGAGTGTTTTTACAAACACACAGAACATGACAGCAATACCACTGATGAAGCATGAGGAAAAACCTCCATCAGAACCAGAACCAGGAGGGAAAACCTCCATCAGAACCAGAACCAGGAGGGAAAACCTCCATCAGAACCAGAACCAGGAGGGAAAACCTCCATCAGGACCAGAACCAGGAAGGAAAACCTCCCATCAGAACCAGAACCAGGAGGGAAAACCTCCATCAGAACCAGATCCAAGAAAAAACCTCCATCAGAACCAGAACCAGGAGGGAAAACCTCCATCAGAACCAGAACCAGGAGGGAAAACCTCCATCAGAACCAGAACCAGGAGGGAAAACCTCCATCAGAACCAGATCCAAGAAAAAACCTCCATCAGAACCAGAACCAGGAGGGAAAACCTCCATCAGAACCAGAACCAGGAGGGAAAACCTCCATCAGAACCAGAACCAGGAGGGAAAACCTCCATCAGAACCAGAACCAGGAAGGAAAACCTCCATCAGAACCAGAACCAGGAAGGAAAACCTCCATCAGAACCAGATCCAAGAAAAAACCTCCATCAGAACCAGAACCAGGAGGGAAAACCTCCATCAGAACCAGATCCAAGAAAAAACCTCCATCAGAACCAGAACCAGGAGGGAAAACCTCCATCAGAACCAGAACCAGGAGGGAAAACCTCCATCAGAACCAGAACCAGGAGGGAAAACCTCCATCAGAACCAGAACCAGGAAGGAAAACCTCCATCAGAACCAGAACCAGGAAGGAAAACCTCCATCAGAACCAGATCCAAGAAAAAACCTCCATCAGAACCAGAACCAGGAGGGAAAACCTCCATCAGAACCAGAACCAGGAGGGAAAACCTCCATCAGGACCAGAACCAGGAAGGAAAACCTCCATCAGAACCAGAACCAGGAAGGAAAACCTCCATCAGAACCAGATCCAAGAAAAAACCTCCATCAGAACCAGAACCAGGAGGGAAAACCTCCATCAGAACCAGAACCAGGAGGGAAAACCTCCATCAGAACCAGATCCAAGAAAAAACCTCCATCAGAACCAGAACCAGGAGGGAAAACCTCCATCAGAACCAGAACCAGGAGGGAAAACCTCCATCAGAACCAGATCCAAGAAAAAACCTTCATCGGAACCAGAACCAGGAGGGAAAACCTCCATCAGAACCAGATCCAAGAAAAAACCTCCATCAGAACCAGAACCAGGAGGGAAAACCTCCATCAGAACCAGAACCAGGAAGGAAAACCTCCATCAGAACCAGAACCAGGAAGGAAAACCTCCATCAGAACCAGAACCAGGAAGGAAAACCTCCATCAGAACCAGAAGCATGAACGATTGCCTGCTGGTTTGTGTGATGGGATGTTAAACTTGGGAAACATCTCTGAGATGTACTGGTTTAGTGTGGTGAGACTGGGAAACCAGTCACATCTGATGTGTGGAAAGTTGTGGAGGAAACACGATGTAACACCTCTTTACTCTGCTGCTTTCATCAGCGTTGTTCGGATGTGATAATGAGCTAATGGTGTAACTCCCCCAGTTCAACGGCAGCCCACCGACCCCCATGTTTCTCTGGCGTGTCTGTGCGAGCGTGATAATTGGAAGTTTGATGAAAACTAACACCACACTGTCAGCACGTTGAACTGGGATTATCAGAGAGCTGCTCCCACATGCCGCTGAACTGGTTTTCTCATTCTGGGGTTTGTCACCGAGTCTCACCACAAACTGTGAAATGTTGGTTCATATGACGTTGTAGCAGCGTAGACTCACATTCTGACGCTATTTAAGGAAGTAGTTTTACTGTTTGGTGCAGCATCATGTGACATTCAGACATTTTTCTAACTTTAAATCAGTAAGTTTAACCTGAAAGGCCCTTTTAATGATCCGTCTATGCGTGTTAATCTATGGTGGAGCTGCCACGCTCCCTGATTGGCCTGGCTGTTTGTCAATACATCCAGTAGAGGGCAGTTCAGAGTTCAGCTCCGCGTTCTGACAACATTTTGTGACAATAACAAACATATTGACAGTAAAGACTGTGACAATGTTGATTCTCAGACAGAGACATGAAAAGAAGCAGAAGAGATGATGGAGGTCTGTGCAGCTAAAAAAAATTCTTGCATATTTTATGACCCACCCCGCAGCTGAACTGAGAATTTTCTGGCGTGACCCGACCCGTAGGTTACCGGTCAGCCTGCACATCACTAATGGACTGGTTGCCAGTTCATCTCAGGGCCTGATATCTTTCTTTACTGGTTAGAAAATGAGGCAAAATGTTATTTTGCATTAAATCTGAGCTTTCTAAATATACTTCATTTAAAGGGGTGCTATGATGGTATTTGGAGTTTTCTGAGCTTTCTACAGTGTTACAGTGTTGAATCCTCATCAGATATGTGAACGGCACTGTTTTTTATCACTTAAACGCATGTTTGAGTTCCAGCACGCTCTCCGTTCGGTTTCCATGGCGACGAAAAACGCGTGGTTTTAGAGAGTTTTTTCTACTTGGAAATCCTTGTGACGTCCCGGGGGATAAGGTTGGGTGATTGGTTACCTTCTACTGGTTAACAAGGGCATGTACAAATACATCAGGCGGGTGGAAAACGTGGGATAAAGTTATTTCCAACGATGGCTGGTGAGTTTACCAAAGAGAGACATCCTGCTGCATTCGTTGCTGTGGGTTGCTGTTTTCCACTTCGTTTTCAGGCTCTGATTCAGGTTCCAACATGTAGGGCTGGATGCTATGTGTTGACATTGTAGTTTGTTTTTTTTATTGAGTTCATATGAGCCCAATCCTTCTGTTTATGAGATGTTACAATGACGGTGAAAGCAGGTGCGGTGCACGCTCCCGATGTAGTGCAGTGGCGGGAGGCGGGGCTTAATGCGGAAGAGTCTCAATCCACTCGTTTTGCCCGCAGGCTGATCTGACAGCCTACGGAGAGGGTCGCTCTGAAGTAAATAAAGCCATTTGTGACAATAACTCCATCAATCCCAGCCCTTCTGGTCTCAGAAATAAAAATAGATTAGCCTGAAATGCACAGAATAGTTCTACTTTAAGTGTTTCCATATTAAATCTAAAACGTGAAAACATGAAAGAAAAATAAGGTGAAACTTCTTTATGAATGTAGGAGTTGGAGCTACATCTGATCATTTATCAGTCCCACTTGAACCAACCCGCCGCCAGTAAATCAGTAAAGACGCTTGTTTGTTTTCAGGTGATTTCAGACTGAAAGGAGGAAAAATAAACATGTTTGACTTTAGTTTGATGTCAAGTGTTATTTAGTTTCTGTATTAATACAACCAGAACTTTTAAACATTGTGATGTTGTTTATTATTTAGTCATTAACTCATTTTTAATGGAGTCTTCTTTTACCTTTATGTTTTAAGAATTAAATCAAAATATGTTAATTTTATGGAGACATAATTCACTGCATGGCAGGCTAACAGCCAATAACTGCGTGTCCTTTCAGCTGAACACAATAATTGGCTCTAAAGATTTTGCACATGAATGAAAAGTCGAATCAAACTCATTCATATCAGAGGTCATCGGCTGCAGCGGGAGCGGACTGAAACAATGGAGCTAATTAATATTAATGATCTCAGGTCAGCACCCTTGTAACAATTACACTTTGCACATTAGATCACACATTGTCCATGTTCCCTCTTAAAAGCTATTTGCATGCAAAATGAAGGATCTGAATAAGAGGTCATCTTTTATCAATGCTGTCATTTATATTTATAAGCATTGTGCTTCTGTAGCTGAGGCGCGCCGTCTCAGAGCTCTGGCTGCCACTTGATCCGGACTTCAGCAGGAATGAGGACGGAACAGGATTACAGAAGAGTTTTCCATCCTCACCATGAGAAACTGGTGAAGAACCATCTACAGCATGTAAGCTCTTTCGGTAAAGTGAAACATTTTGTTTATCCTTTTTAATGTTTTCACTGACAAGGCTGATGTATGTGGTCCTGGTAAAGTTGGAGATAATTATATCTCATGCAATCTTCTGAGCAGCTGAGGCATTCATGGGTGGGATGCAGCGTTGGGTGAAGGATTGAGACATGAAGCCATCTGCTTTCAACATGTTCCTGTCAGACTCTCTTCTCTGCCACTCATTCAAAGGAAACTCCCACACTCGCAAGGAATCAGGCAAGACACGCAGAGAGGAGCAAGAGATAGCACTCTGATAAAAGTTTGTTTATTTATCATCGGCTGTCTGCGCCGA
Organism: Telmatherina bonti; assembly: GCF_933228915.1. Classification (NCBI taxonomy): domain Eukaryota; kingdom Metazoa; phylum Chordata; class Actinopteri; order Atheriniformes; family Telmatherinidae; genus Telmatherina; species Telmatherina bonti. The sequence continues at coordinate 34,755,431 of NC_136613.1, read as the reverse complement.
AGAAGCTGATGGGAAAAAAGTCTTGGTGGGGAGCATTTCAAAGCGGGCTGCACAAACTCCCACTGCAGATTTTCTTTGTGTCTGTGGAATCCGTCAACATGATGCAACCTCACTACCGTGGTAATTTACAGGAATTACTTGTAAAAAAAAAAAAAAAACAACAACAAAAGACAAAGAAATGGATGATTGGCTGTATGAAGGAAGAACACTGGATCAGAACAATGACATCATCATTGACATGGAAGGTTTGACCGCGTAGGGGTAAAAAAAAAGGTAGAGAAGGCAAACTCTCAACTATTTTATATTTGGCCTGCCTGTTTGTCAAAGTAAAACTGCATTTAGAGGCTGAAGCATTTATTCCCAGGCAGCATGCAGACATGAAGTTTCCATGCAGACATGAAGTTTCCATGGAGACATGATGTTTCTATGGAGACGTGATGTTTCCATCCAGAAGTGATGTTTCCATGGAGACGTGATGTTTCCATGCAGACATGAAGTTTCCATGGAGACATGATGTTTCCATGGAGACGTGATGTTTCCATCCAGAAGTGATGTTTCCATGGAAACATGATGTTTCCGTGCAGACATGAAGTTTCCATGGAGACATGATGTTTCCATGGAAACATGATGTTTCCGTGCAGACAGGATGTTTCTATGCAGTCGTGAAGTTTCCATGCAGACATAATGTTTCCTTGGAGACGTGATGTTTCCATGGAGATGTGATGTTTCCATGCAGTCGTGATGTTTTCAGCCTCAGCTGTCAGATTCTGAGGCTAAAATGATGTACAATGAATGTATGAATGGATAAAGCAGCATAAAGAGCAACCAGAAGTTTGTAGAAATAACACACAGATCAGCAGTGACCAAGCCTTTTCTCATCTGCACATCATTCTCTAATGTATGAAACACACACACACAACACACACTGTTTACATATTTACACACGTCCTGCTACCACTTACCTGCTTTATGTGCTTAAACTCAGTAAACCACCTCCACCTCAGCTGCGTTTTGGCACCACTATGTATAAAAAACATCTTCATTTGTTGCACTGCAAACCTCCTGGAGAGGATATGAATATCCATAATACTTCCATAGCTCACCCAAAGGGTCAGCTATTTATCAGAATTTACACCACAGTGTTACACATGGATGAGAAACTCATGATATAACTGACAGTTCTTAGTGGCACCAAGATGTAAAGCAGTAAAGCAGGAAATCATCATTTCTATAATGAAGGAATGAAAGAATCAAAGTTTGTAAAACTAGAGGAGTAATATGAAGTATACAGCATGAGGCCGTCACACGCCATCTCTCTGTGTTGATCTCCAGCTGTGTGTACACCAGCTGGTCCAGTAGTGCCCTCATGTGTGTTCGGGTGAATCGCCGCCTTGACCCTCCCTCCCTATAACAGGCTGCAGCGAGCGCGTAATGGCAGTGGGTATTCTCAATGCAAAATTCCAGAGAACAGAATGAAACGTTCACCTGAAGACGACCAGGATCCAACATTATCTTCAAACATGATGACAGTCTTGGCAAGGAAGTTGTTGGACAAAGAAAGGGAAGGTGCCCTGTTTTACCAAAGTGGAGGGCACAGCCAGAACTAAAGGGGCTACAGGTTGACACGGAACTAGCTTTCCTGCTGCTGGACAGGGGAATGTCAACGTAAACACTCCTTTGACATGTTCCACCTAGTGGTGACATTGCTTTGCTAAGTGTGTTTGTAATTTGCTCGTTTGTTAGCAGACGAAGTGTGTGGGGGTACGTTCTCAATCCCACTGCATCAAGTGTCTGACGAATGGTCAGGGTCTCTCTGCGTTCCCATACGTCATCCCTCCAGCTGTCCAATGGATTCCCCGGAACTCCTCCCAGTGCAGTGTGCTGGGAATACCTTACCAGGAAAGTGTTCCACTCCCCCCATAATAAAGTCCATTATACAGACTTCACAGTCATAATGGAGGCATGCTTGCTGTCAGGCTCCATAAGACCGGCCCAGAGTGATGGACTGCTGAGGTCATGTGATGGGGACATTGCTATACCTCCCACATTCCTGCAGTTTTGCAGTTGCAGACTGTTTTACATTTTTTCTGTAGCAATGCAATCAATACGGACGAATTTACAAACTTTACAGTTATAATTAGTCAGACACGATGCATTTCACACTGACTTCTCCCTCTTTCCCTCTTTATTGGCTGCTCTTTATACAGATGGTTTGGCTGGAAAATCTGAATTAAACCCACACATTTATCACCACATGTAATTTTGTTATTGAATAAATACTACTTCGGCTGCACAATATATTTGAAATATGAAGAAATAACTCCATTATACAACCTGTTTCCAATGGAAGACAGCTTCTTAGGCTTCATTACATAGTTGATTGAAGAGGCAGAAAGATGTTTTTTAAAGAGCTTTTCTGAAAAACGGATAAAATACAATCGTGGTGTTTATTTGTTTTCAGTGACTTGTTGCTGCTGTAGGAAGTTGTGGTTCTTGCATAACAGGAGCGTTTTACATCAAATCTAAAACAGTAAATATGGAACTGACAACATAACGGCAGCTTAAACGGACAGTGTGGATTTAAAAATGAATCATTTAATTGTTATTAAGTAAAACTGTATGTTATCCATATCTGACAGCAACATAAGGTATTACATGACAGCTCTGGTCCAGACCTCTCCATAACAGATGGTCCCACATATTCAGACCTTTTTGTTTTATTATGAGCCTTCAAATAAGCCCTGGAGTCGAGGTTCAAAGGTCAGTTTTTCCAAGTAAAAGTCGTGTAGCATGTTTATACTGACATGTTTTTCTCCACATGAAGACCCTTTAAGAGCACATACTAGATAACAGTATATAAACGCAGCCTTTTTCAGTTTGCCCCTCATGGTTTTAGGAAGTATATTCTAAAATGAGTCTCATTTAGTTATAATATTATCCACAATTGTGATCATCCAAAATGGATGATCACAAAGTGGAAGAAAGTGGATGAGCGGATGGATATGAGCAGAAGGTCATTATTAGTTATTTAAACTTTCATTAAAGATACATATACATTATTAATTCTAGCCTTATTATTTAAAATTAGCTTTGTGCCGCTGACACATGAAAAAAGTATTACATGGACGTGCTTGTTTCACAATTCACAGTTGATCAGAAGTCACAATCTCTCCTGAAATGCAGCCGTTTCCCCCGGAAACAGGAGTGATGTCCACCATGTAGTTCCATGTAACTCTGTCAGGTTACTCACTTCGATAGATGATGAAGAACGGGAACCTGATCAGTCAGCATGTGGCGCTAAGAGAACCGAGAGAGTCTTGGCTGCAGACTGAGGTGGGGCTGGAGGTCAAACCCTAACCCTAACACTAACCCCAACCCCAGCCCCCTTCTCCAGGCTGCAGCCGGGGTTATTGAGAGAACCTGACCATTCAGACTGACACATTAGGAGTGGGAACGTGTTGTGGGCCAAGAGGTGGAGGGAGGTGTGGCTCATGACACACTTGGTCTACAGACCGGGCTCAACAGGATACCATGAAGTCAAGCTTTTTGCTCCTTTAAGGGTAAAAGTCTAACGTTAAACTCCACATGAACTGACATGAAGCCTCTTTTATGTTGGAGATAATTCATAGCAAGGCTGTAACTTACATTAGTGTTGTTCTGGAAACTAATTTGTACCCCCGACTAATGCTACCAGCTCTGTTTTGCCTCATTTCTGCCCAATCTTTAGTCCATTAAATAAATAATTTCTTTAATGAAATATTTATATATTTAAATATTTCTTCATGTGCTAAGTGCTTTATTGTCTTGCTTTTTTGTGCTTGTTTGTTGTCGTTTTGTGTGTGTTGTCTGCAGCAGAGGGGGCTCATTAGTGCTGGCTGCAGTGAAGCGGAACCAGTGGAAGGAAGAAGATGTGCAGATATGTGTACACATGCATGAGAAGTTGCAGGCTGTGTAAAACATAAGTGGGACATGTTTTAGCCAATCGCAACCCAGTTTCATTCAGTCCCAAGCCACATCATGCAGCCTAACAGCCGGCCTGGCATGATCCATTTCTCTGTCAGGCTCCATCTCACCGTGGTCTCAGTGACTTCTGCCTCTCTGAAGTATTGCACTAGCACACCATCTCATACGTTGGTCGTGTTTTTACCAGATGCGGAGATTCTGCAGGGACGACATGTAACAACACATGTCCTAAGCTCTTCTTGCAGGTTTTTCTTGCTGATTCACCACTTATACCACTGGAAGACTGCCAATAAGACAATGTGTGGATGCAACAGTTATTTCTGTAAACTCTTCTCTGCTGGCCTTTATGTCTGCTCGACAGAAGTGTGGATGTTCAGACATATGTGGGGTTGATGTGAGCACAGGTATGTCCATCACAAAGCATACAAGCACATGTGAGCTTGATCTTCTCACTATAAGGGATCTGTTTAAGGAAAAACACACAAGGAGATGCTTGGATCCACGCTTGGATGACAATAATGAAGAAACGTCTATTTTATTCTACCGTCATTTAGGAGACGCTTTTGGCACTGTAGACAATCCCAGTTCACGTAACTTCTCCTATCAGTGTGATTTTACTTCATGTCTGTAGGCATGACGGCCTTCCTGTAGACGTGGTAAAACACCTTGTATAAGAACAATCAGAAATCTCGCCAACTTCAGGATAAAGCTCAGTGTGAAGGTTTTTAATCTGTAAGGAGTCCAGGACTGGATATGGGGGTATTTATTGGCTCAAATCAGCTTTGATGGGACAACATTGCAGCTCAGCACTGCAAGAGCGAACAGAGCTCGTTTTCTTTTTATGAAAACAGCTTTACTGACTATAAAACAGATTTCCTCGTTCGGCAAGACGGCTAAATTCTCAGTCATTTTTATTACAGACTTTTATTGTAAAAGCCTGTAATAACTTATCTGGTTTTTTTCTTTATTTCACACTATTTTCTTCTGTTCCACCTCCTCTGAAATATGAGCCTTTTCTTTATTTTCTTTTCACAGCGCAGATTGAAGTGGATCAATTCTGACAAACCCAGGCTGCTTTCATAGGTTTTCCTAAATCAAGACGTTTTAATTTTGTTTTTCTTTTAGTTTGAATGTTGAAATTTCATCTGAACTGTTTCAGGCAGACAGAGGGAGCATTGTAAGAGATGTATGAAACAACATTATTTCACCAACAATTTAGTGTCTGTATTTACCTCTGTAAAAGCTGCTTCAGGGCTGTAGACAGTTCACACAGGAGACTGATGCAGATCAGGATCGGATTATAATGTGAACAATTAAAAAATATTGATAAGGTTAGTGGGGAGAGGCGGAAGGCAGACGGGATAAAGGAACAGGATTTAATCCAACTAATAGACTGAACTAAAGACAGAATGAAGACATAACAGGATGATCTGACAATGGAAAGACAGAATCAAGAAGTATAAACACACTGATGGAGTAATGAGGAACAGGTCCATCAGAAAGTCAAACTTGGTGAGAAAATCAGGCTATAACACACAGGGGAGCCAAACAGGAAGAACTACAAAATAAAACAGGAAACAAGAACAAAAGACCCACAAATCATGACAAATATGATCTTGTATGGAGCATTAGAACCTGCAGTGTGAACACAAACAAAGAAAAGCTGAAAAGAATCTATTGTTTGAGTCAGGAAGACTGTTTATGAGCTGCTCCATGAAGTTAACATGTTGTGCTAACTAGCTTAGCTGTGGGAGACGTGGACGACTGGAAATCAAGAAGCTTGTCAGCCTATTATCAAACAAATCTGGGTTTTATGGAGACTAGATGGATAAAATGTGATTCCTGAAGGTTCAACGTCTCAACTTCATGTGTCACATCAGGAAACAACAGCATTCAGACACAAACAGGTCAGGCTGACCACATGACTACAAATAACGCTCTGTTAGCGGTCTGACAGACGTAATGGAATATGTATGTTTGGTTCCACATCCGGCTTGCTGTAAATAATTGATAACTTCAGTGAAAGAGGCTTAAAAGGAGTGCAACCACATGTTAGAAGGAGATGAAAACATTTCTTGTGATTTGTTGATGTGCATGTGAATTTAAGCCCAAACAGTCGCCTGAACGTCACGGCCGAGCCGGCTTCATGCAGACTGACTGCACGGTGCTGCACTGCCGTCTTCCATGAGCGCGCCGCAGCAGATGGGCGCGTCATCCACGCAATGCAAACACGGTTATTTATAATATGTTTGAGAACACAAATTCACACAAAACTGCCACCTCTGAGAAAAAGTGAAGAAATGTGGTGTAAAGCAGCAACAAAATCTTGCCTCTCTCACAAAGATGTGTCATGCTGCAGAGAGACGCTGTTTCTGCACATGGAGAGCAGAATGAAGTTACAGCTTCCAAAATAAACCAAGCAGGAAAAAAGCAGCTTTCACATGACCTCCGTAAGAGCCAAGCAGATTTACTGCCATCTGTTTGTAGCTCTGACAATGATAGGAACTGAGTTTTTAATATAGCAAAAGACGCCAGGCAGCGCAGTGGCATCCCAATGAGAAGCAGTGCGAACATGTCTGTTCGTATTACACTGAGCCGGGAACGCTTTACGCCTGACTACATGCATGTCAGCCTGTCTGTGGGTTCATAAAGAAGGAAGAGTGGGAGTGGAAATGTGTTGGGAGTGAGTTTGTGTGTGAAAGAGAGGACACATTCTTCATCTACAGGAGTGTGGGAAGGTGGGAGATGAAAGAGAGGGAAGTCATCGCCCAGAGTAGAAATGACAAACATATTCTCCCTGAAACATCCCTTCATATCCACAACTTCACAAGAGTTAACTGTGAAAAAACAAACAAGCAACAGTCCACGACACCGTCAGCGGCTCACACAGTTAAAACACACACACACACACACACACACACACACACACACACACACAGTTTCTAATAGTGCCTTTTTGTTCCTGACTTGCTGTCAGACTGTGAGCCAGCTAACAGTCTCCCATGACCTACATGTGGAACATCACAATACTGGATCCGGTTGCAACAACAACTGCCTGAAAAGAAGTGTGTATTAAAATGTTAAAGCCTGCAGGCCTCTGAGGAGGTGAATGTAGCCGTTACGAGACGCGGGTTACGTCCCTTTGAGCCAAACTGGAACTGACTTAACAGTTCGAGGTGAAGGTAAATACGTAGAAGTCACCTTGCAACACATTCCTGGAGCGGTGAAAAGGAATATTATTATTTTTAAGTGAGGTTTGTGAAAAAACATTTTGTGTTTCTAGTTCTCATGCTTCAGCTTTCTTTTAATGCTAACTTTCTTTTCTGAATCCTTTAAGTATCTTTTCTTCATATTAGCATCTTTTCTGCATTTCACAGACAGTCACCAGAAGGAAATAAAGTTTCTATCCCAGTATGAATATTACAAATTGTTTTGGTGACTATAGCAGCTTTAAAGAATGATGAACAGATGGGATGGCGGGTTGTTTAGATTATACAGTCGTCTAAATGCATTTATCCAATTATGTTTCTTTAAATAGTTTTTATTGATGTTTGTCATAAAAAGACAAAATAACATTTCTTTTTCCATCAAAGAACAAAATAACTGACTCAGTTACCATCTGGTTACTAACCAGGTAATAACTCAGCTCATTCTTTCAACCCAGCTTTATTTGTGAAGAGCCGTCATACAACAATGTCATGACAGCCCACAACTCATTGCCATCCAAGCTAAGTAAGCCGAGCTGAGGAAACCAACGGAGCGAAACCAGCAAATCTTGACCACGATTCAATTCTCCATCCAGAGCTGCACACGACCACCATCATCCAGTCACACACAGTCCCTTCCTTTAGAGTTCTCTCCTCGTTCAGCTGCATTTGTTCAGGCAGCAGCTGGTTTGATCAAACATTTAAATGAACTGAATAAAGCAAACAAAAATTACAACATTTCAAATAAACTGACATTTTTCTTTTACATACTTAAAGCTCTAGTAGGTAATGTTGCTCAGAGACATGTTCCTCTGAGTGAACTGGTTCCTCGTCCTGATAGTAGTCTATACATTCTGTAATCATGAACAATAAGAAATATAGTTAGACCCCTCAGTTTACTGTAAATCTGTAAAAACTCTGACCAATCCAAACGTTCCGACCCAAATGGAGTTGTTTATTTCTTATATTTCGTAGCTTCTTCTCCTGGCTCTCCTCCTCCCCCTCCAGCATACCTTATATCCACACCCTGCATATAAACAGCGTGTTAGGATGAAAATACAAAGTAGTGAAGAAGAAACTCGGAAGGCAAACATGGCTGAGAAAATGCAGGAAGGATTTCCCGACCCGGCTCGGTTTATTTGCGTGAGGAGGCCTTTAAAAAAATTTCTGGATCCAAACAGTGATCCGGATCGTCACCAAAATGAAATCAGTTCTTCCTTTTCACATTTCCATCAATTCCTGTCAATTCAATGAAAATCTATCCATAACTTTTTGAGTTATCTTGAACCCAAACAGATAAATGCTGGTAAAAACATAAGCTCCTTGGCAGAGGTAGGAAAAAAACATTGGATCACACAAGAAGCAAAACCATAGGGGGAGGAGCCAAGACAGGGGGATGGGCCAATGCAAGGGGAGGGGCCAATGCATGAGGAGGAGCCAAAACAGGAGGAGGAGCCAAGACAGGGCGCTACTTTCACATCTTGCTAGCTCCCCAACATTACCTACCCCAGCTTTAACACTCAGCTTTTCAATGAAATGCAATCTGATGCAATCTCTCAGTCATTCCTGGTCTGCACTGCTACGCTGCCTAGCTGCATTTCCATGACCCGTAGCATTGCGCAAAACCAAATTATGGCAATACATTTTGAAAAACCTCTCAAATATTGCTAAAATATTTTTACGCCGTCCTGACATGATTTTTCAGAAGTTAGAATATTGCTACAGTGTAATGATAACACTTTTTTCTATTTATGCATCCCCGGGCATGAGATTGGGGGGGGGGGGGGGGCATTTACCACTTTATTTGTGGTAAATGGCGCAGAATGGAGCAAATGACAGCAAAATGCAGAGTTTTATAATACATTAGAAGAGGAAATATGGAAGAAAAGTATAAAAAAGCAATAGAAAGTCCTCAGCAGCAAGTAGAAAACCCTGAAACAACGTGGCTACCTTGCATAAGCCACACAATTCTCCTAACATCACGTCAGCGGGACGACATTTTATGAGAACTGCAGCTTATGTAGTTCATCAAAATCTTACAAATATCTCATTTATTTTGCAACAAACTATAATAGAAATGCAGCTACTGTCTGCACCGTCTGCTCCTTTTTCCTTCCATCCTAACAAGTCCGTGCTTGTGGTTTGCTGCATGGTGCGTCCATCAACCTGACATCCTGCAGGAGAGCTCCTTCCTGTGTGGCTCCAACATCTGTTCTGCATCATCATCCTCCAAAATCATCCTCAACCTCACAGGAAAATGGAAACTTTTATCTACATAATAGACAATAAATGCTGCAATTACCTTTGAACAGATGTTCACAACTCCTTTCCAAGTCCAAGTCAAGTTGCAAGTGATTTTTAGTTGCAATGAGTAATCTGCCATGTGATACCCGCTGTCTGGTCTGCTTAGAAGATTCATTATTACATCCAAGAAATGTAAAATCTGTCCTCAGCCTTCATCTACCAGCATTTTGTAACAACTCTGATCTTTAGCTCAAACTGTTTGTCTCCTCTGTACAGTTTATTTGCTGATCTGATTTCAGAAAACCTGTAGATGAACATGAAAATGTATTTAGATAGGTAAATATGCTCTTAACAAAACTTATGCACCTCTTCCAACGATCTATGAATGACATGACTCAGGTGTGATGCAGCAGGTAAACATGTAAAACCTGCAGGACAGTGGTTCAGGAGGTCCAGTTCAGGAACATCTCAGTCTCTGTTAAAGGGCTTTAAATAACTGTGAAACGAGCACAGAAATGATTCATTTTAAACTGTTTAAAATTAGATATAAATAACTCAATAGTTTAATTTGTTAATATCCAAAACTTGCAGAACCAATAACTATTCCTCACATTCCTAAATCTGCAACAGCTGGATCTAATACACAGACCGTGTAAAACTGTCTTAACAAGTGGATCTGATCCCAGTTTGGTCCCATTTACCGCAATTGTGGTGTGTACAGCTAGTCTGGTTCCAGTTTGATCCCAGTTTAACGCCATCATGAGAAAGTCCCAGTTTATGGAAACTGTGCTCAGTAAAAGTATTCTCTCTTCCTGAACACATTCAGTAGAACCAATCTGATGGAGTCACATTATTTTAGTCCAATGGTATTGAAAAATAAAACATTGTATTTTTTTAGCATTTTGAAGTTAAGTAGGATTTTTGTCCCCTCAGATTTACCGTAGTAAACATGTCCCCTCAGGCTTACCGTAGTAAACATGTCCCCTCAGGCTTACCGTAGTAAACATGTCCCCTCAGGCTTACCGTAGTAAACATGTCCCCTCAGGCTTACCGTAGTAAACATGTCCCCTCAGACTTACCGTAGTAAACATGTCCCCTCAGACTTACCGTAGTAAACATGTCCCCTCAGGCTTACCGTAGTAAACATGTCCCCTCAGGCTTACCGTAGTAAACATGTCCCCTCAGACTTACCGTAGTAAACATGTCCCCTCAGGCTCACCGTAGTAAACATGTCCCCTCAGGCTTATCGTAGTAAACATGTCCCCTCAGGCTTACCGTAGTAAACATGTCCCCTCAGGCTTACCGTAGTAAACATGTCCCCTCAGACTTACCGTAGTACACATGTCCCCTCTGACTTACCGTAGTAAAAATGTCCCCTCAGACTTACCGTAGTAAACATGTCCCCTCTGACTTACCATAGTAAACATGTCCCCTCTGACTTACCGTAGTAAACATGTCCCCTCTGACTTACCGTAGTAAACATGTCCCCTCAGATTTACCGTAGTAAACATGTCCCCTCAGACTTACCGTAGTAAACATGTCCCCTCAGGCTTACCGTAGTAAACATGTCCCCTCTGACTTACCGTAGTAAACATGTCCCCTCTGACTTACCGTAGTAAACATGTCCCCTCAGACTTACCGGAGTAAACATGTCCCCTCAGACTTACCGTAGTAAACATGTCCCCTCAGGCTTACCGTAGTAAACATGTCCCCTCAGACTTACCGGAGTAAACATGTCCCCTCAGACTTACCGTAGTAAACATGTCGCCTCTGACTTACCATAGTAAACATGTCCCCTCTGACTTACCGTAGTAAACGTGTCCCCTCTGACTTACCGTAGTAAACATGTCCCCTCAGACTTACCGTAGTAAACATGTCCCCTCAGACTTACCGTAGTAAACATGTCCCCTCAGACTTACCGTAGTAAGCAGACTGCTGGTAGGATTTGTAGTTTCAGATCCAATTAAACGAATTCAATCTTCTCATAACGGATCACTGAATGTTGTTAAGTATTCATTTAGGCAAACCTCAGGATGACTAGTTACCATAGTAACAAGCTAACGTTTACACCACTGTGGCTGTAAACGTTTCGCTAACATCGATGCTAACATTTAGCGTTCATATTACAGTGATTTACCTCTCCAGGTGTGCTTTGGATGACAGCAGCAACACAGACAGCAGACAGGAGATCAGAAAGAATACGTTTGTTTACGAGTCTCAGGTCACTGGAAACTCATGTCCGGGTCTTAGACTCGTGTTTCCATCTCTTCTGTTGAGGTTGTTAGCTTAGCTTGTGACTGGACAACAACTTCCAGTATTCGTGTCTAAAACCTGTTTGTTACCATTAACGGTGCCAGTGGTGTTCGCGTCCAGATGGCGGCTGTCGCTCTGTGTTGGTGGTAACACACGATCTGTGTTTACCTTGTTGCAGCCATAGGTGTGTTTACAGTGGCTTCACAGATAGAAGTGAGGGCTGTGTCCAGAAGACGGTCTGGCTGGGATCCTGGTCTGACTCTGGTGTGGCGGCCTGCTTTGAGTCTATGTTGATGATACCCGCTGGTCGGTCCAGGCTTTGTTAAAACCAGGTTCTGGCTTGTGCTGCTTTGTCTTTACAGTCATTTTCATTGTGTGGTCGAGCAGTCGGCATCTAGGATCGTTTGTCCCGACGATCTGACAGAAAACAAGCGCATTTCTCAGTTTTTCTTCAACGAGTTCTTTTCTTTGCAAAGTATTTAGGAAGTGTTTTTGTAGGTTTTGTTCACAAACATGGATCTGTGAAGCAACTGATTCATGGTTTGTTTTCGGTGAAATTTTGAGCAAATGATTTATTGAGTCATTCCTCCACGTTCCCCAGCTATCTACCTGTCAATCTGTTTGTCAGACTGTCCTGCCCCTGCCCAGTAACAGGACCAGAGAAAGGTTGAGAAATTAGAAGCGAGGAGCAGAGTTGGAGACAAAGTCTTGTGAATCTCGACATCATTTGTGAAGCAGAAAGTCATCGATCAGTGCAGCCATTGTGTTTTTTGTCTGCATCAGAACAGAGACGAGCGTTTAAGACTCAGTTAATTGCTGAGCTGCAGGGAGCACATGGTTTGGGAGCACAGTGCTGAATGTTATACATCATAAGCAGCAGCCTGAGAAGCATACAAAAACATTTTTATTATGTCAGGCAGGGGGAGATTAACAGGGTGATGTTTTTTTACTGTAATTGACCCAGTTAATGAGACCCTTGTTTTGTGGTTTCCTCCCCCAGAACCAACTGTGATGGTGCTCAAAACAAGTGCCAAAAGGTCCCATCGCTGCCAAATGAAATTGGCTTATTAATTCCAATTATACTGATCATTGAACACTCAAATGAAAAATGAAGACGTTTCAACTTGACTAATTGGCCCCAGGAGTGAGCGTATGTTTGTGTCTGTGTGCCCAACATATGTGCGTAGATGTTTATATATATGTGTGTGTGTGTGTGTGTGTGTGTGAAAGAGAAAAACACTGCAGCAAAGAAAAGGAAGTTTCAGTTTGTGTTGGAGAGTTGAGGAGCTGAAGGGGAACAACAGTTTCAGCTGACTCCGTCTTTTTCTTGCAATTTCCCACACTGACACACACACACACACTGACACACACACACCAAGCCAAGTATTCAATAAAACATAAAGTCGGTGTCACAGGTGTGGCTCGGATAAGACAAGGGCCGATCCATTAGAGTCCGGGTCAGGGGTTTGAAAGCCCAGCTGCTCTTTTGAAGGCGACCTTCAGCGAGATGCTGAAACCTGACACCCGCCCCACCAAACCCCTCCCCACCCCCCCATCTAGAGGTTTGTGATTGTGTTCTTGCAGCTTTAAGTTCAGATACTTCCAGCATGATTCAGAGTTCATATGAACCTTGGCAGTGAGTCCAGAGAAGTCATGATGACCTGTGTGTATCTGAGTCTGTTGTTAAAGGCAACATGGCTGTAAACATGGTGTGTTTGGAGGCTGGGACCCCAGACCCAGAAGATGACCCTGATCTCCCTCCAGCTCCTGCTCAGCTGGTGATCTAAGCTGGTCTTCAGATCCACATTCATCTGTTTGCTTTTTGTTTGGGAGAAGAAGGCGGTCCTGTAGAGCTGAGTTTCAGCAGGATGTGTCTGAGTTGTAAAATCGTGCTTTCAAAGTCATCATTTTTATTCCATGATCCTTTTCTATGTGTGTGTGTGTGTGTGTGTGTGTTTTCATCCGCTTATGAGAAGGGTAACAGCTTTATGTCTACATATATGTATCATTTGTAACAATTCTGACACTTTTTTTCCACCAAAATTAAGCCAGAGATATAATTGAACACTCATGGCAGTAATTAGTTGCCTTGGCGGTGGTTTTGCTGAGACTCGGTCCTTCGGTGATGTGTGGTCGCGGCAGCGAGGCCACTCAGTGCAGATGACAGACCCCACAGCAAGAAGCACCACAGAGAGGCCATTCACACGGCTGAGAGGGAGGAGAAGTGTGGAACTGCTTATTTAGCTTCGGGGAAGGGACACAAAGTGAACCTCTTGGAAATGACACACATCCACGTGTGCATGCAGGTAAATATACACATCCAGAAAACATACAAACCAAGAGCTATTAGGGCCGAGCTGCTGCAGTGTTGGCAGGCTGGTGGCTGCAGAAAGAGGCAAGTGTTTGAATGATTGTAGATGTGTGTGTGTGTGTGTGTGTGTGTGTGTGTGTGTGTGTGTGTGTGTGTGTGGGGTTAGGGTCCTCACGGCGAGAGCCTACATTACATCATAACGTAAAGACTTCTGTAACGTTCTGAGCGTCGGGGCCACCATGTTTCTCTGGTTCTACACACGACTCCAACCGTTGTTCTGGATGTTCCTGTAGCCGGTTACAAAATGTTTAATTAAGATGAATTAATTCCAGATTAATTACACAATTTCCTGCTACACTGGTTACATTAATGTGCACGGTAGACCTGTTACCAACGCTGCAGCTTTGGTGCTGTATTTAGCAGCTTTTCAGACGGCTCTGGGGAGTCTGTTTAAAAAAAAAAACCATGTCTGGTGACGTTTACTGGTGATGTTTGAGACTTTTGGTGAGTAAAAACATCGTTTATTCTCCATGTAATTCTCCTGCAGCTGGAAGCTTCCAGTGGAGGTGATCACCTCGCTGCAGGACCAGACTGAAGCCACAGTGGCAGAGTGTGGAAGGAAACATGGTAAAATCACGGGAACATGTTGCAGACTGTTGGAGAACAGCTGAAGATGTTAAAGTACAAAACATAACATTTTAACTTGGCAGGTATGTTCTTTATTTTGTTTTTACTGTTTTAAAGTTAGACACATTTTTCCAGACATGAATAGATCCGGAGTTAACATTCAATTCTGTATCTATTATTTAATTTAGTCATCCTCTAAAATGCATTTAAATAAAAGAAAAATGTTGCTTTTTTTGGGCAAATATTGTTATGGAATTAAAACTGATTAATGCAATTAATTAAGATGAATTAATTACAGAGCCTGTAATTATTTTGTTTTAATTGAGTCCCACTCCTTCAATAAAAGAGAAGATTTATTGTAATCTGATGGTTTCATTAGACAGATTGTTTTCAAAATCTGATTTATTATTTCTATTCTAATCATTTGATAGATGCCAGTATCCAAAGGGACTTACATATGATGTCAATTAACCATAGTAATTAATCTAACATGCCTGTTGTGTGGTTTGCATGTTCTCCCCACAAATACACGGAAAAACATGCAAACTCCACACAAAACGTCCACCATGTCCAACCCCCCCACTCCCAAACTGGACTCCATTGTGTCGTAAACAGTTCATTGTGATAACTTTGTCTTGAACTGATACTGTATAAATAAAAATAAATTGAACACAGGTAGTTTTCTTCCTCCTCTCTAACAATAATGTCCTAGAATAATGTCCTGGAAGACAGGCCAGACCCTGGAAGGACCTACTGCAGCTAGAAAAAAAGGAGCCACAGAGGAACCAAACAAAAGCCAAATAAAAACATGAATCCTGACACGATGTGTGAAGAAGCCATGCTGGCCGTCTGGTTGGTCGGCCTTCTGACCAATCAAAAGCCTGGAAGAATAACAGCTTCCAGCAAATCAAGCTTGAAAAAGTCAGTAACCTCAGTAACTTGTCTTGTTTTTCTTCTGGCGTACTGTTGATGTAAACTTCTGTTCATGTTATTTTACTTTTGGATTATGACGACGACGACGGTGATGATGATGATGATGATGATGTATTTCCTGTAGGCATCTGTTTGTATCAAATGTAATTCACTGTAAGCATTCGCTTGTATGTTTCTGTTGATCATGTCCAGCACATCGGCTTGCTTTGTGTGAAATGTGCTCGATAAATAAATTTGCCTTCCCTGAACACGATTAGCACCGGCGCGGTCTTGGTTATGTACTGCTGTTGCCATGGAAACAAAGGAGTTAAGAGTGCATGTTTTGATCCAAGCTGCACAGATGGCAGCACACAGGCGGATGCTGCGAGGTAAAACCAGTCCTGTCCATACCCGGCCAGCACATCTGGACTATCAGAACATCTTCACGTACAGATGACCGTACAGAGATGAGTCTGCATCTGTCAGGATACCCGCGTACATCTGGAGCATGTCTGAGACTGTTCCTAAACTCTGGTACCAGGCATCCAGTCCTTCAGGAAGCATCCTGACACTCTGGTCTGGTACCAGCATCCTTTCCATGAGGACTCATCATGAGAAGGTTCTGGACCGGGTCGCTTTCTGAGGAGGAACCCACTGATGAACACTAGTACATCTGTTTCATCATATTTATTAGTTTTGTCTTTTTTGCCTTTAAATGATGTAAAGACATTCCTGTTTTTTTGTCTTTGCTCTCAAACATCTGTTGCGCCTCATTTATCTCCCTCCTCCAACACCCAGTCTGGAAAATAACTGGCAACTTTGATAGACAGAGTGGATTATAAACATAGCTGCAACAATGACGAGGATCTTCCACCACTACCATTAATATAATGATTCTGTTGTTCTTACGGCTCAGACATATAATCTTAAAGCCTCATACAGTATGTGGGTGTGTAGAATATGATTCTAGGCTTTCATTATACACATAAATAAAGACAGACAGTAAAGAAGGAGGAGAGGAATGAGGAGGAGGCCAGACGATGCAGGATGTTGAAAGATGATGAAAACATTGAAAAGAAAAAAAAAAAAAAAAAAACACTACCAGTCCCAAGCGAAAAGGAAAAAAGCTGAAAAAGTGCCAAGAAAGAAAATTGGTATATTAGTGGTAAATAGGAGATAGGCAAAGAAAAGACAGAGAAGGGGAAGGAGGAAGAGGAGAGAAGGCATTAAGGAAGCAGTAATCCACTTGTCACATGCAGAGATGTCAACCAAAGAGACTTCTCCACACAGCGAGGGATAAATCCATTTATTCTGGTAATAGCTGCTCTTATCAGCCACTGACTCAGTGCGAATACACAACACTGAAACTACTGCTTACACTGAGGAGTACAACTCAACTCACACTCTTTTAGACGCTGGATGTTTGACCAACTTCCCTCCTCATCATCATTATGCACCAATAAGTTCGACCCAAAACATACGACGGAGGAGGACCAGGAGTTCTTTCCCCCTGGAAGTGTCGCCACAGCGAATCAGCAGCCTCCGTGTACCTTACCCATGCCCTTCCTGACGCGACCCTCTGCACTGATCCAGGCTTGGTACAGAGCCTCAGAGAACACCTGTGGCCCCCTCAGGGCTGCAGTGTAAAGGAGCAGGACTCAAACCACCAACCCTCAGGTCTCAGGACAACCAGCTCAACCACCGGAGCCACTGCCGCCTCATGGATGTCATTAATACATGATGAAATATATGATTTAATAACTGCTTAAATGTGACTTTAATGGATTAAAATTGGAAATAAATACATAAATGTGTTGTTAAATGTGTTTCTAATTCAGTAAAATCCATTCATGGTATGAAAAAACCCAATTATTTCACTATTTAATAAATAATTTCATGTTCCAGTGTTGCAATGAATTCATTTCAGCTGTCAGTCATGAAGAACTGCAGGAGAAAATCCGATGAAAACGCAGGCGACCCACATTTCCACCTGCACCTAAACACACTAGCAAATTCTTCTACGCATGAACAGAGGTTTGTTTGCACGGACCAGGAGATTCATGCAGGAACTTCCATCAGTTTTCTCTCCATAATGCAAATCCTCCATGTTTCTCTCCACGGTCTCTACCAAAGCCACGGATTGGACCAGATCAGCATTAGTCCCGCCCACTGAGTTTGATGAGCTAGACTGACAGCGGAAATAAATTTGTGATGCTCTGCAACACGAGAATGTAAAATAAAACATAAAATAAATGTAAAATAAAATAAAATAAAATAAAACAAAAAAATGAAAATGAAAAAAATAAAAAAATAAATAAAATAAAACTTAAAATAACTGATTAAATAGAGATTTCTCTGTTGTGTTTTTTTTTCTTTCCTTTAGTGAATTTCTTAATGAATTAGACACATTTAATAACACATTTATGCATTTTCAATTCCAGTTTTAACAAATTTAAGGGACATTTAAGTCATTATTTATTGATATATTTAATAAATAAATCGTCACTTTTAAATAATGATTTAAAGTGACCCTCTTCCTCCTCCATACAGACCAGTTCTGTGTAGCTGATATTTTTGTTACAATGTTGTGTTGCTGAAACTGGAACCATTAAGCTCTGGTTCAGATTTATGAAACATCAGAAACATGACAGCGGAACTGGTTTCGGTGGAAAACAGCAACCTGCTGCATGACAACAGAGATCAGGTTTAGTGGATGTGTGGAAGCATCCCGACTTGAAATGGTTGCTTTTCTTCATGACTGTGACAGTTCATGTGATCTCAAAATAAATTTCTGTCCTTGTGACTGTAACATGGAGGTGACGTCGGGGTCAGATTTCTGTTCCATCACAGCGTATGACAGAAAGAACGGAGACTAAATTACTGCGTAATGGTGATGCCTCAGCAGGTAGAAACATGTAGACTCCGTAACGACAGTCTCACACTTCTGTCTCTTCCAGCTCTAAAGCTACAGGACAACTCAGTCTGTGTGAGGGAGGAGAGGGCTTGTTCTGCGGAGGTTTTTTAACAGCTTGACCACGTGCACGAGACTGCAAACTAAACTTCCAAACTGCAGAACTTAATACGAGCAGACAGGTGAGTGTAGATGGAAAATACCCCCCATAGCTCTGCCGTCTGTCTGTCTGCCTCCACACACAGACACAGGTCAGATTATAGCTGATCTGAAATAACAAACCTCCTCAGACGGCTGAATGGGAGCCTTTTCTCTTCTTTTACTTTTCTTTTAGTTCTAGTTTGTTTGTTCAGGCCAGCAAATAATCACAAAGGGCACTGTGTAAACTGGAGGACCGCGCTTCAGCTTTATGCTAATCTGTCAAGTCTGCTGTGTAGTGACCCACACTCCATTATGAACTCTGGACTCTGGAAAGCAGTCTCACTTGATTGCTTTCAGTGTGAGTCGTGTCAGGCATACGATCTGAAAGCTGAATTCAGAAGGTTGGAAGCAGAACTAAAGAGATCCAAAGGAGCAGAACTTGGAAGATAGATAATTGGCAAAGAGGATCAGGGGGTCCTTTCCAAGATGAAATGAAAAAAATGAAAATGAAAATCTGTGATGCTTGATTAGATCCAAATTTTCTTCACTCTTATATCACAGTTTTTCAAAACTAAGTCAAGAAAAGACCACCTGCAGTGGATCAGCTGCATCATGGCAGAATGAAAATGACCTTCAGTAATGTAGCGATGACAATGGAATCACCTTCGCCTAACTGTGGCCGCAACCTGGAGGCAGCTGAACTATCAACACCTAAAACGGTGACTAACTGGAGACAACATGACTGTAAGTAAAGGGATCCTGCCCCGGTTAGTATAAATCCAAACAAGCTAGTTCCCCACAACCAGCTCATGTTCCAGGTAATGAAAATATAAAACATACAACCAGCAAGCTTCACACACTCACATCATGACCAGGTCACTGAATCCCAACCTCATCTACCATTCTAGCAGCAATCCAAACAGAATTCATCAATGTAAAATATATTTATAAAATCATATAGATGTCATAGAAGATAAACACATATTAGTGACAAGACCAGACAAAAGGACAGCAGCAAAGCATTAAGTTTAATCCGGGACTGTGTTTGGCGGGGCTGTCGAGGCCATAAAATCCACGGAACTCACAAACATCCTCAGGACTTGAACGCAGGCCTGATAGCTGCTCACAATGTCCAGACTTTCTTTAGAAGTTGCTCCAGAAAAACATTTCATCTGTAAAGTGAGAATAAAATCCATGTTCCTCCGCCCACCACCACACATTCACCAGCAGCTAAACTCTACCGTCTGATCAGCTGCACGGTACTCAGGTACGCAGACAGCTCGTCATTTCACGCTGTTTGATCCAACGGTGTTCGGTACCCAGAAACAGTTCAGGAACAAAAACCTGATGTGATCTGGAAGCAGTGGAACTTCCAGCCATCAACAGCCTGACTGGAGCAAACTTTGTCTCCGTTAAGCTTAAATTTAATCATCCTGATCATCTCTGGACCTGTCCACATGGTGGATCATCGTGGGACTACATTTAGGACCAGTGGTAGCATCCCTTTGCATCTCTTACTGGTGCCATAAATGTCCTAAATCCAACATAGCTATAAGGTCATGTAACCAACTGGTCTGATCCTTTACTAGACTGGAAACTGATCAGAGTTTTAAATTCAGCCAGAGGTCTCCTGCCTTCTCATGTCTGAAAGTCTGTTTCATGTCCCATCTTCTATCAGTACATGCAGTGGAAAACTTTCCTCAGTTCCATCCATACACCTGCTGATTCCAGCGCAGGGTCAGGGCAGAACGCAGGACCACGGGCAGAAGTATGATCTCTTTTCTCCGGTTACTACATGTGAAGCAGAATTTAAAGTGTCATTATAAATTAAACAGTTTATTCATAAAAAAAAGTGTCAATATAAAATTAAGTGTGTTGTAATGAAACCTAAATTTTAAAGTGAAATTTAAAAAGGACATCATGTAACTTCAGACCCAAATAATCTAATTGATGATTTCTGGGGTCAGTATATAGAGCTGGAAGCGTGTTCGCGCTCCGAGGGAGCCGATCTCTTCAGACTTGTAACTTTACAGGAACGGATCAGTTTCTCATGGGGTCATGTGACCTGGAGCGCTTTGCTTTATGAACCCACCCCCCTTCTATAAACACTCAGGGTTCTGCTTTGTGCTACTTTTCCTCTTCTTTCAACTAAAGTTTGTCATGGCTGAATGAAGTCAGAGCGAAAACGGTGTCGGAGGAGGCCAGAAGGAGAAAGTGGGAAAGGAATCGCTCCAGAGGAAACATACCAGTCCGATGGAAGACGAATCCGATGGAAGACCAGTTCGATGGAAAACCAGTCCGATGGAAGACCAGTCCGATGGAAGACCAGTCAGATGGAAGACCAGTCCGATGGAAGACCAGTCCGATGGAAGACCAGTTCGATGGAAAACCAGTCCGATGGAAGACCAGTTCGATGGAAAACCAGTCAGATGGAAGACAAGTCCGATGGAAGACCAGTCAGATGGAAGACAAGTCCGATGGAAGACTAGTCCGATGGAAGACCAGTTCGATGGAAAACCAGTCCGATGGAAGACCAGTTCGATGGAAAACCAGTCCGATGGAAGACCAGTCCGATGGAAGACCAGTTCGATGGAAAACCAGTCCGATGGAAGACCAGTCCGATGGAAGACCAGTCCGATGGAAGACCAGTCCGATGGAAGACCAGTTCGATGGAAAACCAGTCCGATGGAAGACCAGTTCGATGGAAAACCAGTCAGATGGAAGACAAGTCCGATGGAAGACCAGTCAGATGGAAGACAAGTCCGATGGAAGACCAGTCCGATGGAAGACCAGTTCGATGGAAAACCAGTCCGATGGAAGACCAGTTCGATGGAAAACCAGTCCGATGGAAGACCAGTCCGATGGAAGACCAGTCCGATGGAAGACCAGTCTGATGGAAGACCAGTCAGATGGAAGACCAGTTCGATGGAGGACCAGTTCAATGGAAGACCAGTTCAATGGAAAACCAGTCAGATGGAAGACCAGTCAGATGGAAGACCAGTCCGATGGAAGACCAGTCCGATGGAAGACCAGTCAGATGGAAGACCAGTTCAATGGAAAACCAGTCAGATGGAAGACCAGTCCGATGGAAGACCAGTCCGATGGAAGACCAGTCAGATGGAAGACCAGTTCAATGGAAAACCAGTCAGATGGAAGACCAGTCCGATGGAAGACCAGTCCGATGGAAGACCAGTTCGATGGAAAACCAGTCCGATGGAAGACCAGTTCGATGGAAAACCAGTCCGATGGAAGACCAGTCCGATGGAAGACCAGTCCGATGGAAGACCAGTCTGATGGAAGACCAGTCAGATGGAAGACCAGTTCAATGGAGGACCAGTTCAATGGAAAACCAGTCAGATGGAAGACCAGTCCGATGGAAGACCAGTCCGATGGAAGACCAGTCAGATGGAAGACCAGTTCAATGGAAAACCAGTCAGATGGAAGACCAGTCCGATGGAAGACCAGTCAGATGGAAGACCAGTCAGATGGAAAACCAGTCAGATGGAAGACCAGTCCGATGGAAGACCAGTCAGATGGAAGACCAGTCCGATGGAAGACCAGTTCGATGGAAAACCAGTCAGATGGAAGACCAGTCCGATGGAAGACCAGTCAGATGGAAGACCAGTCTGATGGAAAACCAGTCAGATGGAAGACCAGTCAGATGGAAGACCAGTCTGATGGAAGACCAGTCCGATGGAAGACCAGTCAGATGGAAGACCAGTCTGATGGAAGACCAGTCCGATGGAAGACCAGTCAGATGGAAGACCAGTCAGATGGAAAACCAGTCAGATGGAAGACCAGTCTGATGGAAGACCAGTCAGATGGAAAACCAGTCAGATGGAAGACCAGTCTGATGGAAGACCAGTCAGATGGAAGACCAGTCCGATGGAAGACCAGTTCAATGGAAAACCAGTCCGATGGAAGACCAGTCAGATGGAAGACCAGTCCGATGGAAGACCAGTCCGATGGAAAACCAGTCCGATGGAAGACCAGTTCCATGGAAAACCAGTCAGATGGAAGACCAGTCCGATGGAAGACCAGTCAGATGGAAGACCAGTCTGATGGAAAACCAGTCAGATGGAAGACCAGTCCGATGGAAGACCAGTTCAATGGAAAACCAGTCCGATGGAAGACCAGTCAGATGGAAGACCAGTCCGATGGAAGACCAGTCCGATGGAAAACCAGTCCGATGGAAGACCAGTTCCATGGAAAACCAGTCAGATGGAAGACCAGTCCGATGGAAGACCAGTCAGATGGAAGACCAGTCTGATGGAAGACCAGTCCGATGGAAGACCAGTCCGATGGAAGACCAGTCAGATGGAAGACCAATCCGATGGAAGACCAGTCTGATGGAAGACCAGTCTGATGGAAGACCAGTCAGATGGAAGACCAGTCTGATGGAAGACCAGTCAGATGGAAGACCAGTCTGATGGAAGACCAGTCAGATGGAAGACCAGTCTGATGGAAGACCAGTCCGATGGAAGACCAGTCAGATGGAAGACCAGTCAGATGGAAGACCAGTCTGATGGAAGACCAGTCTGAAGACCAGTGTGGATGGAAAACTTTTTCTTAGCATCAGTGTTAGCAGATGACAAGTTAGCTCTTTGCTTGTTGTGCAAACATACAAAAATGTGATGAACTTTGTAAATATCAGTTAATTTTTTTTATGGCTCTACCACATTGCTTTTTTTGTATGCTTTCATTTTGAGGACCGTCATTCTTCTTCTACTACTATCTGTCATTGTTGCTACTTCCTGTTATTGCCAGAGTCCCACACCACATTAAAACAGCAGCTCTCGTTGCCCCATAGTTGGTGAAATGTTCAAATGATTATTTACTTGTATTTTGTTGAAACGTGTAAGAAGTTATTTAATTATGGTTCGTTTCTGGGTTTTTGTTGTATTTCACATGTGAAGACTGCCACTGTGAGATGTGTGTGGAAGACAGAATGCTAGAAGGTAGAGCTCAAACTTAGTGCCATTGGAAGCGGAAAGACGTAGGAAACTTCTGTACTCACTGTAAAAGAGAATGATTCATTTATTTTAAACAGAAGGGAACTATAAGTCTTTATTTACCAGGACTGTTTAAAAGCCAAATTTCTTGTGGATTTATATTTAAGTTTACTGAAATGATTTGCATAGAGTTTAAAATGCAGACATGATTTACATATATTGTTTCGTGAAATGTAGTACGATTACCTTTGTATTATGTCCATTTCATAGTTTTCTTACAGATTAATTAAAAGCTGATTTTTTTTATTTTTGATTTCCAAGTTTGAATTGAATAAATGTAAAATTTATACACAAACTGAAATACTTTTTTTAAAAACAATGAATGTGTTTTCCATCTAAATTTTCTTTTCGCTGCCTTTTTAAATCCTTTTTGCAAAGCTGCGTTTCCTTAATGGTTGACCCTCTCCATCCATCTGCACTAGTTACCACGGTAACTAAGCTGGTTCTTATTTAAAGCACATTTATGGAGCAGACTTTGTTTTTTTTCTTTCTTTTTGTTTTTTCCATTAATTAAAGCACAACCTGTGATAACGACACTTCTGTGGATCAGTAACCCAGCGGCCTGGTGCTGAGGTCAATCCAGCCTTTGTTCACTGATGACGTCACGGTTCATGAAGAAGAACCAGAACTCTTCATTGCCCTTTGAGAAGCAACTTTTCAGAATTGGCCAGCTGGTTTGTAGCGGCCGAGGCAGCGAGTGTGGCGGTTTGTAGTGTCTGCAGCGCAGCAGGAGCTCCATGAAGATGGCTAACAATGGATGCGGTTACATGATCTTTTATCATTCAGAATTAATAATTCAGAATTAAATAATTCGGAATTAACGTATTATCCTACGAGTTTACATGGAAATAATAATTCAAGTTTACATGAAACACATCATTATTTAATTCCTCTTTAGATCGGCGGGTTGGGAAGTGTTCTGATTGGACAGAAGGTGCACGTGACGTATGATGTATACTGGAAATAAAGTTGGCTCCCTGCTTCTCGTCTTTTCAGTCGTAACTTGTTAAAACTACATAATAAGTTCCAGTTTCGTCGCTATTTTTATTATAAATGTGAAGTAGCAGCTCAACACCAGCATACTACTTCACTTTTTGCAGCAACTGGGGGGTTCTGAGACGATTTCTGACAGAAAAAGTGAGATTTTCTTTCAACCAAACTTTGTATTTTCTTCCATCTTCAGATAAATAACTGATGAGATTCCTAACATGTTCAGCAGATCGGAGAAAAACTTTATGTAGATCAGATATAAACACAACAGCATGTTTGTGAAAATATTTGAGGGATGAAATGATCCCTCGTCTCTGTTTCTGTCCGGTCATGCATCCCCCACCTGCCCTGCCCCCCCCAGGCAGACTGGCACAGTGATGCCATTCAAGCGGAGGAAAACTGAGAGGGTCTGCTCTATTGACCATACAGAGACGAAGTGCGATACCTTCCTCGCTCTCAGTCACAATGAAGTTCCCACACAGAAGGTATCAAGTTCGAGTCTCACGCCTGCCTACTCGCTTTTCACCATTCATCCTTCGCTCTGATAAGGAGAGAGAACGAGGCGGAAAGAAGTGCAGTGTTGTGAAGAGAGAAGAGCGAGGCTGTGAAGGAACCATTACGTTGAAAGCAAACCAGTGTGAATAAAAGGAAAACACGAAGCTCTTAGAGGACAGAGAAAGACGAGCAGAAAGGAAAAGAGGGATGAAAACTGTGGAGAAGAGAGTATGGAGGAGAAGGAGAATGACAAAAGAAAACATGGCGGGTTTTGTGAGGAGTCTTCATACGATTAATCAAAGTACAAAAAGCAAAAAGAAGACAAGACCAAAAATAAGACAATAGCTTCATTCAGTCTGATTCCTTTTAAATTATTTATGAACAATAATGAAATAATCTTTCTATCTGTCTCAAAGTCGATAACAGTCACATATTTCCATCATGGCCACCGCGAGCAGACAGGATTAACCGAACTCCCTTTTTAACAAAACAACCATTATAAAATATAATTATGTATTGTGGGATTTTGGGGTTTATTGAAAATAAATCAGTGAGTGTTACAGTTCAGTTGTAGAATCAGCTCCGTGCAGAAAATGCTTTCTGAGCCAACAAAACGGTGACTTGAAGAAAAAGTGAAGCGAGAAAAAAACCAAAGCTGAAAATTAACAGAGATGCAAAAAATGACAAATAATAATGTTCTGCAAGCAGAGCTCCAGATGGAACCCCAGACCAGTAGCACCAGTAGCACCAGTAGCACCAGTATCATCATATCACACAACAGAACTGGAAGACGAGAAGATAAAATATAAATAAATGTAAAACAGCTACTTTTGAATAAATATATCCACCAAACATTGACCCTTATTTGTGCAAACATATATAAGAACTACAGATGTCCGATAATCTATGCCTACTGGGAATATTGGCTGATATCAGCATTAAACAGCAATATCGGAAATGATCAGTTTTTACTTTTAGCACATATTTTATATTATTATATTATACATCAAACTCTTCAGCTAAGTCTTCCATAACTTAAACTGATAACATAATAGATTTCATGTGTAGTTATCCAGATATTTTTGTCTGTTTGACACAACTTGATCTAAAAATATCGGTATCGGTTGATATCGCTTTGGTAAATTAACAGTTGGACAAAATCAGTTTGATATCTGATATCGGTAAAAAGGTAGCATCAAACAGCCCTGATAAGAACTTTGGAAAAATAATCTATTTTATGGTTCTAGGTTAAAATAGGATTTTTTTTTTTATTGATGTTTTAACAATAACAACAAGTTTCATCATCTTCCGCTTGTCTCGGAGCTCTTTGTCTTCAGGCTGTCCAGTGACTTTGGACAGTGTGATGGTTTCTCGGTCTACAACGATGCGTCCCAGTGATGAAATGGTTTGCTTTTGTGTAGATGTTGACTTACACAACAGAGGCTACAAAAACTTACACAAGCTGAGCATCTTTTTTTACAGTCTCAGGTAACAGAAAAGCCGACTTAGCAAGATGGAAGAAGATTACTTCCAAATGATTTGTTACAATTTTAACATCTGTAAATGTTAAACTTCCAAACCAAATGTGACAAAACATTTGTGCCTGAAAGTAAATAACCATAAAAAACAGCAGGATCTGGGAGTTTGTTTTGTCTGAGTCGTCTCATTAATGTAGGGATGTTTAAGTCAGACGACGCACCAGAGATTTGTTCTGACTGAGCTCAGACCTGATGGAAACGTTTCATCATTTTCCAGATGCAGGCAGGTGATTCGATCTGCAGCTGCCTGGGTGTTCATTGTGATAAGAAACCGGAGCGCTGAGTGCAGCCGTGCCACCTTTCAAGGCCGCAGGAACATTTTCACCAAGAAACCAGTTTTTACTCCTGACAATAAATCCTACAGTTTAGGAAAAGCATTAAGACATTTCAGAAATGCCTTGGATCTATAATTGCTTTGGAACACAATTCATTATAAAATGTTCTGTGTGGAGTAAAATAACACCACCACCTACTTCAGCTTGAAGGTCACATTTTGGTGCTTTCACTTTTATTCTTTCTTTAAAATAATTCACTAGTTGATAAAAAGAAGAATGAAATGGTTTCAGAATCTCATCAAAGCACATGATAAAAGTGAAACATTTTACTATTTCATGGAAAATTTAAGCTCACTCTGGATGTGATGGTAGCGACACGTCTTTGAAAAGGTGACCCAGAGTCGTCTTTAACTAAAGTATTTATACCTTTTTCTGATATTCGTCACAAAGTGAGAAAGCATGCCAATAAGATTCACATCATTCAATAAATATGTTTCATTTTCAGACCTGCATTATTTGACTCATAAATAAAATGATTATTAAATTATACAAACTGCATTTTCATTTTTTTTTTTCTTCAAGACTGCTCATTTTGTAGATAATAAAAATAATAACAAATTTGACATTCAATATTTAATTATTAAAACATTCCCCAGCAAATAGCGAGTAAAATTCCACTGGAAATTTGAGAATTAAAATGCATCAGCAGCAAGGATTTTTCAATTCAAGGTCAAAGCTGCGTCATTTGATTCATCAATAAAATGAATAATAGATCATCCAAACTGCATTTCATTTTCACCTTCAGGACTGCTTTTTTTTATGACGCAACCAAAAGGAAAATGAAAAGAACATCGATATTTGTTTTCATGTTCGCTCTGGTGTAGTCGCAGCAAACAGGGAATAAACTGCTGATGTGGTCTGATGCTTCACCAACAGAACATGTGATCATATGCAGGTGTGGCAGTGGTTGTCGGCGGTTCGAGTCCGACATGAGGCCCAGCGGTAGGAGGGGCATCTGGTGTAAAATGTGCCAATGAAAAGTGGGGATTAACTGTGGTAGAGGGAGGGGGCCTGCAGGAGAATCTGAAAATCCAGGTAATTCTAAGGTAGTCTAAGATTGATGAGTTAGTTCAATTCAACTTTATTTATATAGCATCAAATCATGGCAATGAATGAAAGCTTTACAGACAGAGAGGAAAACATAATGAAAGCCAATTCATAACAGCCTATATAAGGAAACCAACAGATTGAGTTGGAGGTCCAACTCAATCTCCCATCCTGAGCAAGCACACTGGCGACAGTGGGAAGGAAAAAACTCCCTTTTAACAGGAAGGAAACCTCCGGCAGAACCCGGCTCAAGGACAGGCAGCCATCTGCCTCTGCTGTGTGGGGGGAAGAGGACAGAAAGACAACAGACAACAGGAACTGCTACTGCCGGCCAGGGAGACCTGCTGAGACACGAGACATACATGTTAATGATCAGGTGAGTTCCAGCAGGAACACTCGGGAAAACTTGCAGGACACTGGTGCTTGAGGACCAGGGTTGGGGATCTCTGAGTTAGACTACTCTGCATATTCTGACATCACAAGCCACATTCAGACAGTACTTCTCAGAGATTCTGCCAATCACACACTAACAAATACATAATGAGGTTCAGTCTCCAGACCGTCAAACTACCAGTCTTCCATCTTCAACCACAAGGTGTGGACTGCAGCAGACCAGTTCTCCTGTTCCACCATGCTGCTGTGATGATGCAGGATGTGGTCCAGCATGGTGGAACCTGCAAGGTCTTCCCTGAAAGAGACGTTGTCTGGATGGGAGCTGATGTTTCAGCATTGATGGAGCTTCCCAGATGTGGATCCATAAGGAGGCTGGAGACAAGTATCAACTTTGTTCAACAGGGTTTTGAGAAAAGTTGCTCGAGTAAGGTGATGCTACAGGTCTCTGAAACTGCATCAGTCCATTCCAACTGTATTCATAGAGTACTTTTAGAACAACATCGTTGACCAAAGGTCTGAATGTAATCCCAGGCTCAACAACCACTACAAACATCATACTAAATACGTTACCCTGCATTAGGGGATTGTAAGGATGAGCTATGTTCACAGTGAGTCCTAGAAGTCCTCCAGAGTCCATGCAGTGGTTTCCAGTACAGAATCATCTGCTTTTAAATCATTGCAGACTGAGAACTCTAAGATCACCAGCATTCAATCTGACTTTCATCCTTGTCCCAAGCACACAGAGATTCCTTTTGATTCTCTGAATGTTTTGATCAGTTTCTACACTACAGCTAGCAGATCTTCTGAGTCTGAGGAATTTATCTGAAATTGTTTCACAACTTTTATTCCCGGTTTGTCTCAGATTGGTAAAGCTCTGTCCATCTTTCCATTCGAGAGACTCTGCCTCTCTGAAGTGCTCCTTTTCTACCCAGCCATGTTACAGACATGTTGAAAATGAACCTAATTAGTTATTAAATGCTCCTCCAGTTGTTTCTGATTTGCACCAGTTACATTTTCATACTTTTGTGGCTCCCATTCCTACGTTTTTACAGATGCCTTGCTGCCATCAGATTCACAATCAGCTGATATTTTCCATAAAATGATCAAAGTTTCAGCATCTTATATGTCATTTATGTTCTACTGGTTATGAGTTGGTTGGATTAATAAATCACAACATATTTTTATTTACTTTTTTTTTTTAGAAAGAAAAGTAAAGTTTAATTGATAAAAGGGTTTAAAAAGAGAGATCTTCCTAAAAGACATTTGCTTCATCAGTTATAAAAGTGGTGAAAGGACTGGTATATGTGAACATTCACAGTTCTGCAGGGAAAACCACCTGGTAGTTATGATGTGATCATGCAGCATCTGGTGATCATAAACAGCATTAATAATGTTTATGAAGCTGTAAATTACCAAAGTGCTTTGGTCAAACAGGCTGAGAAGCATCAATGTCATTCTTGTTTCATTCAATCTTCATATGAAATTTTAACCAGTTTCATACAAACCAATATGGAAAATACACATTATACAGTATGCTACACACACCTAAACAAAGCAGCATGCAGCCACAAATAAATACAGTCTGATCTCATAGAAACAGAGAAGACAGAAGTCCTGATTTCTCCTACACACACAAACTCACCACAGAAAAGCTGCACTTTTACTGAAGTGGATTAGTCTCCACAATGGCGTCCTTTATTCCCACAGGAATGTGGCTTTTTGGCCAGAGAGGACCCCCACCATCATCCCCACTCAGTGAAAACCTTCTAAACTATTTTCACTTTCAAAAAACAATATCATCAATCAAGGCAGGTGGGAGGCTGTCAGGGGGGCAGGAATGCCCCACTTAGCCATCACATGGTGGTGATTATTGTCT
Organism: Telmatherina bonti; assembly: GCF_933228915.1. Taxonomy (NCBI): domain Eukaryota; kingdom Metazoa; phylum Chordata; class Actinopteri; order Atheriniformes; family Telmatherinidae; genus Telmatherina; species Telmatherina bonti. The sequence continues at coordinate 34,725,177 of NC_136613.1, read as the reverse complement.
TCAGCATGGAGGGGAAACATGGAGATAGGGTTATGACAGAGCGCTCCAAATAATGCGTCTATTGTCTCTGCAGGAAGGAACGGAGCTGTTATCCATTAAGACATCCCCCAGCAACGGCACTGCACCTTTTTCATGCTTTCATTTATTTGTTTTTAACATTGAAATAATGATTAAAGGTTTGAGCCAAAAGAAAAATGACCAGATTGTTGAACAATGACACTAATCTGGGTTAAATAACACTGTTTGCCATAGCAACGAGACTGTTCTTCCTCTGATTTTATTTATTTATTCAGATTTCCTGACATCCATGTGCCAAGAGGAGCTTCTTTGTTAATGTTTTTTGATGGAGCTGAACAGTCCATTAACACCTGCTCTGTGAAAGTACTTCTATGCACCGTAGTGCAGAGCAACATGTACATTACACGCCCTGAAACAGGAATGAGGTCAAGTCATCGTCAGGCGAAAGGAGCGAATCATGTCGTGTGCTGCGTGAGCAGACCTTCTCTCACCTTGCTTTTCGCTCATTATGCATGAGTCACAAAGTTTGCCTGTGAAACATAGTGGATGTATGTGAGCGGACAGCCTGCATGTTGCAGGAGCTTAATGTTAAAGGAGCAGATGCAACCTGACTGCTGCGAACACCACAATAAAGCCTGACATTGATACTAACGTCTGGTATAGATTTAAGATTTATTTCTATCGATCTCTGCTGAAGCTTCCATTTCAAAGAAATCTGCATACGAAGCACAACAGCACTTGTTTTTCTTATTAATTTCATCATCAGGACTCAAATTCATTACAGTTTCACTGTTTCTAAGCAGAGCATCCGATTGTCACCATGAACAGACACAATAAAGGTTATTCTGCTTCTCATTGTGATTTTCAAGCCTCAGGCTGAAATCCATCCTCAGTCACTAACCTGCTGCTGGATTGTTTTAATTCAGGCCGGTCTGGGCCATGCTCATTTATCCTCCTCATTTCTCCTGTGTGAAAAGATTTGCTGTCATTCCCTCAGAAACCCCATTTTTTCACCGACAGTTCTGCTCAAATCGGTTCATTCATCAACTGCAGCGATGTGGCATTCGTGCTTGAGCATTTGGACACTTTCATTGGCGGGTGGATGATCAATCCCACTGGATAAATGAAGAGCCTAAAATTATGCTGATTGGCCCGGCATGCAGAGCGCTGTCTCCCAGGAAGGATCTTTGCAGAACCAATGAGGAAGCAGCTTTAGGTCCCGTCTTTGCTAAAAGGTTTAAGGTCTCACATGCACACCTGCCAGGTAAAGCTGCGCTGCGGTGAAGCTGCGCTGCGGTAAAGCTGCGATGTGGTGAAGCTGCGATGTGGTAAAGCTGCGATGTGGTAAAGCTGCGATGTGGTGAAGCTGCGCTGCGGTAAAGCTGCGATGCGGTGAAGTTGCGCTGCGGTGAAGCTGTGCTTCGGTGAAGCTGCGATGTGGTGAAGCTGCGATGTGGTAAAGCTGCGATGTGGTAAAGCTGCGATGTGGTGAAGCTGCGCTGCGGTAAAGCTGCGCTGCGGTGAAGCTGCGCTGCGGTGAAGCTGTGCTTCGGTGAAGCTGCGATGTGGTGAAGCTGCGATGTGGTAAAGCTGCGATGTGGTAAAGCTGCGCTGCGGTGAAGCTGTGCTTCGGTGAAGCTGCGATGTGGTGAAGCTGCGATGTGGTAAAGCTGCGATGTGGTAAAGCTGCGATGTGGTGAAGTTGCGCTGCGGTGAAGCTGTGCTGCGGTGAAGCTGCGATGTGGTAAAGCTGCGCTGCGGTAAAGCTGTGCTGCGGTGAAGCTGTGCTGTGGTGAAGTTGCGCTGCGGTGAAGCTGCGCTGCGGTGAAGCTGCGCTGCGGTGAAGCTGCGCTGCGGTAAAGCTGCGATGTGGTGAAGCTGCACTGCGGTGAAGTTGCGCTGCGGTAAAGCTGCGCTGCGGTAAAGCTGCGCTGCGGTAAAGTTGCGCTGCGGTGAAGTTGCGCTGCGGTAAAGCTGCGCTGCGGTAAAGCTGCGCTGCGGTGAAGCTGCGCTGCGGTAAAGCTGCGCTGCGGTAAAGTTGCGCTGCGGTGAAGCTGCGCTGCGGTAAAGCTGCGCTGCGGTAAAGCTGCGATGTGGTGAAGCTGCGCTGCGGTAAAGCTGCGCTGCGGTGAAGTTGCGCTGCGGTAAAGCTGCGCTGCGGTAAAGCTGCGCTGCGGTGAAGCTGCGCTGCGGTGAAGCTGCGCTGCGGTGAAGCTGCGCTGCGGTGAAGTTGCGCTGCGGTGAAGCTGCGCTGCGGTAAAGCTGCGCTGCGGTGAAGCTGCGCTGCGGTGAAGCTGCGCTGCGGTGAAGCTGCGCTGCGGTGAAGCTGCGCTTCGGTGAAGCTGCGCTGCGGTGAAGCTGCGCTGCGGTGAAGCTGTGCTTCGGTGAAGCTGCGATGTGGTGAAGTTGCGCTGCGGTGAAGCTGTGCTTCGGTGAAGCTGCGCTGCGGTGAAGCTGTGCTTCGGTGAAGCTGTGCTGTGGTGAAGTTGCGCTGCGGTGAAGCTGCGCTTCGGTGAAGCTGTGCTGTGGTGAAGCTGTGCTGTGGTGAAGTTGCGCTGCAGTAAAGCTGCGCTGCGGTGAAGCTGCGCTGCGGTGAAGCTGCGCTGCGGTGAAGCTGCGCTGCGGTAAAGCTGCGCTGCGGTAAAGCTGCGCTGCGGTGAAGTTGCGCTGCGGTGAAGCTGCGCTGCGGTGTAGCTGCGCTGCGGTGAAGCTGCGCTGCGGTAAAGCTGCGCTGCGGTAAAGCTGCGATGCGGTGAAGCTGCGCTGCGGTGAAGCTGCGCTGCGGTGAAGCTGCGCTGCGGTAAAGCTGCGCTGCGGTGAAGTTGCGCTGCGGTGAAGCTGCGCTGCGGTGAAGCTGCGCTGCGGTAAAGCTGCGCTGCGGTAAAGCTGCGCTGCGGTGAAGCTGCGCTGCGGTAAAGCTGCGATGCGGTGAAGTTGCGCTGTGGTGAAGTTGCGCTGCGGTGAAGCTGCGCTGCGGTGAAGCTGCGCTGCGGTAAAGCTGCGATGCGGTGAAGCTGCACTGCGGTAAAGCTGCGCTGCGGTAAAGCTGCGATGTGGTGAAGCTGCGCTGCGGTGAAGCTGTGCTTCGGTGAAGCTGCGCTGTGGTGAAGTTGCGCTGCGGTGAAGCTGTGCTGCGGTGAAGCTGCGCTGCGGTGAAGCTGCGCTGTGGTGAAGTTGCGCTGCGGTGAAGCTGCGCTGCGGTGAAGTTGCGCTGCGGTGAAGCTGCGATGTGGTGAAGTTGCGCTGCGTAAAGCTGCACTGTGGTGAAGTTGCGCTGCGTAAAGCTGCGCTGCGGTAAAGCTGCGCTGCATAAAGCTGTGCCTTTGCAGCCGATCACAGCTGATCGCAGCAATGATGGCTAACAGGACTTGTTTTACCAGCTGCGCTGCGGTGTGTTTCTGAAGCGTCCTAGAAGCGCCATCCTTTTCTGCTTCTCTAAAATATGTGTTGGTTCTATTTTTGCCACTTTGAAACCTCGTCATTCCAGAGCAGAGCGGATCATCTAGGCAGGAAAACTGTGGTGATGTGGTGAAGTTGCGCTGCGGTGAAGCTGTGCTGCGGTGAAGCTGCGCTGCGGTAAAGCTGCGCTGCGGTAAAGCTGCGCTGCGGTAAAGCTGCGATGTGGTGAAGCTGCGCTGCGGTAAAGCTGCGCTGCGGTAAAGCTGCGATGTGGTGAAGCTGCGATGTGGTGAAGTTGCGCTGCGTAAAGCTGCACTGTGGTGAAGTTGTGCTGCGGTAAAGCTGCGCTGCGGTAAAGCTGCGATGTGGTGAAGCTGCGATGTGGTGAAGTTGCGCTGCGTAAAGCTGCACTGTGGTGAAGTTGCGCTGCGTAAAGCTGCACTGTGGTGAAGTTGCGCTGCGTAAAGCTGCGCTGCGGTAAAGCTGCGCTGCGGTAAAGCTGCGCTGCATAAAGCTGTGCCTTTGCAGCCGATCACAGCTGATCGCAGCAATGATGGCTAACAGGACTTGTTTTACCAGCTGCGCTGCGGTGTGTTTCTGAAGCGTCCTAGAAGCGCCATCCTTTTCTGCTTCTCTAAAATATGTGTTGGTTCTATTTTTGCCACTTTGAAACCTCGTCATTCCAGAGCAGAGCGGATCATCTAGGCAGGAAAACTAAAGTGGATCCAATGGACTTTGCCAAGAAAAGACTATATGTCCACTTTGGATGCATTTTACTCTGAAACATCGACATTTTCTCATTACTGGCGGCTCCGGCACCAAGCCGTTAGGGGAGAGAGGGTTTAACTTCATAAATGACACCATGGAAAATATGCATTTGACTTGGAGCAGGAAAGCTGCACGTTTTGTAGCCTCTAGTTTTAACCCCACACCTCAAGAAATAAGGAGCAGCATGCGAGACACAGTCAAACTGCTAGAGCATTTTTAAAAACCAACAATGACATGATGATGCAGTCCTCATGTGAACAGCGATACAGACGTTCTGCTCTGGGACTCTACTGGTGAAATAGTGTGCTTGGCAGAAAGCTTGGTACACCTGCTCCGCAGCACTTCCACAACGCTTCTGCATTCAGTGGATCCCCAGGGTTGCCATTAAAAAGCAAAACGCCACGTAATATGTTGGCTGCACTGCAAACAAAGCTCTGATTGTGAACAGCTAGCATGCAGGTACATTTAGCTTTGTTTGTCAAGCTTCCAGAAGTTGTGAAGCTGCTTTTCACAGACCGATGTTTAAGTCAGCAGTTAAACTCGTGCGTTGTTGCATTTCAACAACTTTTCATGAAAAAGCACAGACAGTATAACATCAGTAAAGCTGAGTCAAGAGGAGCTCCTTCATGGCAGAAGCACTCATGTAACACGGATCATTTGATGGAATTTTATTCTTGCTTCAAATGAACCATAAAAACAACTTGTTTCTGATTAATCAGAATCATAATTACGAAACAGTTTGGGTAATTTGGGTACTTAGGGTACACTTGGCTGTTTTATAAAAGATGATTCCTCTGATGTCACCAGACAGGCTCAGTACTTCCACCAATCAGTTTGCAGCACATGAAGTATTGAGTTGTGGACGTTAATATCTTTGCAGTGTAATGTATCACCTCTGATCTGAGCTGAGGGACCAAAGGTTGACCTTCAGAAAAGAAAATAATATAATGCCTCTTGTTTCAACAATGTGGATTTCACTTCACATATTTAGAGCATTAACATGGACCTCACTTTAAACACACAGATGCCAGTCATGCTAAGCAGTGATAAATGAGTTTGGGAATGACTGGATGAACTTCAGAGTGTATCCACACAAGCCCTGCCGGGGTGTGTGTGTGTGTGTATCCCTGCGACCAGCTTCCAGCAGTGGAGGATCAGTGGACCAGATGTGTGTGATTTATGGAGTGACAGACGCTGTGGTGGAGAGGCCTTTAAAGTGTTCACCATTATTAGCCACAGATGGAGCAGGCATCCGGTGTGTGCACACCTCAGTCTGCTTTCTGGAGGTCCACTGACGTGTGCTGCTGATGACCGATTGATAATCCTGGATGTTTTCTTTGTTTGCTGTGGTGTTTGGCTGTTAATTTCTTTCCCTCTCCATCTGATGATATATAACATAAGTTGGATAATAAGTGATAATCCATATATGTTGCAAAGTAGGTTCTCACATCCACAACCAGTCAAAAGTTTGGAGACATTTACCCATCGGATCTGAAAGGAAAGTGTCTAAACCTCAGACTGGTACAGTGAATAAAATGACTAGAGGTACACACAGCAGTGTGAAGCAGCTTTTCTCTTGTATCCAGATGAATTTGCATTGTCATTTTAAGTTTTTAGATAGATAGATAGATAGATAGATAGATAGATAGATAGATAGATAGATAGATAGATAGATAGATAGATAGGTAGATAGATAGATAGATAGATAGGACTTTATTCATCCCTAAAAGGGAAATTCAAATAATCAAGCATTCATGGGAATTCATACGATATCATCGACTGACTTTGCAACAATAAATAATGGTAGAATGACTACCCCGCCATCTGCAGGGTGTAGTTCAGGAGGAAGGTTAGCAGTCAGCTTTAAAATCTTTTTCTGTAACTCTATTAATCCAGTCACATTATATTTTAGAATTTAATAAAGAATGATCATCAATAATAGTAATCTAACCAAGTATTTACAGCAGGGTGTGTGTTAGTAGAGTTAATAGAGAAGATCACATAAGTTACTGATGATGTCTTCGAGGTGATTAGGACTTAAGAAGTGTTAAATGAGTTAAATAAAGCGAGTAACAAAGATCAGCACTCCCTTTCTGCTAAATGTTCTGACAAACCTCTCATGTTTGTATAAACAAGTGTTTACAGTGAGCATCAGCAGCACTAACCGAGGTAAAGTGGAGTCCATGTTTAGTTTTGGCCATCATTGTTAATAAGGAGGTCTGAGTGTGTTCAGTGCTGCTGTAGGATGTGTGAAAGCTGCTCCACCTCACACAGCCTCCGAAGGAGAAAATTACACGCTAAACCATCAGCAGAACGGATAATGTCAGAGGTTGTTTGTATTATGGTCTTTTATCATTTAACCCAGGGGCTCGATGTGTGCTTCATGAGCCATTACTACCTAAACTACCACTAGTTAATGACTAAATTCTAAGTTGTCTGAGGTTATTCTCTCAAAGTAACTATTACATCAGCCAATTTATCATATGGAGCTGTGAAAAGGAAGAATAAAATCTTACTGTTCTCCAGTAAGTTCCAGTATACTTTTAAATGCCAGTGAGATGGCGCTTTCATTTGTGGAAGTCATATGTTTCCAAGGCAACACCGCTGCTGATCACACCAGCGTCGTCTTCTACCTGCATGTTCCAGTATACTCCTTTAAGTTCCATTTCTGCTTCGTAGCACTGTCATTTTGTCACTAGCTAACTGCAGCAAGTCCAGCTTTCCTCTAATACCAATAAAAACTATGATTTTACAAGTTTCAGTCCACTTAGTATATTCATATGTAGACTGATTAGTATATAAAAAAAGGAAAACTCAGCCTCAACCCATCTCATCCCCACACGTGACTCAGATGTACCCTACATATAAGACGTATCAATCACTAGCAAACTGAACACAACAGAGGTCTCACCACTAAAATTTGAAACTTGATTCTGATACAAAAGATGGTGCTTGATACTCAGTGATATTTCCTGTACTAGATAAAAGAAACCACATAGTTAAGACTATCAACATCTTATTAAAACAGTGTTTTCAACTCTTTGTTTAAAGAAGTATGAAGTTCACATAATGTATGAACCATGAACCTGCTCCATTAGAACAGACTCAGTCCTGGTAAGGTTTGCTGTGTCTCTATTTCCATTGCTGCTGGCAGGTAGGTCTGAGAGAAGGGAACTCTGTTGGTTCCTCTCTCAGTCTCAGCCTGGATGATAAGACACATAACAATTGTTTAATATGAACAAAATGTGGCAGCTTGATATTACTATGGAGGCTAACTATGGATGCTTAGCATAACATTTGACTTTTTATGTGACTTCAACAGTGGTAACCACAAACTTAAAAAAAACAAAACAAATAAACAAACACTATTTTTATGTGGCACAGTGGTCGAAAACACAAGCACGTTGTTTAATTAAACAACTGTAGATTGCAGAGAGAATAGCAAAGACACAGCCACCCACATAGTTAGCATGTTTTCTGTCATGCTGGACAGGGATAATTATATTCATTTTATGTTTGAATGGAAACTTGCTCACCTCTCAATACTCCACATATAATTCAGAGTAACAGTTTGGCCCACTTTAAACTACCCCTGGTCCACTTCTATGGATAATGCAGTTCTGCTTGAAGTTACATCAACAAACAACTCAAATGAAGCATTGCTTCAAAGTCCAAACAGCAATCTATTCATATTTTCTAACAGGACTGGCCTCAGAGAACTCAAGCACATGTGTTTCTCATGTAAACATCAGTAGCTCCTGTCCATGAACCGGCAGATGCAAAAGTGACCTTTTACGGTAGAATTTTTTTACCTTTTTTTAAATTTATTTATTTGTTTATTTATTTATTTATTTATTTATTTTTTTTACCAAATTGCTTAAAATCCTCATCACACCCCGTCTGCAGCCAAATAATCAAATACTCCAACAAAAACTAATATAATTGTGGTGAATGATGGGCAGGAGGTTAAAATGCCACCTTGGGAGTTTCACCCAAGGAAATCAACTGTACTCAGGATAGTTTAGAAAATATAAATACAAATTACACTGAAAAGAATTTACTGAAAAGAAATAAAAGAAACCAGCAAAAGAAAAAAGGGGAGGGGTGGCAGTTTGGTTTGCTAGTGCTAAAACAGGCTAAATAAATACAAAACAAATGTCAGCCCATCAGCAAACCACTTCTACCTGACAATGGAACCAGTTTGAACCAGTTTGTGCATGTCACATGCACACAGCCCACGTAAGGACACACGACCACAAACATGGTCTGTTCACCACCAGCCAATCTGATAAGGACAAGTAAAAGACTAGTCAGTCAAAATAGTCATAATTAAAAATGCTAAAATGGAATTAAAATAACCAAAAGACAAGCTGTCAACACAAGACAGATCTGGCACATCCAATGAAGAGACTGTCCCTTGCAAGACCATGTCAGGGCAGCACAAGGACACACAGACCAGGGACAGAACAGCAGTCTTGCACAGCTAGTTTCTAGTGGTGCTAGAGGAGGCGGCGGCTAGGTCCTCTGTGTCTGGGAGGTATGGAACAGTTTAAAAATGGAGACCCAGACTAACACCAGTCAGGCATTGCCAGCTACATACTATCAGCAGGGTTCTACATACATGCAGCATCTTTCTATCTCTCTGATGGCAGTTACTTATCATAATATACACATTTTAGAAACATACACTTTTTGACATGTTTGTGTTGCTGTGTACTCTTGCTGCAACCAGTTCATTATTTCCTGCTGAAGGAAGATAACTGGCAAGTTGCGGCATCAGAAAGTGTCAATAAAAAATGCCCAGGTGTTCTCTTGATTAAGCTTCAGTATGTGATGTTAGGAATATTAGAGTATTGAGTATTCTCATTATGAGAGAATCCTTATTTTTTATGTTGTATTGTTCTCCAAGTCAGCCTGTCCAGGGTGTACCTGGCCTCTTGCCCAATGATAGCTGGGATAGGTTCCAGCTTCCTGCGACCCTGAAATCAACAAGGCAGTTAAGAAAATGAATGGATGGATTAATGTTCTCCAAGTCCTTTAAAGCTGCCAAATTAGTCAGAATATAATGCACAGTGTTTCTTCAATCCATACAATTTGAATGTTAGCTGAAAAAAGAAGAACACTATGATGAGAATGAGAACAGATGCAATGGACTTCTTTTGGCTGTTAGCTGGCCATTTCAACATGGGGGCTTTGAGAATTCAGGGAACGAAACGGTGTGATTACAGCCCCTTCTGGTGCTCCAGTCCTGCTGACCACCATCTCAGACACACAAGACAAAGCATTTTCTTTCCATCTAGATCAGTGATCCTCACTGTTAATTAAAAGCCACACTCAGTATACCAAGACAAAAGGGAAGTTGTCACCCCCCAAACAAAGCGTTGCCATGCTACGTATCCTGCTACGTTGCCAAATCAATAACGTTCGGCTTTTTTGCAAGGAATGGTTATCCTAAATATTGCACGGAGTAATGGCGTTCTTATGAAACCGTATATGGTGAAAATACAATAATGCCTCCAGATTGTAGGCGTTTCTTTTTCATTATATATACAGAGCTACCGACGGAGCAGCTCTTTGGTGGAGTTCGCTGCAGCTGAAATCAGCCCAGCTGGCAACTCTGACAGGGTCAGTTAGGGCCGTTAGGACAGCAAAGTTTCTGCAAGCAGCCTGCAGAGAACTGCAGCGTTGAGGATCATTATGACTTGTTTAGATGCATTTTCAGAAAACCAGCGGGTGCTTCAGGAGCCGCAAGTCAAGAGTCAGTGAGCCGCATGCGATGAGGAACACTGATCTAGATGCTTCTGTGTTATATTTCCAGTCCAGACTGTTGCCCAGCTGAACTCTTTATAATTCTCCATTAACTGTTTGTTTGTTAGTTATAAATCCCGGTTGGTGTGGGGGTTTCGCCTGGAATTTATGGAGCTTCTCACGTAACGGACCAGCTGAATTGTATCAACAGAACTTGAGAAATCAAAGAACATGATCCTCAAAATGCTGTCTGATTGGGCCAGATTAGAGTGGGCTTTCTGAAGCAGGGAGAAGATGCATCTGCAACCCAATCCCATTCCGAAGACAAAACTATAATGTGTCTGTTGACTTGCTTATTGAGGTGAGTCAGAAAAAGTCTTTATAGGACTTTCATTATAACAAAATGTTGGATCGACTCGTCTACAGTAATTAATGATTTTTAATTTATTGATCCCAAATAAAAGAGATGAATATTCTGCATTTTACCCATCTCTACTACCGCATTTTGTCCCCTGAAAGCAGCTGAGTGGTTGAGAGGTGGTTGATGCTAGGGGCCTGAGTAGTTCAGCCATGCTGGTACACTAGGGACTTGAACCTCGGTCCCCCTAAGGGCACTTCAGTAACAACTTGGGCCAACACTAATGCAATGTTTTGTTTGTTGTTTTTTTTTTGTTTATTTGTTTAGTTTTTTTATGAACTCTGTTCTGACTCAGGCTAGTGTTGTAAAGGTACTGAAGAATCCAACATAGCTGTTCTGAGCATGTTTTCAGAACCATCGCGCTGACACCATCCATCAGCATCTGCAGTCTCATTCTGGTTCCATTTCTCCAGGTTTTTTTACCTGACTGGAGGAGTCAGACAGGCTAGAGGTTGGGGTAGAGGATGTCCCAGAATGTCCTGGTATTGAGGGAAATGCCAAGTCTCAGGGAAGCACATACTACTGCATTTTGTTAGCTAGAGTTCTCATGTTTCCCATAAAGACAGTTGGTAGAATGGTAGAATTTCCTCGACTCTGCTGTGCTCCTGCCTCACATTCTTTTCCCTTCTCTCTCTACTCTTTTGTGATTTGCTGTTTGTTGACCCATTAACTGGGTTTCAGAAATTATCAGTTATTCCTTCTGGAAACCAACGTTTCTTATGATGGACAATCAACACAACATGTCTTTGTCCAGTATACAAGCAGAAAAACACTTGTCTTGAAAACAGCTGACTGTAGTTTTAAAAAAAAATACTGTATATGGTCAGACTTGCAATTTGCTGCTACCTTACAATACATTTTATAGTTTTTGGCTGTGTATCTGAGCCTTCAACATTGTTTTTTTGTTTTTTTTAATCATCTAAATATGATGTCTTTTATAAACTACAGTTTTCAGCAGCTCTGTGTCGGTTTCTTCACTTTCCTTAAAGGTGGAGTATGTAAGATTTTCAATATTTTCAAAATAAATTAAATAAAAAAATAACTACAATCATAATTAGATAATTTTTTTAAACATGTAGGTTCCAGTTTGTCCATATTTGATGTGTTATTAAATTACAAGTTTAATTAATGACAAAGACCCTTTCTTAAAAGTTTGTCTACCAGTAAAAAAGAGTGTTTATTGTCATTTGTCATTAATTAAGCTTGTAACTTAATAACACATCAAATATTGACAGACTGGAACCTACATGTTCAAAAAAACTGCAGTTATTTTATTACACCTTTAAAGGTTGCTGATGCCGGATTAAATCGGGAATGAATGATAACGTGGAAACATTTTTCAAGAGTCTTAAAATGGTCTACTAGAGTCGTAATCTGTTGATCAATTACTCATCAGTTAGATGTCTACGTCTAGACTTTGAGATATCAGTCATGTCAAAGGACGATACAACCATCTACAGACATTGTAGCGATTACTTCAGCACAGTGAGCAATGCTTCACTGCTTGCCTTCATAGCAGTTTGAAACCTGTTGGGAATTAAACGTGTGCATCCTCACCTTGTAAGGTAAGACATGGAGAAGAGGATTAAAGCAACAGTGAACAGTGTGAGTAGGGTAGAGAAATCAAGGAGACGCTAATACTGACTGACACAGAGGGAGGTAACAGATGAACAAAGAAAGGAAAAGAATAAGCACATAGTCTTGTAGAACATTGAGACGCAGAGTGTGAGACTGTTAAAGACGCACACAGACAGAGGAAAGAGACAGATGAGGACTCAGACTGAGCTGACAGGTGTAATTGGAATCTAAATAGCAAAGAGTGACGTTGACTGACAGCAGCTTAAACCTCCCTGGTGCAGCCCCTCCCACACAGTCTGCCCTGCTTCCCCTCATACACAAAACTCCTTCCCAGTGAAAACAGCTAAAACAAAGAACAAAATGCATAAACTAGCTCCAGGCTTTGACCTTCGTCCTCCTCCACCTCACCCTTTGACCTTGCATTTGCATCTCACCCTGTGTCAGTTATAGATAGAAAGGATGTTTTGTGCATCGACTGAATTTCTCTGATCAGCTTAAGCAGAGGCATGTTTTTTAAACAGCTAAGTTGGGGGTTGCAGTGGGTTATTATTGGCATGCAATGGCAAAACAACTAAATAAATATTTTTTTTTCCACTTCTGTTCATTCAGGTCCTACCACAGTTGGAAAGTTATTGCTCTTAGCTAACTATCATCAGGAGATGCTGCAAGTTACACATTAGCCAACCATACGTGGGCGGATGAAAGGTGGTAAGTTTCTAGTGCTCTGTTAGCAGGGTAATAGAGGAAGACTGTTGCTATGGTAACAACTGTAACTGTAAAACACACATACTCACAAACACACAGTATTGGATCTAATTAGCCAGAGAGCTGACAATGAGATGCTAACGTTGGTAATAGCTAGATGCAAAAGAAACAGACGGTTTGGAATGGAAAGCATCATCTTGTTGATCCACCTCCTGTTTTTCCACTCATCTTCATCTCTCCCAATGGCTTCTTGTTCACTGTCTATGTGGTCCATTCAGTGTGGTAAACATGGATGCAATGAAAGCCTTTTACAAAGACTTAAAAGCTGGAATATTATTTGAGGATGTGTACTGATGTATGCCAGCACCACGGGAAAGCTGTGCACAGACTGCAGCTATTGTACATTAGCACTCTTGTAAAGTTCTTTAGTATTTATGAAGCAAATATCCTTGTGTAAAAAGACTAGACATTTTGAAACTACATTGTTTTTGCTTGTAAATCCTTAGAAGTGAAAACCAAAAGTAAAAAGCATCTGAGTAATAATGAATAAATATTAGAAATATGTCTTCACTAACATGGAGATAAAGCATGTAAGCCAGTGTCTTTATTAAATAATGTCCACTTTCATCAGACGTGTTCACAGATCAGCCATGTAGGCCAACATGAGTTATTATTGTTTTTTGGACATCTTTTTACAACCATATACCCAGAGAATGCTGAATATTTGTTTGTGTGATTAATTTGCAAACATTAAGAAGTTGGCTGAAGCTTTTATGGTATTGGCTAAATAATCACTCCCAAAAAAACAGATTTCTGATTTCTTTGATTAATTAATAAAATAAAAAATGATAAATATGACCCCTCCCGTTGGGAGCTTGCTCCTGGTAGAGTCACCCCTGTCGGGCCGGTTTCCAGAGCAGGTTCCAGACAAATATAGACTGCAGTGTGTTGGTACACTGTCAGGTGACAGCCCCTCCAGCCAGCTATCTAGCAGAGGACTAACAACCCACTCAGGCAAAACTTTCTGTTACAAACCCAGCCAGAACAAGAAACCAGACTGTCTAACTTGGTTAGTGGATTCCAGCTTGCCCCCAACCAATGAGTATGGATCAACCTTCACCACAGGACCCGTGTCAGTACATGGAATATCCAGACAGTCCTTTGCCCCGGAGCTGCCACCCTGCTGTCCCAAGAGCTGAGCCGCTATAACATTACGGGGCTCTGCAAAAGTTTGATGGCAAGGCGACGTTGAGTGGCTCACCCACATATTCAATCAGGTGTGGGAGACAAACAGGCTTACCATCAGCTGGACCAGAGGAGTCATTCTACCCATCTGTCAGGGTGACAGGCTGGTCTGCAACAACTAGAGAGGTATTACCCTTCTTTCCATCCCCAGCAAGCTCTTTACCGGGTGGTCCTCCAGCTATGAGAAGCAGCCGTCCCCATCAGACTGGCTTTATGCCAAATCGCTCCACAACTGATCACATTCCTGCCATCCATCTGCTAATAATGAAGCCTTGTAAATTTCAAAAAGATCGCCATCTCTACATCGGTTTCATAGATCTGAGGGCTGCCTTTGACACTGTCTGCCACACACTGTAGCGGAGAATCCTAAAGTCACTTGGAGCACCACCTATGATTGTTGACTTGCTTAAGCTGCTGGACAATAATGCAGAGACCCATGTCTGTATTAATGGCATAGAATCAAATTGCCAGAATAGATGGCTTTGATAGCAGGGTCCTCAGAACTATCGCAAACATCAGATGGCTCCAGAGGGTCTCCAATGAGGCAATCAGAGTTCACACTTGCAAGCCCAATGCATCTTGCCTGGCTGCACAACATAATATAGTAAAGATAGATTGATAGATATGTTAAAAAAATCTCCTCCTATCAAATTACAAAATTATTTGACAATGATGGAAAAAATGACAACACCGGCAATGGTTACCAGCAGGGACTACCGATTAAGCCACACCACCCCTCACCACACCACACTCTCACCAGACCATACAACACTGTACCACATCATGTCATATGTGATGATGATGTCAATACCACATCATACCATACCGTACTGTACCATGCCATACCACACCACACCCACACCAGTCCATACAACACCACACCATGCCAGACACACTTTATTCTTCTTTTCCTTGTCTATAAAGCTCTGAATGGTTTAGGAACAAAACACATTACAGACCTCTTGACCCAGTATGAAGCCACTAGACCTGTCATATCATCTGGATCCATACTTTTATGACTTATGAGTACATGGAAAAGCAGCATTTAATTTCTATGCTCCACATGTCTGAAATAAACTCCCACAAAGCCTCAGTTCACCTAGAACATCCAGGATTAAAACCCTCCGGTTCTCAGTTGTATTTCAATAGCTTTTACTTAAAAGTCCTAATTTACTGTGTTTGTTTAAATCTTGAATTTTACACTTAATCATGTTGTTAATACTGCTTTTATCTTTTGCCCTTTCTTTGTTTTTGATTTGAAGGGATGCTTCTTATGTTCTAATGTTTCAGTGTTCCTGTAAAGCACTTTGAATAACTACATTGCTCACTTATGCTATCCAAATAATCTTGCCTTTACTTGACTAAACTTTGCCTTTCCTTTGCTTTACTAATCCTGTTATAGATTAACATTCAAATCTGTTCACATTAATGCCTTATTAAGCATCTTTCCAGGTTCACTTAATCCAGCCAAAGGTACATTTCTTTGATGATGTCACATGATTTTAGGGTTGTTACAATAGCATTTAGTCATAGCCAAATTTTCTGCACAGTGAATGCCAGGTTACCTCATAAAGCCAAGGCCAGCAAGCTCATTTGTGGGCCCTGCATTTTGCACCGCAACAGCCAGCAGGACTTACAGCCCAGTGCAAAATTCAGCACTCCCGCAGTGGAGGCTCTGTTATGAATTATGTTGTCTAAACGGCCTCACCTCTGACATTTTCTTTCTTTAATCCTCACAAAGAAAAGTACCATCGCTCATTTTCTTGGAACAGTCTTCATACAGTAATAACCATAATTAACATGCCATTGTTGGTTATTTGGGTTTGATTGCCATGGCAACCGATTCACCTAAGCTTGTTGAAGGAGGCTTTTCTCCAGACCCCTAATCTGCTGCACAGTAATCTATGTGAAGGGTAGGGAGAATAAAAGAGAAAGAATGTATGAAGGAGGGCGAGGGCGTGACAGATAGGAAGAGAGTGAAAAAGCATGGTAAAAATGGAGGGAAAAAGAGGGAGGTGGCGTAAAAGAGAGAGGACAATAGCTGAAATGGAAAACTAAAGGGTAAACTGGGAAAGAAGGAGACATCCTTCACGGTTGATTCGCTGACATTAAAAAGATGCCTGCAGGGTGTGAACATTAGAAAAAGAGGATATATTAAGTGTGAAAAATCAAAAATGTGAATCTACTGTGAATAGCTGCTATATAAGCAGCAGGTCAGACACTGACATGTTGTTACTTCCTTTAAACTCGTCATTTACACTAAAAATGATTTAAATAGAAATAGAAAATAAAAAACAAATCAACAAAATTATTTAATTGGGTTGGTTAATTCAACAAACGGAGACAGTAAACTGGATTAAAAGGCACACTGACCTGGTAACTACTGCAGTTATTTTGCAGCTGAGCAGTTTCTCTGTTTACTTCAGTCTCAGTGATGAACTGAACTTACTACAACAAAATGGCATGCCAGCGCATTTATCCTCCTCTCAATGAGTCTAGTTTTTCTGCCCCCTGTCTAAAATGACATGTCCAAAATAAATTAATATATTATCACAGTTACAAGAGCTGTGGGTAAAATGTTCATCTCAAAGAATAGTTTTACTGTCTCAGAGTAAATGCACCTGGAACACTGCACAAAATGTAGATGCTGCATCCTGCTCAAAGAAAACCACATTACTGTCACTAAAACCCAGAGGAAAGCATTCAGATTAGTTTCAGACTTTGTGAAGTAGGTCTAAAAGAGTGAAACAGTTCTGGGAATGTATAAATACTCACATAAATGAGTAAACTAGTCCTACAAATTAGTAAAGTAGAATTTATATATAATATCTATCTATCTATCTATATCTATATATATATATATATATATATATATATATATATATAAAAATCTATCTACAATGTTCTTTAACTTCACCACACCCTCTGTAACTCTTTCTTTTTCAGTGAATCCCCTTTGACAGCATCCTGGCAGGGCTTCCATCTGTCATCTTAAAATGTGTGTGAGAACTGTTGTTTGTCTTGCTTCCACCTTCCACTGGTCAACATTGATTTTACACAGCAGTAAAATCTTGAAAGCAATGTGTAAAAGTCAGAGTTTGCTGCTCTCTCTGAGTGAG
The DNA here is from genome assembly GCF_933228915.1 of Telmatherina bonti. Taxonomy (NCBI): domain Eukaryota; kingdom Metazoa; phylum Chordata; class Actinopteri; order Atheriniformes; family Telmatherinidae; genus Telmatherina; species Telmatherina bonti. The sequence continues at coordinate 34,708,179 of NC_136613.1, read as the reverse complement.
GAAGGTATGGAGAGGCAGAAAAAGCAGGTCTGATGTGCTGGTCAAGTGCGTTTCCATTTTTGCATTTGTGTCTGAGCCCTGCAGCTGCCAGGGGAGTCAGATGGGCCGCAGGACGTTGTGAATAAATCATGAGCTTTCTGATCATTCCAAGATGAACATTTATCTTGCAAAGAAGGACTGAAAGAACAACACATACACCCCCTCTTCCCATCCTCTTCATCCTGTCAAATCTGTGTGTACTCGCTAATTCTCTTTTTCACACATGCAAGATCGCTTCGGCCTTGATCCATGCCAAACTCCAGCAGATTCCCCCCCCCGGCTCATTCCTGCTGGAACTCCTCCAACAAGACTGCTTGTATGGAGATAAGTGGGCATGAGGGGCAAAGGAAACTGACATAGCATCGGCCTTATTAGATAGTGATGTGCGGGTCAGTGAGGTGTGCAGGTCGCATGTAAATACAATCGCTGTAAGGATTTACTACAGCCGGAGGAGCTCTGCCTCGATGCACGGTCTTATACGGGTCCTTTTAACCTGAACAGCTTTCACAGCTTTTAGCTCGCAGCTGCATCTCAATATGCTTTTCTTATTTAATGTCTATGTTTGTTTTCACATAGAAAAAAGCAATGTGTCCAGAGTGTGTTTGCACTGAAACAAGCCACGGTTACCATGGTTTCAGAATCATTCCATAATAAAGCAGACTTTGACTGGATCATGTCAACAACTTGATTCATTTCTTTTTCAGCCATTCTGATGTAGATCTGCCGCTGTGTTTGGGATCATTGTCCGGTTGCATGAGACAGTTGCAGACAAGCTTTAGCTGCTGGACAGATGGATTCATTTTGACTCAACAAAACTTCAGTATCCAGCGGAGTTCATGATCCACTCAATAACAGCACGGTGTCCATGTCCTGCAGCTGCAGAGCAAGCAGATCATCAACGCTTCAACAGCAGCTAGACAGGGCAGAGAAAGCAACAGACCCAACTGGTATGTAAAGGTCTTCCGTAACTTTTTACCTTATGGCTGGCTGGATCTGTTCACTGTCATACAGGAAAGTGTGCAAAATCAATACTAGAAATGTAAAAACAACTAAAGACAAAATAGAGTTATATTAGTTCATCAGTTCATTGACAATTTATCCATCAATTGATGAAAAAGATACTCATCTGTGCGTTTTAAACCCATTTCTGCTGTGTTTCTTGATTCAGAGACGGTCTAAAAACCTGGACATGCATCTAGCAAACATCCACTTTTAATGTTTTATGTTGTTGTCTTTAAAGCCGTAAATACAACGCAGTGCACTCATTGCCAGCAGTGATGCTAAAAGCTCAGTATTTATTAAAGCAACTGTGCTGCGCAAGGAGGTTTCACGAAAAAGAAATGAGTACAAATTCCCTGCAGGAGCAGCTATCAGGATGCAGTATATCATTGTAAACCGCTCAAGTAATTAAAATTAACAAATATGCTGGCATTGATTAGAGCAGCTTCTAATTCCCTGCAGGCGAATAAAAAAGCTGCTTCTGCTTGGAGCCTTTTACCGCCGATATGTCTTGATTTGTGTCTCATAGTAGCGCTTGTGAATGCGCTGTGTGGCGGCAGTTAATGCAGGATACAAAATTTAGTGAAATTAATAGAATTGGCTAATCTTTCATGTGTAAATACGTTGATTTAAACATGAAACAAACAGCATGAATTGCATTTCACAAACACAAGGTTGAATGAGGGCATGTTAATTTGCCAGAGCTGAGCAATTAGGTGGAACACAACGCTAATTTCATCTCTCTGGTCCTTTGGGATATGATAATGGACTGCAGAGAAGCGGTACATGGGCAGGCACTACATGTCCATGCTTTCAAGTTACTTTTAATTATTCATTTTTTTATCGCGTCCAACTGATTGTTGGCCGACAGCCAGCTCCCCAACCAGAACTACCCGGCGACTAGACAAGGGATCGCTCCATCACACACAAACAGGCTTCCAGTGACTATGTTTCCATAAATTGGCTTTGTGTTTGTATGTCTCATACTGGTCACTTTGACCACCGGCCTGTTGTGAAGCAGGGGGGAGAGTTTCACCACAACGAGGCAGAGATGGAAGGATGAAAGCTAGCCAAAGGTCCGGTTCTCCTCACGACTCTATGTGACACAACCTTGTCCGACAAATAGTCCTGATGTTGGTGTTTTTGGCAGCACATCAAAAAATCTGGGTTTCTTTGCAAATCAGGAGGTGATGAAAACTGTCCTGAGTTAAAGTGCTTCTGAAAGCCAAGGCCAAGGGGTCGAAGTGCTGCGGATGATATAATTAAACCAGGTTCACACAGGTCTGAGCCCCAGGCTTTGGGTCAGCTTCCCATCACAGGGAATGTCTCTTTCCCGGGACCACAGAGCTGAGCCATGGCTCCAGAAAGTGCTCCCACCCCCCGGGCTTGCACGTTTCAGTTTAATCTCACCATTTTGGAGGGGGGGGGGGCACAAAATGTCATGCTCTGGCAGAGCAATGAGAGGAATTCTACAAGTAAGTGTTGTGAAATGTAGCAGGGGGATGTGAAGCAACCCCAGCTGGGAGGCTCTATGAAACCAGGACCCTGGGGCTGACCCTCTAACCTATGGCCATACAGATTAGTCCCAGGGGCCCGGAGATCAACGTGGACACTAAGCAGTGGGGCAAGCTTCTGTGGAACAGCATTTTATACAATTATACATGGAATAATTTTATACAATTGAGAAATCTTTGTTTGATTGTTTTATGAGGTGAATGAAATAAATTTTGCTCTCATAATGTTATCTGAAGAGGTGGGAGGGGTCTCTGTAGTTTAGGAAGGATATTATGAGTTACCAGGATAGTCATCAAAGCCAGAGAAACACATTCCTAGTGACAATGTCAGCAGTACATGCTTCAATCAGCAGGGTGTGAGGTTAAAAATCAAGCAGAAGTAAGTGACCTGTGACATCAGCTGTGAGTGCGACAGGCGGTCAGAGGCCTGGGGAGCAGATGGCACAGCAGACCGAGGCATAACTCAGGCAAGGAGGTAAGAAGAGCGAGCATGAAGAGGTAGAAGAGGCAGATGGTGGAAGTAGGCCTGATGTGAATGGATTGCAGGGTTTAGAAAAAGATCCCAGAAGTAGAAATGAAGGAAACAGTGGAAGGATGAGCTGATGAACTGGTTCAGCTGGGATTGACCCAGTACACTTCCCATACAGGGTAAAGACAGAAACAAATGATCCAGCAGTGGAAATGAAGAATTATATTCAGTGGTTCCTTTATTATATTCCCAAAAGCTGAAGACAGTTTAACTGGATATGTTTATGTAAAGCAGGGGGGGTTGACATGAGTCTGACACAACGAAGACCTTTATGAGCTGGTCGTGTTTTCTACCAGCTCGGCTGAGAGCGTAGATGTCCTCATACTGGCTCGGATGGTCCTCTTGTTACTGGAAGATTCCTCGAGGTGCATCAGAACTCATACCAGATAAAGTTGCTGCATTTGTAGGATGGAAACAGAATGATAAAGATGGAGACAAGAAAAGACGTGTTTGATTCATTCTGACATCATGACAGAAAGAAACACCAGCAGTGGGAACGATGGCCGGTTAGGGCCATGAAGGAAGCATGATCGCATGGAACTCCGTACCTTTCCCTCTTTCTTATCCTTTCTTCCTCCACAAATGTCCCCTCATGTTTCTGTGCTTGATCAGGTGCAGTGTGTGTTGACGAACAGCCTGTGAGTTTCTACCCGGATGCCAGCAGTGCTTTACATGATAACATTAAAAGCATTACAGCAGGATGCAGGAAGCATTAAAACAAACTTTAAAAAGAAATAAGAGAAATACAAAAAGAAACAGGATAATTTACATAGAATAAAAGTCACCGTGTGAGGAAAGTAAAATTCTGCCGCGTTGCGAAGCATCATGGAAGAAAAGTGAAGTGGTTTTTAGACTCGGGACACTGCAGGACAGCGACGGTTCCAGAAATGTACCTAATAAACGTACATTTGCCCGAGTACATTACACTAAAACAGAGGACTCATGTTTTTGAACATGATGCTGACAATCTTTGAACACGTGTCATTCATCAGCTTCGGTAACTAAATCGTTTGTGGACATTCGTTTTTAGAAATCAGGGTCAAAACTTTGGTTAACGGCTGAAAACAACAACTGTCCTGTTTAATTAGTGTTGAGCAGCTAATTGCGTTTGCTGTTTCTCAAACCTCATGAGGACCTAGTAGACAGAAAAGATTGAATTGGTTCTCTAATTCTCTAATCTCTCGTGCATTCTTTGGTTTCCACAGCGTCCAACGGTGTCACGGTGCACGCCGACGTTTTATAGTTGGAATAAATTGGTTCGATAGGAACACTGATCCTGTGGAGGAAAATCAGTTGGACCTCCCAGGGAAAAGTATGCAAAGGAACGTCCTCAGGACTAACTGATGCCCACCTGGTTTCCATTGATTTCCTTTTTCTGATACCTCTTCCCTTGTGGTGCCAGCCGGCATCAAACAAATAAGACCCAGTTATCTGTGTGGACAACACAGGAACAATATTTTTAGAGTTCATCTTGCTTTTACCGTAAGCGTGATGATGGGCATACTTTATGCAAACTACATCTGTCATTACCTCTACCCTTTGTCATTATCGCTGCAGCCTCTCCGCTCTCGCTCCTCAGCCATTAGCGGGCAGTTAGAGGAACGTTGTAAAATTGCTCATTAGAGGAGCAACATATGACCAGCAGTTTGTAAAAAAGCATCGGTTATTTTTTCCCCTTTTTTCATTGAAATCATTAATATTCACATTTATAAAAGCGAATAATCTGGCTATTTGTGGTCTGACAAGTGGCATTATTAAGTGATGATGAGATACAAAGGTCAGTGTGCATATGGCCGGCATCAAGTCGCTGAATGGTGAGGCAGTCAATTAAGGCAGTATTATGCAAAGCCTGTTTGTGCACCTTTTCACCACAATCCCCCGAGGGATGAACAGAAGTCATGTTGGCAAACAACAGGCTTCACCGTGCAGCTCAGACACAAAGGCAACACTGAATCCTGATGGACTGAAGAAAATAAGCATTCAAAGCAGAAATGACACAACGCATCTACAACCACAGCTGGGAGTCACCTGAAAACTTTACGGGTTCGTTAGCAGGCAGGGTCTGCTTGCTGGAGAAGATGGATACACACACACACACACACACACACACACACACACACACACATAGATGGGTGGACAGTTTGGTCCGTCTCCTGCGTTGGTTACAAACATAATTTGGTCTGTTTTCAAGGAGCTTCAGTAACTTGACGTAGAGAACGGAATACCTCCGGAAATCGAGGGGGCAGTGTGGAGTTAAATATTTCCACAACTACGGCATGGATTTCCCCGTTGAGCAGATTTTCCTGGTCTGACTGGCCTTCCCAAAGCAGAAATCGATTCATAGCTGTGGATCAGAGTTTTCATTATCATATTTGTAGTATTTTGTACTCATAATTACATACAGAACAGCTTTGTTTGTTTCTGCAAATCCCTTCCATAAATATTTTTACATTCATAGATATTCTCTGATTTGCATATAACTTTGTGTCCCATCTGGTTTTTCAATCAATAAAAAGTATTGTAAGAATTTCTGAAACCAAATCTGAATTGCAGATGAGATGGCTGAGGTCAGATGGAGCTGCTCATCTCATTCCCTGCTTCAGTCTGATGTTGTCTCCAGCCTCTGTGGGAGAAGTCCATTTTCCAAAACCCAAAAGTCTCGAGCATAGACTGTATATAAGAAGATGGGCGGAGCCTCCGTGACGTCACCCGTAGGTTTCTGAAGAGCTGGATCGAAGCTCGGTGGGCGGTTCCTACCATCACCATCTTGGCAGGGGCATGCGTGTCGTCACCCCAGGAAAATACAAATATGGGCAAAGAGGTGGAGCTGAGAGGGGGGCTGTGAGCGTCATGGTGGATGATTGACATCGAGCGAACTCCGAGCTTTCTGTAGCTAAAAGCTAACCGAGCTAACCCAGAGATAACAGGAGATAACAGGAGCTAACCAGCTAACAGAGGTAGGCAGGCTAAAGCTAAGTCACTGTAAACCGGCTAAAAACCGCAGTTGTTCTACATTCTTCTTACTTGAAGCGGGAGATCGGGTACCTGTCAATCAAAAGGACACGCCCCTAAATATGCCAAATTTAGAGAATAAATTACTTTTAAATGGGCGAGTTACAAACAAAATTAACTCCCCCCACAGTTGTCATGAAGGTAAACCTGACCTATTAAAGCTAAAATGGATTTTTGAACCAGGCTGTAAACATGTTTATTCCTGCTGTGAAGTTGATCTTTTTAACATGGGAGTCTATGGGGATTTGCTCTGTTTTTCAGCCCCTAGTGGATGAAAGGGGAACTGCAGTTTTATGGACTTCCGTATAGGTTTCACTTTAAACCGCCGGAGCTTGCCACTTGGTCTTGGCAGACAAACTTTTCCTGTTGTATTTGACCATTTCCAGGTGTTGCAGGTGTTTACATCCAGCTCATACCCGTTTAGCTGAAGTCTCAGCATTGGTGCGATGCAACGGACACACATTGACACTCACACAGCAATCCCTCTGTGATGTTCATGCACCAATTTCAGCTCCAACAGGAGAAGAAAAGATGTACGTCAGTTCCATTACATGCATGGATATAAGCAAGGCAAGCAACACCATTATCCCATCTTTATGATATTTTTTATTGCAGTGGAAAAGTTGATGTAGAGAGAGGTGGAGAGAAGGGATGAAGGCCTGCAGGAGACTGACAGGGAAGGAGGGCAAGACGTGATCGTCTCCAGAATTTCTTGCTATTTCTTCCCAAACTGTATCCTGTGTCACAATCAGCCTTGCTTCCTCCAGCATTGCTGCTTGCCACACCCCTAATCAGTTCACTGCTCTCACCTGCCTCTGCCACCTGTTCACAATCCCCATCAGTTCAGCCTGCGCATATATGCAGCCTCCACCATTCACTCACTGCCAGATTGTCATTGCTCTCATGCCTGACCTTCCAGCACTCCGACCGCAATTGCCTGCCCGTTACCGACCTGATCTGTCCCCGACTTCCGCTTCCTGCCTTGCCCTTGGAGCCTGCTCCCCAGTGGTTACTGGGTTTCTGTCCTGGAGGACCCCCAACCGTGAGTTGTGGATCTTCACTCACCTTGTTGTGCTAGGTGTCCACTCTGTCGGCCCAGAGGAAAGTTACTCTGCCCTGCTCTGCTCTACTCATTGGGAACCAGAGTTCAACTCCAGCACCGAACCTCACCAAGTGGCTGAAATAAAAACTGTTAATCTGCCCAGATCTCTTGTGCTGCTTTTGGGTCCTTTCTCCGATCATTTCATCCTGTGCATGTTTCAGATTATCACTGCATGCAACTTGTTTACAAATCGTCTGCTCTGTCCCGTCTCCGGCCATTATCTGGACGTGGTTTTTGGCAGGATGAAGACCCCAACATGTTCGCTCTGGCTAACCTGGACAAGGCGCTCCCTTTGCCTTGTCACAGGGCTGAAAAGTGCATGTATTTGCACGTCTCTGTTTGCTTGTCTGTGAATGGATATAAGCAAGGCAAGCAACATCATTATCCCATCTTTATGATATTTTTTATTGCTGTGGAAAAGTTGACGTAGAGAGAGGTGGAGATAAGGGATGAAGGCCTGCAGGAGACTGACAGGGAAGGAGGGCAAGACAAACACAGCCATTTCTCATCTCACACATAATCCCTGGAACATGAGATGATAATAAAAAAGATGCAGGCAGAGAGCCTGGAATGGAAATGACAGCCGATAAACAGGCTAGGCTGCTGCCTCCATTAGCCGTCATTACACTGCCCACCAAGGGATAGGATTCGCTTTTCAATACCGCACACATCCCTGGAGGATAAATAGGCCAGAATTATGAGAGATATCTCATAAATAGAAGTGTCGTATCTGTCCAGCCTCTGTCTGGAGGGGATTTCTGATTCCTGTGTCTGGTCATTTGCAAGCACGTCGCTAAATGGTCTCTTTCTTCCCGATTTCTCTCCCTTTAATTTGACTCTTCTTTTTCACATTGATTGAACAGATAGTGGAGCCGTGTTGCTGTGGAAATGTTGAAGTTAAAGTAAAATAAGAGAAACTTTTCAGAAACTTTTCTGAACTAATACATTTAGTCCTGTTATCTGTTGCACAGTTGTGATGGGAAACCTTACAGCAGTGTGTAAATTCAACTTTATTTATAAGCCATCAAATCACGACAATGCCATCTCAAGACACTTTACAGACAGAGAAGAAAACATAATGAAAGCCAATTCATAACAGCCTATATAAGGAAACCAACAGATTGAGTTGGAGGTCCAAATCCAACAGTCTGAGGATGAAAAGATAGAACAGCTGTTAACCAGCTGACTTCATGATATTTTGCGAATGTGGATAGAAAAGATAGAAATTGACTTAAGTTTCTCCTGAATCCCACACAAAACCATCAAAACAATGGCTGTGTGTAAAACTGTTATGTTTATATGTATGACATCATCATGACTTTACATACCTCCGTTGTGTAATTCACTGGTAAATAAATGACATGGTTGTATTTGAGGATGTATTTGCCTTATGTTTTGACCTGGAAGAAATAAATTATTTTCCTGTGATGCCGTAAAACTGACCAGCGTCCCTGTTGTCTTCAGGTGACATCTGGAAGACAAACCAACAGACCGACGGCTCTGCTTCTTGATCGTAGTTACGTGCTTTAACAGGTGCTTTGATAAACTGAGAGTCTGCACATTCCCAGGAGCTGCTGTGCTGCTTAAAGCACAACTCAGCAGCTCAAAATACTCCACACACCAACTGAAAGACATCTGCAGAGATTTCTGATGGTGGGCAAGAAACTGACCAAGTATGAAAATAATGCAACGATTTCAGATGAAAACGGATAATCAGTCTAAGGAAGAGCAGAGTTCCTTGAAATCCATTCACATCTTCACCCAGGAAAAAATATGAGTGTCAAAATTTCTTTTAATTTCAATTAGAAAAGTTTGTAATATGTTGTAATATGTTTAGCTGTTCCACAGACATAACAGCACTGTCCTTAAACTCTCAATCTCTCTGCGAATCATAGGTTGGATGTTATTTAACAGCATCGGTGAGACCATTTCTTCTCTGATTACAGTCTGGTAAAATACAAACCATTCCCACTGATCTGCCAATAAATGTCCGACAAGCTTGTTCTTTCTCTTTGAATACCTTTTCTTAACATTTAATCAGAAATCTGATGGCAGATCAGCTTTTCTCACAGCATTAACAGCTAATGTCCTCTTACAAACGGCAGTCTGCTTCGGTGGCAGCTTCTCCGTCAGCTTTACAAAAAGGTAACTTTCTCACCATTTCCTGGTCAGGACTATCTCTTTATCCTTCTTCTTTCCCCTCACACTGGATGTCGGGCCACTACCGTCCACGGCATTGATGCCGGCGCTGCAGACGACCCAGTGTCAGCCTGTGAGAATCTGTAACACTGAGTCTTTATAATGCAGCTGCGACTGTGGATGCTAACCCTGCTGCTAACTACATGACATGGCCCTAAGCTGCGATTAAAGGTTATTTATATTGAGTCATTTTTTAATTCTACTAAATGTGGTGTTGGGTCCTGATGAGACAAGTTTAGCCCATTTATGCTTGACGTAAAAGACAGAGATAGGGGGACAGTTTTGTCTGCTTCCTGTATCGGCTACACATTTTAAGGTTTAGCTAGCTGCTAGCTGAAGCAGAAAATGGAGCGATACCATCGGAAACTGTGGGGCAAGGTTGAATTGTGTAGCTGACAGACAACCAGGAAAAGAACAAATGAGAGACGAAGAACCGGAAGAAGACGACCAAATAAAAAAATGCTTTGCGGTTTTGCTTTTCTTCTTCTGGTGTTTTCAGACGGTTGTAAACAACTTTATAGCGGCAAATTACCGCCACCAACCGGTGTTGAAATGCAGAAGTGAACGCTGAATAATACTGCTTACTGGTAGATGAACAGACAACAACCATGGCAATGTATGAGGAGGTGACGTTTGATGTGAAACATACATCATGATTTATGAACTTAAGGGAGCAGAAACAGACGAACCCCAACTTTGACAAGATTTTCCTTTTATCAGCAAAGAGAACAAAAGTACTCCCAGAAGGCTGCGTATAATCCAGAACAACACCATCCTGTTCCAATAAATAAATTAACTAAATCTAATTAAATTAAATTAAATGAAGAAGAACAAAAACTAAGATTAGCCTCAAAGCTAGTTTGTGTTTCTGTGTTTGGTAAAGACAGAAAGACACAGACTGTAAATCTTGCTGTAAAGAGATGGAAGTGCTCTGATTTTACTGACTGTCCATGAAAGCGAGCAGACAGTTGGACTTTCTGGCTCATCTCACTCTGGAAACAGAAAAGATCTGTGGATTCTGCTTTGCTGTGAATGAAAAGTCTGGATTCGCTTGGAAAAAGTTGTCTTTAGTTTTTTCTTTCCAGTGTGTCGGTGCTTCTCCTCCCAGATTCTCCAAAGCTGCCGTGGTCATTATCTGCAGAAGACAGAAAGCAAACACAAAGGCCAGATTGTCATCGACCATTGCTACCAGACAGCGGCTTTCAGAGCTCAGCTGAGGATGAGGAGCGGTGAGGATGAAGAACAACAAGGATGCAAAGCTAAATCTGGGATGAAGTAAAACCAAAACGGAGGAAATTTTACATGCTTCTCTGGTCAGAATTGTTGACCATGAACGAGAAACAGCCCGTTTACCAACTTTCCTCTGTGGCTGTGAATGATAGCGAGCTGTGTTTCTGTCATCGTCTGGACGGCACGTTGGGGAGTGTGGCTGGTCGAGCTGGGGCCAAATAACAAAACAAACCAAAAAAACGCAGAAAAAGAAACAAGACAAGCATGCACACATCAGCACCTGCCCACACGGACACTTAGAAAGACTCCCGATTCCCAAAGAAGACACCCAAACAAACACATTTACTTTCATGTTTCTGCACAAAGAGTGTGTGTGGCGTCTGTCAGCCTGCAGCCGAGCCGGCCCAGTGTGCTCAGCGGTGTGAAACCAGGACGGCCTGAACCACTTCACTCTCTGTTTGCTGAACTTATCTGTGAGGAGCTGGGTCACAAAGGGTCACATCTTTTATTTGCCATGCTGATAGACCGCATAATGAAAATAAAAAAAAAACCCAGAGGAGAAGGAGGAGTGTTTGATCTGAGTGTGTGTCGCTCTGCACTGTCGACTGACGCCCAGCAGCTGAGAGCTTGTTGCTATGCAGCTCGTTCTTTCTGCAGCTCCTTTCAGATCCAGAGAACAATGCAATCATTAATACATTCCTGATTAAAACCAGATTATTTAAAAGGAAATAATCCCTTAATTTGACCCCAGAAACACAGATAGTTAAAAAACTTCATAATAAATTCCTGTCAGAGAATTTATAATGATGCAAGTATGTAACGTTTGCATCATGTAAACCAGCTTTTTGGCACCCTGGATGCCAGGATTCCCAGCTGTCTTGTTAAACTGCGGAGGAAAAACAGGAATAGCTGTAATCTCCAAGAGGGAAGATGAGTCTCACTCTTTAAAGAAACTCAGTAATATCACATCGTTTATCTGTACTTCTGAAATATGAACATATACATGCTGAAACTGTCGAATTACATCAAACTTCCACATTTTTTTAAAAGTAGAGCTTCTCAATATGTTGTCTGAGCGTTGTTGTTGCAGGGTATGCGTGTATAATCATCACATTGTTGCATTGTTGGAGGCAAATGAACTTAACATGTTTTCATCTGTTCCAAGTGAATCTGACACACAGGTCTGTGTATTCCTATGTGCTGAACTTCATAATAATACAGGATATTAGAGTTTTATCACTTTTATTCCCAATATTGTGCAGTACTATTTTAAAAATTTATTTCACATAAAGGTTTTAACACACTTTCAAAGCCGTCGTTGTTCCACTGAAATGTCTTCTTCTGTAAAGGAAAATAGTTCAACTTCGGAGAAACGGCGTAAAATGTGTGTATACTGCTGATGTTGCTGCTGCTCTTCGTTTTATTCATGCAGAAAATCCCATCAACACTGTTGTAATCTGTAGACAAGCAGAGTGGACCTACAACGAAGGTGGATGGCCCATTACCCCACCAGCTTGTCTGTCTCCAGACCCCGGCAGCCCACTGCTCCGTAATATAAGTACAGATGGGGAAAGTTTAGAGGCCAATCGGGATCAATAAAGAGTTTGTTATTTCTGTAAGTGACTGAATGATGAGGATGAGTTCAGGTTGATCTGAGCTCATCTGTCTCGCTCATCTGTCTTCTCTCTCCTCTCAGCATTTCGCTTTTCACTCTCTGTCTACTGATATTTGTGTTGGATTCGCTGTGGTCTGCCTATGGGGTCTATATGAGTCCTCTACAGACGGCATTCTCTTCAGTCGGTATCTGGCCAGCCTCCTCCAACCTTTCCTTCAGTCTGCTCCTCCACATGGTCCAAAGTTTGCTGGATTTAAAAAGACATTGATTATGTTATTCATTTGATCAATGCTGAATCTGCAGCCAGGAGTGTTTCTGGTGGTTTATGAATAAAAGGAGTGCAGCGATGTGTAGCTTCAGGTTTAGGCAAACTGTCAGTCAACACTTCTGATTTTAGCTGAGATTGCAGCTTTTCCTCATGGAGCGATCGAGCTGACTAGACGCCTCTTTCACATGCAGCTTGTTTAGGAATTTATGTGTAACAAACTCTGAAGCTAGAGAACATGGTTCCAATGAATGAAACAGGATTTGGTTTGTCAAATCAGCAGCTAGTGACCCCTGTCCTCCAGCTGCTCCTGCAGCGCTGGTGCCAGTGGAAGCTCCAAACTTACAATCTGAGATGGAAAAAGGATTTAATCAAAGCCAAACTCTCATTTTATTCATTTATTTCACCATGAGGAACCAGTCAGTGGTAGTTATGAGGGAGTCGGTGTGTCGACTTCCAGCTGTGGCTGGAAATGACCTCTGGAATTGAAGAAGCCTCTGACTGAACATGCATGGGGAAGAGCAACATATTCCTGCTAACAGAGGAAGATGGATGTGTAGAAATCTTTATTGAAATACAAGATTGTTTTTTACTTCCTGCATTTTGTCCAAAGTTCATTTTTATCAAATCAAATCAAACTTTATTTCTATTGCACTTTTCGTGCTTAAAAAAAACAATACAAAGGACTTTACATAATAAAACAATTTACATCAAATAGAGAAAACACACACACACATACATCCACAGTCCCCTTACACCCACCCAACCACCCTCTCCCGTGCCCTATTAGCCCCTATGGCCAGGTACATGTGCACCAGATAAGGAAACGATATCCTCAGGGTGCCTCTACACAAAGGGCTACGCCCACCCACGACCACCCGGGCCGTCAACGGTATGTATGTCTCAGTCTGCTCAGATTTTATTTTCTACTGCATTTTTCTCTTTCACAGAAAATTTAGTGGACAGTGATTTCACACGGCCCCCGGGAGACGGTGTGTATTCGCCAGGTCTGTTTTCATTAGATTTTAACATTGTTGATGTGTCTTTAAAGATACACACATCTCAGGTATGTGAATATGTGTAAAACTGCTGATCTGAGGCTTGCTGTGAGAGATCACAGGTGGAGAGGTGGGATGACCTGGAGGAGCTCAGAGAAGACTTGCTGATCTTTCACACTGAAAGAGCAGGTGGTTTGAGGAAGTTAGAAGTGCTCAGTCAGCTGGATGGAGGTGGTACGGTGCTGAAGAGACAACCCAGCCAGCTGGTCCACGAGCAGCTGGGTCTACGGAGACGGGCCCAGACTGTGGGTTTAATGCCCCTGTGACGTCTTCTCATAACTTATTTGAACAAAAATGCAGCATGATGCTTATGTTTAAGAACCTCTGACTACTGGCTTTGCAGAATTACTTATTTTATGGACCAAGTCCCAAAATGTGGAACAATCAGTGTTTTCAGAATTGTGCACACATTTAAAGCACAGCAGTTGCTGATGACATGTTCATTAGCTGTTTTCTATAATGTAGCAGAGATATAAACTAGCATTTCTAGTTCATCCATGCTAGGCGAAATTTCCTTCCATTTTGGTCAAAAAGAGGAAAAAAACACTGGTTCTTGAGTAACAGCAAATGTGTAGCTCATTAAATCCCCTCTGCAGTTGTTTTTATTTACTAAAATCAGCCTCGTTTCCAACCTGCAGAAGCACAGGCTGATACTTGGCTGTAACAATGGCCACAGTGTGTTGATTCTTTTAGAAGTGCCTGTTTACATTTTACATGGATGCTTTAAAACTGGCCGACAAAAAGATTAGCTGACTGTATCCATCTGCAAAAATGGCTTCTCCGTCATTCTGTGTGTGTATTATAGTGTTATACAGATTCTAAGGATAACACTCTATATTTTTGATGCTACACATTACTGTATCGATGAATGCCACTCCATCACTCCATCACACACAGTGGTAGAAAATACAAGCACAATGAATAACTAGACATTAGTAAATTGTGGCGAGAGGAGTGAAGATACATCCAGCCACAGAGCTAACATGGAAACTGTAATTATTTTCTGCTTGAACGGAAACTTGCTGCAATCTTAATACTACATATGTAATTCAGAGAGACAGTTTGGTCCGGTTTAAAGCTGGGCTAGTTAATGCGAGGAAGCTTTTAAGATGCGAAAGTGGCGCCCTGTCTTGGCTCCTCCCCTTGTATTGGCTCCTCCCTTTGTTTTTGCCCCTCCCCTTGTATTGGCTCCTCCCCCTCTGGTTTTGCTCCTTGCGTGATCCAAGGCTTTTTCTTAACTCCGCCAAGGAGCTTATGTTTTTACCGGCATTTATCTGTTTGTGTTCAAGATAAGTCAAAAAGTTATGGACGGATTTTCATTAAATTTTCAAGAGTTGTTGGAAATATGAAAAAGGAAGAACTGATTTAATTTGGTGGTGATCCAGATCACCGTTTGGATCCAGAAATTTTTAAAGGCCACGGCGGAGGTTTGCGCTTTCCAAGTGTTTTTCAGGTTCGCAGCTTTTTCCACCAACGATTTTCTCTTTCTCGGCTGTTTAGCAGGAGGAGGCAAATAAACCAAGCCGGGTCGGAAAATCCTTCCTGCATTTTCTCAGCCATGTTTGCCTTCCGAGTTTCTTCTTCACTACTTTGTATTTTCATCCTAAGACGCTGTTTATATGCAGGGTGTGGCTATCAGGTATGTTCTGCTGGAGGGGGAGGAGGGGAGCCGGGAGAAGAAGCTTATAAATTATAAGAAATGAACAACTCCATTTGGGTCGGAACTGATTTATCAGAGTTTTTACAGATTTACAGTAAACTGAGGGGTCTAACTATATTTCTTATTGTTCATGATTACAGAATGTATAGACTACTATCAGGATGAGGAACCACTTCACCCAGAGGAACATGTCTCTCAGCAACATTACCTACTGGAGATTTAGACAAACCCTCGTCCACTTCCATGGATATTGTGGTTCTGATTGAAGTTGTGTCAACAACAGCACTTCAACTGAAGCATCGCTTCAGTGTTCACAGTGATCATTTCAGGTTTTCTGAAATTGCGTCTCCAGTTTAGAGAATGAGTCCTTCCTTCAGTGGCCGCTGTAGGGAAGGGGCTGCCTGCTGCAGTGCCCATTTATCTAGTCAGATACTAACTCACATCAGTTAGTATCTTAGCATGATTTTTTACAACACTGATGTAGACTAGTTTAAGGATGGAGGGGAGGTTAGATCAAAATCCTAAAATTCCTGAGTTGTCCGATTCTGACAGCAGGGATCTTAACTTTCCTGGTTGTAAGTTCTGCCTTTCGCCGGTTTCAGCTGTTCTGATTCAATAGAATGAGGATGACAATATGGAGATGAAACTCCTCACACCGCATCGTCTGTCGAACTGTAAACAGGCAAAATGATTGATAAATGCTCACCTGTCTGTTAACGTTCATATTTCCCTTCAAGGTTTCAGGAAACTAAAACACACAATCAGAAACCTTTATGTCTGTTCCTAAGAGGAATATTTTCTAGTCTGCCTCGTCAGACATCCTTTCCACTCAGTTACAGATAAACATTTATTGTAAGAGCAGCAAACCAGCGGTTCTCTGGGCACCTCAGTGGGACACTTTTATTTCCACCGGTGTCAGACTCAAATCTACATGTGTGGACTGATGTCTGCATTCAGGTGAAAAGTAATGTAACAATTGATCTGGCCAGATCTGTTCCATGGTAATTCATGTGTCCACGCTGTCCTAAGGTTTCTCCTTCAGAGAGTTAGCAGCGATATCTGCTCGTCTGAAGGCATTTCGAATGGCTTGACTAAAAGATGCACAGATTGATTGATTTTGATTATTTTATTGTCTTGCACAGAAGTTCCCAGTCCAGGTGGGCTTACAAGACACCATGCATTAAGTCTAGACACTTTAAAGATAGAAAACGGGAACAAGTCTTGTCGTATCCATCAATCTATACAACAACAACAAAAGTCTCAATATACATTATATAATGTTTAAGTCTGCATAATCATGTTTTTGTTCACATAATCTACCTAAAATATTAATTTACTCCTTGAACAACCAAATCAACTAATACTGGACACATTTCTTCATGTCTTCATTTGAACTGTGTTAAGCAGGTGTACCCTTCTACCTGCTGGCTTCAATCACTAGGGGCAACGTACCGCATCTTCATTGTGCACACATTGACCTCTGACCTCTCCCTGAACACAGCATTAGATCTGGTTCTGTATATTAGTCATCTTTTATTGGGATGTAGCTTCAGAGTTCAGGTTTCCTCCAGACCTCCTCCTCCTCCTGTTCTTTCTTGTGAAGCTAAAATAACTTGTTTTACATTCGGTCTTCCATGGATTATGACTGAAAATATCAGACAGAGAAAAAGTAAAGTGGTTGATCAGGTGACGGGTTGATAGTCTGAGCTAAACCTGCTGAACGTGGTGAACTCATCTCTTCCTGAACAACGGCAGCAGCTAAGTGACCATTTCTGTGATTAATGCCATACTTAGAAGTGTGTATGCCTTCTTTCAGAGATAATAATGTTCTGCTTTTTACCGGTCGAGGAGAAACTCAGTTTGGAGAAACTCACGTGTTCGATTGAGGCTTTAATGACTGACAGTTAATGACAGTTTAACATGTAATAATGTGTGACATACGCAGCGGTCGAGCAGCACATACAGCGTGTTATTATTCTTCTCACTACTTTCTGCAGCTTCCTTCAGGGCATTCTCAGCCTCTCTACCCATCGCCTCAGCCATCATGTTGCTGTATCTCCTTGTGTGAACCGTAACAGCAGCAGCGGCGCTAACGCTAGCCAACCGAAGCCCTAACTTCTACACTCAGCCTGATACGGATCTACTGAAAGCTCCGCCATTGACTGCTTGGCCAAATCCATCAGCCCAGGCTGGAGATCGGCCGTACATGCTGCACTGATAAGATGTTCTCTGTGGTGAAGGCCCAGTGCTGAGCTACATCCGCCACCAGAAACTGGATGTCTGTCTGCGGCACTTAGCAGCTTATAGCGCTGCTGATGGACGGAAACCATTAGAAGAATACTTGTGGTTCTGGCTGGCTTTGCTTCACTGCAGGAGCCACGCTGGGACTTTTATCTTATTGAGACTCTGGATTTCTTTTAATTCTCTCTGATTATTTGTGGAAGGACTGAGAGCTAAATTGGATGGCTGCCCTTGATCACTGCTGTTGTCTTAGTCTCTTCTATCTGTTGTCCAGGAAGTCCCTCGGAACATTTCCGAGCACGTAGGAGATGTTTTTTTCAGATTAACTCTCAGAACCGGGTTTATTTTAAAAAGAATGTGTTTTCTGTGGGTTTGCAAAGTCAGCTGAAGCCCTAATGCTGCAAAAACTGGAGAGCACTCAAGGACAGGTAGCCGAGAATAGTGTGTGTTCTCTGAAGTCAAGCTTCTCCAGATGGCGGGGGTCAGGGAAACAGGGCCTGCTGGGAGTTGAATCCAGAGGCGTGATTAAACACCGGCCCCACCTGGTCACGTCAAGGAGCCTCGCTGCAACTTCTGCTCCATGGACTAGACTTGTTATACTTGCATGGACAGAGTCAGACTAGAAAACTACACCTCCAGCTGGTGTTCATCTGTCCTCAGGGGCCACTGCCCTGCATGCTGCCGAGATGTCCCGACTCTAACAGGTCCGAATGAAATGAATGATCATTAGCAGGCTTACAAAGGACCTGATGAGCATTTCAGGTGATACGAATGAAAACATGGAGATCAGTGGTCCCTGGGTACCAAGACTGAGAAACTCTGCCTCAAACTGCCCTGAACAAGGATTTGGTTGGTGGAAAGGAAGATCCAGTGCCAAGGTTGGGCCAGACTGTGTTCAGAGCACGTCCAACACCAGAAATAAAGCATTAGAAGAACAGCAAGGCTCTCGTAAAGAAGCTTTCTCTGACTCCGCAGGGCTACAGTGGACTCCTGCTGGGTCTGAACAGGCGCGGCAGCATGAAGAGAAGACGTAGATTCTCCTTCTCAACACTTTGATCCAGGATATATCTCACTTCTGTATCTCCGCCCTCCACAGGAACCCCAGATCTGCACTGTCACGGTGGAGACTGGAAATAAACATCCTCGCTCTCCTGGCATCTGCTCAAAGATGAGAAATTATTCAGCTGCTCATATATCTTTCAGTCCCAAACTGAATGAAGTGGTGGTGTTTTTATGTGCTGAGGCACCTCCGCCGGAGGATTTTCCCTCCCCTGCCTCCCTGCTGTGCTTCTTTGTGGGAAACTACGCCTCCTCACATTCTCCCTCTGTTACAATCTGGTTTATTTAATAATTCACCAGGCAGTCTACCTGTGGTGAGGTTTGTGGACAAACTGCAGCTAAACTGAGGAATAAACAGAAATAGATTGTACCAGTGGGAGGCTGAGAAGTGTTTTTATCACTGAATCTCAGTTTTCATGTGTGCAACGCTTCATCTGGAGCATCACGAGACGGAGTACAGCACAAATGAAGCTCCCAGTATCTCTCCCAGTAAACCACACTGCTGGCTTACATCTCCTCTCCTGACTGATGGATCTTCAATGCAGATGAGCTCAGACTGAGTGGGAGTTTTATCTACCTGTGGAAACTCCAGGACAGGTGTGGGAAAAGGATCCATGTGAGACCATGTGAGTTTCAGCCTAGAAGTGACTGAACTGGTGCAACAGAATCAAACATGTGCTGCGTTCAGGGAACAGTCTACACCTGAGGACAGAATCAGGATCCCTGACAAACAGAAAGAGCTCAGAGCTGCTCAGCAAAGCCCGTTAAGTCTGACGGGAGGGAGCTCAGCGCGATGAAACACCTCTAAGTCTGTAAACTGGTGAGTGTGAATATTAGGATTGGCCTTTTGACATCAGTATTGACTGTTCGCTCAGATAGCAAGCCCACGGGATGCTGGGAAAAAAGAAGAGAAGGATGTGTGTGAAGCGTACCGGTGGGCCGGGCAGACCTGCCGTTAAACGTGTCACACACCTGAGACGTCAACAGCAGCATCATCTCTCCTTTCCCATCAACCAGTGAATCGTTCTCTGGTGTTCCAGTTGGTCCCTTCTGGGCCAGTTAAACTGATTTAATCTCTCCAGTTCCTAAACGTTGCTGGTCCAACGTTTGGACTCTCAGTTTAAAGACTGAAGCTGTGTGTTACATGTGGCCAAGCTGAGCTGCTAAATGCTCATGCAATCACCATTAATGTTTCAGACCAGACCAGTAGATCAGACCAGAGTTAAAGGGGTTGGCTTCGTGTTTGAGGCTGCTTGCCTGCGCTAAAGAGTCGAAGACGTGCTGCACTGTGCTAACCTCCTTTACTCCAGTCTGTCAGTCGACTCTTCATCACTTCAGCCTGTTCAGAACTCAGCTGCTCACATGTTGGGTGGGGGACGATCACATGACCTCTGCTGCTGCTCTTCACTGACTTCCTGTTGCTTTTAGGAAATACTTTCAGATTTATTCCCTGTTTTTGTGTCCATCAGACTGGAGAGAGCTGCAACACCAACATGTTCCAGATCTGCAGGAAACAGCTCCATCTGCATGAAGTAAACACAGAAAACAACGAGAAAAGCACCCAGAGCAGACACCTCCAACAAGCACAATGATAGAGAACCCTTTAAAAAGTCCCTGAAATTTAATCAGTTCTTCCTTTTCACATTTCCAACAAGTCCTGAACATCACATGAAAATCTGTTCATAGTTTTTTTTAGTTAACTTCACCACAAACAGACAAACAGATTATTTCATGTTTATTATTTATTATCAAGCACTTATTTGATTTTTATCCTACTTTTTGTTAACTTTCCGTATATTTAACTGTATTTATTTATATGTATAGAAGCAGTTATTTAATAACTGATATGGATTATCTGGTTTTGGGGAACTGGGCTCACTGGACAGGTCCAGAATGAATGTTGGTTTTGACACAATTATAGTTGATATATTTTGATGGCATCTTCTCTTAATCTGATTTCCATAAACCTTTGATGTGGACATGCAAAGCAGTGATATTTAAACCAACTAGTGGCTCAGTCTGGCTCTGAAGATCATCTGGAAATAAGGAGATATTAAATATGCTAACAATAAGGAGAATCACACAACATTCAGTAGTAACAGTAATAATCCTTATAGAGAACTTAAGATTACATGTGTTATGTTTAATATAATGGACATTAATAGTTTGTGCTTCATGTGGCTGTGTGCACACTGACTTGCATAAAGAGACACCATGCTTTTTCCCAGCTGCACGTTGGGTGGACTGATGCTCAAACAGCTGGATAGTTATCAGTCTAACTCACAGTCTCGTACTCTTGCTGACCATCTCTGGATGCTCTGAACTACATAGAGTTTATCTGTCTAACCAAATGTCCAGATATGCTTTCTGTGCAATGTCTTCTCTCAAATAATGTGCAGATTCTGCCCCACCAATCAGCAGTCTGCAGCTCCTTACGGCCCTTCCCAGCAGCCATGTGTGAGCCAGTATGGAGTCAGATCAGCAGGGTGGTCTTACAACCCAGAAGCTAAAGCTGATCCGGTTCCTTCTCTTTGGGGTTTGGACACGACCCGTCTGTTTGTAGGGAGAAGGACTAGACCTGTTGTAACCTCATCGTAAGAATAAATCTTTTTTATTTTACGTTATCATTATCCTCATTATTTCCAATCAACAAACACGCCGATGCTTGGACCAGAGTCATCATCACTGGTAACACTGGTTTCCTCCAGACAGAAGTGAAACAGAAGTGTGACAGGATGCTGGTCTGCAGGTAAGGGAAGATGTTCTAGCAATGCTAGCTGAGGTAGCTATTCTTAGGCCCGTATTTCAGGAAGTCATTGTTTACTTTCTGCAGAAGCACGCTGTTCATGGTAACTGGTTTCTGTCTCAGAGAGCTGAATTCATGCTGGTTTAGAAAATCAGAGATAAAAGCAAGAGTTCTTGAGATGCTGAGTTCAATCATCCCTCTCCAGCTAAAAGCAGCGCTGCAGCACTCTTGTCGTGTGCTTAGAGGCCACCGTCATCAGCAGCTCCAGCTGCACAGTGCTGGTCTGGAAGAAAACCAGTATGTGGAAACAAACTGGGGCAGGGAAGAGGAACACGTTGAGCCTTTTAAAGGTAAAAATCAGCAATAAGGAGACACCAACTTTCACCTTTCAGGTCTGTTTTGGTTCCTTTATCCGGGGGGGGGGGGGGGGGGGGGGGCAATATTAGCCTGATATCAGCTTATGGAGAAAAATAAACCTGAAATTGTGAAGCATGATTAAACATGATCATAAAAGGCATCGGTGTGCAATTATGGGTCAGTGACCCGTCTCAGAAGCCTGAATGCAGCAGTTTCCTGTTCATTTAATTGTTTTCCAACATACGCCTGCATCTGCCCTTCACAAACTGTTAATTAGGGATTTCTGTGTGCTGTTGTGTCTGACTGTGCATGTGTGCATGGGGCGGTGGGTAATAAATAGCCAGCAATAGGCTGTGAGTTTCTGTAATGTGTTTGACCACATGGGGATCTGCTTTGGAGGAAATGAAGGAAATTGTCCAGTACAGCAGTTTTCAGCAGGGGGGGTCTACGGAGAGGCAGAGGAGGAGGAGGGCAGCAGAAAAGATGATGGGATGCAGGGCTAGTGATGTAGTTGGTTCTGGGAGCAGCAAAGGAGCTGGGGGGAGGCTGCAGGTGTGATTAGCCTGTCTGACTTCCAGGTGTCTGCCTGAGTGAACAGCCTGAGATATTAGAGGGATTCGTGCATTTTAACAACTTTCTCTTCTTTTTTTTTTTTTTAAATAAAATGTTCTTTTTCTCATAGCAGGGAGGCCTCAGTCTCACTGCAGGAATGCTGGGAATTCTAGCTCCAATTCCCAGACCTCAAATGGAATATTTGGACCTCTGTGTGGTTGAACTCATGCAGTCAAACCAGCAGAGAGTTATTAGCTGCAAGCAGCGCCGTTCTGCACACGGTCTGTCTGCACACGGTCTGTCTGCACACGGTCTGTCTGCACACAGGTCTGTCTGCACACAGGTCTGTCTGCACGCAGGTCTGTCTGCGCACAGGTCTGTCTGCACACAGTCTGTCTGCACACAGTCTGTCTGCACACAGTCTGTCTGCACACAGTCTGTCTGCACACAGGTCTGTCTGCGCGCAGGTCTGTCTGCACACAGTCTGTCTGCACACAGTCTGTCTGCACACAGGTGTGTCTGCACACAGTCTGTCTGCACACGGGTCTGTCTGCACACGGGTCTGTCTCCACACAGGTCTGTCTGCACACAGGTCTGTCTGCACACGGGTCTGTCTGCACACAGGTCTGTCTGCACACAGTCTGTCTGCACACGGGTCTGTCTGCACACGGGTCTGTCTCCACACAGGTCTGTCTGCACACAGGTCTGTCTGCACACAGATCTGTCTGCACACAGTCTGTCTGCACACGGGTCTGTCTGCACACGGGTCTGTCTCCACACAGGTCTGTCTGCACACAGGTCTGTCTGCACACAGGTCTGTCTGCACACAGGTCTGTCTGCACACAGATCTGTCTGCACACAGTCTGTCTGCACACGGGTCTGTCTCCACACAGGTCTGTCTGCACACGGGTCTGTCTGCACACGGGTCTGTCTGCACACAGGTCTGTCTGCACACAGGTCTGTCTGCACACGGGTCTGTCTGCACACGGGTCTGTCTGCACACACATCAGTCTGCACACAGGTCTGTCTGCGCACGGGTCTGTCTGCTCACAGGTCTGTCTGCTCACAGGTCTGTCTGCACACAGGTCTGTCTGCATGCAGGTCTGTCTGCGCACGGGTCTGTCTGTGCACGGGTCTGTCTGCTCACAGGTCTGTCTCCACACAGGTCTGTATGCACACGGGTCTGTCTGCACACGGGTCTGTCTGCACACAGGTCTGTCTGCACACAGGTCTGTCTGCATGTAGGTCTGTCTGCGCACGGGTCTGTCTGCTCACAGGTCTGTCTCCACACAGGTCTGTCTGCACACGGGTCTGTCTGCAAGCAGGTCTGTCTGCATGCAGGTCTGTCTGCGCACGGGTCTGTCTGCTCACAGGTCTGTCTGCACACAGGTCTGTCTGCACACAGGTCTGTCTGCACGCAGGTCTGTCTGCATGCAGGTCTGTCTGCTCACAGGTCTGTCTGCACACAGGTTTGTCTGCACGCAGGTCTGTCTGCACACGGGTCTGTCTGCACGCAGGTCTGTCTGCACGCAGGTCTGTCTGCACACGGGTCTGTCTGCACACAGTCTGTCTGCACACAGGTCTGTCTGCACACGGGTCTGTCTGCACACAGGTCTGTCTGCACGCAGGTCTGTCTGCACACGGGTCTGTCTGCACACAGTCTGTCTGCACACAGGTCTGTCTGCACACGGGTCTGTCTGCACACAGGTCTGTCTGCACACAGGTCTGTCTGCACACGGGTCTGTCTGCACACAGTCTGTCTGCACACAGGTCTGTCTGCACACGGGTCTGTCTCCACACAGGTCTGTCTGCACACGGGTCTGTCTGCACACGGGTCTGTCTGCACACGGGTCTGTCTGCACACAGGTCTGTCTGCACACAGGTCTGTCTGCACACAGGTTTGTCTGCACACGGGTCTGTCTGCACACGGGTCTGTCTGCACACAGGTCAGTCTGCACACAGGTCAGTCTGCACACAGGTCAGTCTGCACACAGGTCAGTCTGCACACAGGTGAGTTCTTCCCGACACTCATATAGCTGCAACATGAATCCCCCCCCCCCCTTTCATCCCCACACACACACACACACTGTAGTTAAACAGCATTCAGAATAACTTGTGAGTGCCAATCACTCCAAATGAAAAGCACAAATTAAACTCTCACGCTCAAATGCATAATTAGACCTCTGACTTGGCAGTGGAGCGTGAATGATTGAGGGTGGAGAGATGAGTGCTCGTGCGTTTCTTTTTTTTGTGTGTGTGTGTGTGTTTAGAGGTGGATACACACATACACACACACACACACCTACACACACACAGACACACACACACACTAAGAATCTTGCTGGAGAAAGTGACGGGCCAGAAATAGAGCTACAATTAGAAACATTCACGTTGAAGGTTTTCTTCTAACAGGAAAACCACATATTGTTCCTAAGAACATGACTGACTTGTTTCCAGGAACTCTGGAAAATAAAGGTCATGAAACAAATATAAAAATTATGAAAGCAGCCGGCACACCACTGCTGCAGACAGAAAGCTTTTCTTTCATTAACAGAATCACCAGGAGGAACCGCTGCCGGAGAGGCTACAAGGTTAATCCCATTTCAGACGTAGACACACGTCAGAAAGCCCCGCTGAGCCGCCCGTCAGCCCCGGCTCGGGTCGGATGGATCCAGGAAGATGCCCACTGACTCACCTGAGCTTCACCCTGGACTTCCAGCGTGTCGTCTCGCCGTGTTTTCAGGACCGTTCATCTCAACAGACCGCAGACCTTCCTCTGAAGAGGCTTCATGGACAACCAGTGTGTCTGCTGAGGAGGTCACAGCAAACCCAACATAACTGTGATCAGGTAAGACGGTGTCCACTGGCATTTGTTGACATTGTTTATTGTTTACTTTTGTCCATCAGGAGCAGGTGTTTAGCTCTTAACCTCCTCCAAAGAAAACTGAATTTGGTTGCCTTTTATTCCGCCTCTAGCAGACATGACCCCCGATGACCCCCGGCGTGTCGGCCGGTCCTCACCTGAGGGATGCAAAGAAAGATTACAAGGTCAGCTGTTTGACTCTCCTTCATTGATGAGCATATTTTTTTTCAGTTTGGCGGGAGGATTCCTGGTTTTCTTGCTCAGATTGCTCTGATTTGCTTCAGAATTCTGCCCTCAAACTGAGAAAGATGTTTGTGTCCAAACATTTTCTAAAGCTCAGCCCTCCTCAGCCTATTTGTCCAGATGTTCCACCGGAACGCTCTGACGTATTTCTGACCAGGATCTGCCAACGTATGAACACAGATTAGGCGTTTGGGTGAAACAGGAGGTGAGAAGTCGTGAAGCAGCAGAAGTCATTTCTGTTTCATAGCTCTGCATCGACGTACCTTCATGAATGAGCCAATTCTTTGCAATAAACCAGAAGAACCAAATCCTGTCTAACAAAGCAGAGTCTTGGGAAGTAGATGGGACTTTATTTTAATTGGCACACCACAGTCATACAAAGTAAGACCAGGACCACGGTACGGAATGGCCTTTTGGAAGGCAGTGATACAGACGGGGTATGCAGAGAGAGCTGCATGCCAGATGTAAATAATGTGTGTGTCACCAATATAATTAGGAAATTATATAGTCATATTATTCAGATTTTGTCCTTTATTTGATTTAATGTTGACCATTATTCATTGGTTTTCATGAAATGCTGAGTTTTGAGAGTTAAAAAATAAAATCTGAGAAAAAAAATCTTCTATTTTTCTAATCAGAGCAAGAACCAAACATTGACCTGAAGGCCGCTGACCTCTGCCCAACTATTTCTTTTTCCTTTTTTTCCTGGTAATTGTGGACATTATTTTTATTAGAAGCTTTAAAGGGAAAATGAGCCCCATCTAGAGGAGACTTTTCCTTCTAATTTGATCAAAATCCATCATAAGTTTTGCAGGAATGTTGCTGACAAACAGACTGAAGGACGGAGAAGCTGAAGCCACTGAATACATCATAACCACCGTGCACGGTTTCCAGCGGCCGTCTCGTTCACACACACTCCCATCACTGAGGTTTGCTCACCTGCTGCCTTTTCAGAGCGCTCCTCATCCGTTAAGCAGGAGTACATATATTATAGACATACATTACCTAGCAGCCTGATCATGTAGAGATGGGTTTAGCAGGTGATGATGTCTCTTGACCCGGTCCACCATCAGCGGCTCCTTTCTGAGACACAACATGGAGGCTGGTTTCCTTTACTAAGTGCATGAGGTTTTTATAAATAAAACCTCACGGAAATACTGCTGACATTCACAACTTCTCTCAGACGGCTTCTATGGACGTCTTGATTGGTCCAAACATGGCATGGTCATAAAAAAACAAGACTTTCTCCTGTGTGCAACAAAAAGCACAAAACACCTCAGTGTTGGGACAAATGTGTACAAACGTGGTTTAAAGTATATTTCTGCTGCGTTTGGTGGCAGCAGGGGAAGCAAGACAGCACCAACTATCAAACTCAAGAAGAAATGGTTGAAAATGCTATCACAATGTCATCTTGTACCCTTTAAAGTGCAGTTTCTATTCTTCTATTCTTCACTGGCGGTGTTGTCTGATCTATTTCTGTAGCAGTGGAACAGTGTGAATAGCACGCCGCTGCCTTGGAAACATAAGCCCTGGAGAGGATGCAGGGCTGATTGGAGAGTTTGTCTGTTCGCAACGAGCCCATCCACAGAGCCTGAAACACTGACCCAGAGGGCATACTGGTGCCTGGGGGGGGGCAGGGGGCAGGAGGAGGGGTCGACATCTCCATTCACACATAGTCACAAAACCCAGAGACAAATCAGATAATGTGAGGAGGCTTTTTCAGGGGAAATTGTTCTTTTAACTAATCTGAAGCTAAGTAAAACTTAATAGTTCATTATCCTTGCTTTACAGCAAGAGTTCATGAGAATTTCACACCGTTTCAAGTAGCCGTGCACGTTAAGGGGGTCACAAGACAGGGAAAAACCTGGCGTGGAAGTTTCTCCGACCTGCGATGTGTGTGGATGAGAAGGATTGTGTATCCCTGCAGTGACAGAACTCCAGCCACAGGAAAGCTGGAAGCTGGAAAGGTGGAACCGGCTTTGTCATATAAAGGAACGGGGGAAGGCCGTGTTGATGTGCTGGACTTAACACTTTAACATCTGCTGGTGAAAATATGAGATCTTAGACTTTTGTGAGATTCCGCTGCTGATGCAAAACATTTGTTTTCACTTCCTTGAGTTTCAGGTAATAAAAGCCCAGCCAGTGTATCCACAGTGATGCATATAATCTGTGTTATTTAGTGGAGATTGTCGTCAGAACAGTGTAAGCTCACGTCCGTTTGTGTGGTTAGAAGCTCTGCATGAAGAAGATTTGACTTCTGCTCCCAGGAATCTCTGAATCACTTGCACTGAAATGTTCCAACTACCTGCTTTGCTCAAGGTGACGCAGAGGTTTTGGTTCTCCCCCCTCCCACCTTTTGCTATCAGGAGCTCCATGATTGTTAGTCAGCGTCTGTAGGTAGACACATCCTGTGTTTAGTTCCTCTGAAGTCCTGTGACTCCATTAACACACTTTTTTAATAAACTCATGAGTGTGATCTTTCTGTTTTTCAGTATTTCCATGCTGACATCTCCATGAAGAACTTTCTGAATTAAACTGCACATTTTCAGGTTTTCAGCATTAGTTTCCATGGTGATGAAACTCATTCAAAACTAAACCAGGTTAGTTGTACTGGAAGGTTCCACCTGAGCTGGTTTTTACCCTGTAAAGCCACAGCTAGAAACTTTTTCGTGTTCTCGAGGCCACGAGAAGAAAAATTCGTCATTTTGTCACCGCGGACGTGTTTCTCTGGCAGAAGTTTTTTTTGGGGGGGTTTTGAGAAGTTTCATGTGATTGGTCGGACATTTGAGGTGGGCGTGGTGAAGACGGGAAAGCATAAAGCGGAAAGTCGCCGTTTTTCCTGTTGCGGGTGAAACCAATTGTTTTGATGAAACAGCTGATGAAGGTGGTGAGAAAGTATGAACAACTTGTTGCATTAAAACACACGGACACAGCCGCGTGTAAAAAGTGCCCCGCCGCGAGCGAAGCTGCTTGTTAAATATGAAACAAGTGGCTTCATGGCACATAAAGCAGACATCGCCGCCTGCAGAGATCCCTCCTCGCTGCAGATGAAGCTTCTCGGGGAAGATGAATGGACATGAAGAAAAAGAATTTGTTTTTTTGTTCTTGCAGCCTCCCTCCTGGAGGGAGGAACAATCTTAAGTCTTCGTCGTCGTCCAGATCCCGGACAAGCCCCCATCTGCTTCTGCCCAACGAGCACATCAGCCTGGACTAAAATGTCCCAGTAGTGGCAGAAATAAACCACTGAACTAATGTAGCCTACTGTCTTTGAAAGCTACGCTTATAGCCGATGTTTCTTTGCTAACGTCATGCGTCCGTCTGTCCAGTCAGAAATGAGTTTAGGGAAACAAAAGGTACAGAAAAGTATGTTTCCATTGCTGCTTTTGGTTGCTTGTAGGATTTACTTTAAACCTGAGTAGAATCTTGTCAGTCATCCTGTAATCTGTTTCCTGAGATGAAGTGGGTGAAGATGAAGTGATATTTCACATTGATCACTATGAACATCCAAGCTGTTGTGAATTACTCTCTAATTCTCCGTTCATGGAGAGAATGCACGGTCCAATCCACGAAGGAAAGATCAACTTACGTGTCTGAGATGTCAAGAGATTACAATTCTTCCGGGTGAGAAGAGAATACCACAGGTACACATCAGGATGCTGGGCAGCATCGGAAAGTGAGAGCATATGTGGACACACGCTTCATAGAGTCACAGATTAGCAGCGTGCACACCCACCCACACACACACACACACACACAGGGAAATACAAGCCTACAACACACTCGTATGCAGGGCTTCTCTTTCTTCTGGCATGCTGCTCTGCGGTGAGCAGTGCGAGGTTTTAGACGGATTGGATGGTGTCGACTTTGCCATGAACCGGCAGAGCCTCGGCACTTTCGCAGCTGCCTCCCTCATCATCTGCACGGGGCCTCCAATCACAGTGGGAAATAAAGGCTGGGAGGGCAGGAGATATATCACATCCACCTCCTTCTGCAGCTCTCCTCCATTGCCCTTAATGCCTCACCCTCCGATGGTGAGGGGGGAGCGGGGTTTATTGCCTCTCCTTCAAGGTGGTTGACATAACTCACATTTCTTTGAGTTTATCTAATATTCCAATTATACAGCTGCATATTCGACCTCTGTTTTTAAGCGCTGCTTGGGAAGGGCACGGCTCAGCCGTAAGGACCACGGCAGCTTGGCTGGCCGGGACCGTTCTGTCGCATTATAAGCGCCTGCTGGAGTTTACGATGGAAAGAGTTGAGCTGTCTTCAGCATGACCAGCGCAGAGCTGAGAGACATGAGAAGACGTTTAGACTTTCCTCGTCAAAGACTTGGAAAGTTTCTGAATGACAGTTTAATGCTCTGCTGATGCACAATTATTCAGCCATTCTCTGGAAATTTATTTTCTTTTTGTCCTCGTTTCTCCTCTCTGCTGAATATTTAACAACCAGAATACATATTCATCAATTTCCACCAGACATTACATGGCTTTAAATTAGGCCTGGAGTCTGAATTTGCCTGGAACAACAAACAGGAACTTTATTTAGATAAAACAAGATATAATGACAGAAGAGGTTTAAGTCTTTATTTATTATTGTTAAAGGAACAAGAGATTAAAACATGGAGGTACAGACAAGCCAACCCTCTGCTGTTCCCTTTAGAGTGGCAGCCTGTGTACACTACCCACCACTGAGCTCGTAGCTTAATAGAGAGGTAATGAGCTTATGAGCATGAGTTTAAGCTGCTGAAGCTTTTCGGATGAGTTGGTGGAATCCCGAACCAAGCTGAAGGAGGAGCGATTACAGGGAGTTTCAGCGGGTGGATAAATAACAAAAGTCCCATCTGAAACCAGTGTTGTTCACTGAATCTGTGAAGAAATGGCCGTTTGTCAAAATGCTTCCACTTCCTGATGTCGGCTGAAGTCTTCTACAGGTCTGGTTGAGAGGCAAGCAAAGATGAAAATGAAGGGTGATTACTTCACAAATAACACTAAAAATGTCTTTTCGCTGAATTAGTAGCTTCCTGATTCAGATTAAAGGCTCAGTATTAAAACATATATTTAACATAAAAAAAAAAAAAAAACATTTACTAGCTATGTTAAGACATTAATTATCCAGCCAGGACACAAACTGCTATAGTGCTACGATGTTTTAACCCCCCAGTCCACCCGACTATTACTTTAAATACAGAGAAAGTAAACCAGTAAACCAGTTAACCAGTTAAGCAGTGAATGATTCCAGTAATGACTCAGAAAATGTCAGTGATCAACATTATTTCTGCTCTAAACTCCAAAAACAGGAAAAATAGCAAAGGTCAGAAACCAAAACTGTGAAAAAGCTTCAAGATGCAGAAAAATTCCATAAGACCTATATTTTCACACATATACACCCAAACAGATATATATATATATATATATATATATATATATATATATATATATATATATATATATATATATATATATATATATATACATATATATATATATATATATATATATATATATATATATATATATATATACACACACATGTATATATGTATATATAGAGTATACTTTCTCATTGTGTTTAAAACCTCGGTTCCTCCCCTACACCTCGGGTCGTGGTCGTGCTCCCCTACAAGCACTCAGCTGATCTTTGATTGCATGATCACAGGTTGAACACTCACACGTGCACGCCCACAAAGCGCTCATCTTCCCATCTGCTTCCTACTAAATGTTGCTGATGACTCTCTGTAGGTGGGTTTAAACGGTTATACCTAACCCTAACCCTGTCATTGTTATTTTATGAATTCATTTACTTTTTTTTACTTTTATTTTTCATTTTTTGTCTGTTTTTAAATATTGTCACTATCCTACTTTTGTCTTGTTGTATTTTTTCAGTACTTTATATTGTTTTCCAAATACTGTAACTTTAGCAGCTTAGACACGCCTTTCTTTTCTCTCTCTCTTTTTCCTCCTTTCATTTCCTCTTTTTTTTCCTCTTTCCCTGCCAGGTCCAGCTCGGCCATATCAAGACTGACGATGATTGCAAAATGATGAAAGGAAAAAAAAAAATAAATTAATAAAATAAAATAATTATCATAATAATAAAAATATTCAGATTATCAAGGGCAGCAATATACATGAGATGTCTCCCTTGACAGAGCAAATCTGTCTGGCA
The DNA here is from genome assembly GCF_933228915.1 of Telmatherina bonti. Taxonomy (NCBI): domain Eukaryota; kingdom Metazoa; phylum Chordata; class Actinopteri; order Atheriniformes; family Telmatherinidae; genus Telmatherina; species Telmatherina bonti. Next base: position 34,676,734 of record NC_136613.1, on the reverse strand, counting down.
AAAATAAGGCACGCAGATTGCTGTTCTGTATGCTGAGATGCTGGACAGGACAGGTAAAAAAAAAATAAAGTAAAATAAAAGCAAAGTGTTTCCAACATGTGTATGTATTGTGTGGTTTCGTGGAGACCAGATGAGATGTGCAGATTAAAACTGACATAGTGTTTCCTCTCATATCCACTGTTCATTTACTAGAACAGATTGTCAAACTAAATCCCATCATATTCATAAACTCTGATTGGAAGGAACTACTTTTTCTTCCGCCAGCCATTGTCACATGCGTAGCGTAGTGTAAACAATGTTGTCGCCTCTGGGGTCAGACGGCCTCTGAGTTTGTTCCCAGTCTGTGTGTAGTTGTCCAGTCCTGGGTGTGCTACAATAACTCAATCTGTATCAGAGCATAGATGATGGAAATTAAAATTTCCCATGAAACCAAAACTGTGGAGCTGATTAGGACTGAAATATTCCTCTTTCTTCCTGGTGAATAATGCCCCTGAGCAATGCGCTCCTCGGAAATATGATTTTGGCACTGAAGCAGGCTTTGATGTAATGGTTACTACATTAATTCAATTTCAGAAGCAAAGGAACTGAAGTGCATGTTAAATCTGAGTTTATCCACCACAACTGTTGAAGTAAGGACTGATAAGAACAGGAATCATCCACAGCTTCATCGTGCTCCAGGCCTGCAACTGGAAGGACAGAGCAGCAACACAGCCAACAGCTCTGGCCCGTCTCCAAACACTAACCACTAAATGTATGTTTCCTCAAGCATTTGGCATTGATGCATGGCCAGGTTTCCAGGCTAGAACCAAAGCTGGGGTTTCACTAAGCAGGACATATCTTTTGCTCATTCCTTGACTGAAACCTCCAGAGACAGAACAGGGAAATGCTGTGTTTCAACCTGTAATGAAAGCCAGCTCACACCGTTTTTTTTTTTTTTTTTTTTTTTTTTCAACTGCATATTTTGTGCAAATCAGGAAAATTGAATCTCTTCCATTCGGGCCAATTGAAAGCAAAAGAAGAAATAAATGTTAAGAAGAGAAACCCTGAACTTGTATGGCTTGTTTACGATCTCTGCTTCAGGTCGCTGCAGGAAGATGAGACAGGCTAGATGGGGAACAATTCACCTGCATTGGAAGAGCTGTTTGAGGCTTCTTTCATTTACTTTCATACGTGTGATGTGGCTTACACGCCACTCAGACCACAGGGCCAATTTCAGGTGCAATTTTCTGGCAGGCAGAAAGCAGCTGGTCTCAGAGCCCGGAGCTGAGCCGCATGATGAGAAGACAAACGGAGCAAGGCTTGAATCTTTGGGGTGACATATGGTCACATTTTATGGGAAAGTAAGAGCGTCAAACACAGCTGAGTTTCTTACAACCTGTTTTCTTTTCTGCAGAGAGACGGTAACGGAGCCGAAATGCAGCTCTTTGTTTTACCATCATCATCAACTTGATGAGTCTGGACCATTAAAAAGCATAAAGTCAAACACTCGGTTTGGTTTGTTGTATTTGGCATCTCTACGTTTGTTTTCCACGACTTTCCATGACTTTCCATGACTTTCCATGACTCCGCTGGCTCCATTCTTTGTCCTCATGGTCAAGGTCTGCGGTAATGTTCCGCCAGCGATCTGCAGCGCTGGTCTACTTGACGTGTTCGGACCTGGCTGTTACGTCTCATTTTTAATTTGGTCTGACACGTTTGCCAGTTGAAACATTTGCTCATGAAAGCCGACTGCAGCATTTCCATGTTAGGTCTGAAGACCAGGACCTGACTGAGGTCTGCCGGATGGCCAGCAGGCTGTTCAGCTGACCCACTAATCTGCTACTTATTCCCTAAATAGAAATCAGCTATTCTGGAGTTCTGTGTCAGCAGTTCTACCAGGACGGGACGTGTCCTCTCTCTGCAGAGACCCAGTATCACATTTCCAGTCCGTCACAAGCAACACAACCGAATGCTGACTTTGTGCCTCAGCATGTTGTTCGGTCTGATAAACTCGCCGATGAGAGAAAGAACACGTGATCATTGTAGAATTCAGTTGTTTTCATGTTTCCTTTGTTGTTTCTGTGCTTTGTACTTTCATTTTGAAAGATGCTGCATGAATAAAACATGACTGTTGAAGGTTTTTGCCTTCATGCAGTCCAGAGAGGTTTACATGAACTTGTTTTCATCATTCGCTTTATGCTGAACGCAGATGAAGGCATGTTTGTTGGCAGGAAGTCACATGACTGGGGGATGAATCCGTACAGGAAACCAGTTGTCAGAAAACGTAAGCTTGGTGAGGAGTTGGTGTGAAAGACAGCTGCAGAGGCGAGGTCATGATGTGTTTTCAGATGAGAGGGAACCTCCTCTCAGCACCATGATTATTGACATTTGGATTTCATTTCAGAGTTTTATTGACTTGATTTGAGGTGCTGGAAGGGTTTCTGGTCTCACAGAAACACAAGCTGGTGCTTCTGGACTTTTCCAGTGTTGTTTTCTGCTTCTATAAATGAAAGAAAGAGTGACTTGGATGCAGGACTCTTCCGGTTTTCTTCCTGTGATGTTTTAATTCTGTAAAACTTTGCTGCAGTTCAGGATGCATCACAAGCGAAGCTCTCAGGGTGGAAATAAATCAGAGCTATGAAAGAAAATCTGTTTTTTTCCCTACAAAGCAGAGCTGATTAGAGGCAGGCTGATCAGTAATCCATCCCCTGCCCGTTAAAAGCAGTTTTATTACTCTAACAGCCTCACCAGTGAAGCACTTTTATTTTCTTCGTTCTTGCAGTTGTCTTTATTCACAGGAAAATATTCAGTATGTTTTCTGTTTTTTTAGCCTTCATGAAGCGCCTGCTGCAGGTATGATGGTAAATCTACTCATGGCTCATCAGCGTTGATTCTGTCATGTGACGATATGCCTCCTTCATCCATGCTAAGGAAACAGGTTTCTGTTACATGATAATTATGGAACCAGCTCCCACCGTGGGTTCAGGAGGCAGACTCCCTCCACACCTTTAAGATGGAGCTGAAAACCTTCCTTTTCCATGATTCTTATAGTTAGGATATGAGCATCTCCTGAGTTGGAGTCTGCATGTTCGGGACCCAACTGTCCAGGTTCTGCTCATTGCTCTTATAGTTATGGGTAGTCTAGCCATCCATTACTTATGTAGCAATGATGCACTGAGAAGTACCTCGCTCTATTTCTCTAATATATTAATGAATAAATATGACAATATTGCCGTCTCTAACTTATTTCTCCTTTTTTCCGCAGGTCTTCCTGAATAAGTGCAGTTGTACATGTTGATCTGTCTTTCCTGTCGTCTCCACCCCAACCAGTCGAGGCAGATGGCTGCCCTCCCTGAGCCGGGTTCTGCCCGAGGTTTTCTTCCTGTTAAAGGGGAGTTTTTTCCTTCCCACTGTCGCCTCGTGCAGCTCAGGATGGGGGATTGGATCCAAGTCATGACTCGATGCAGTCAGTTGGTTTCTATTATAGGATATGTATGAATTGTATGATGTGGATGTAAAGTGTCCTGAGACAACATTGTTGTGAAGTGGCGCTGTACAAATAAAGCTGAATAGAATTTAAATGAATTATTAATGACTCAGCAGAAATTAGAAAATAATTCCTTGGTCATTAAAACGTTGGTGTTGATTTGTTCTATAAGCACTCCTGATCTCCATCTTTCTTTACTTACTTTGCTTTCTGACTGAAAACAAGCACAGTAACCTCAAACTACTTAAAAGTATTGTTGCAGCTGTTTTGTTGTGTAGTATTTCTATAAACTACTTTATTATCTGACCACATGAAAAAAAATATTATTATTTGTAATTATTCTAGTTTGGTCCACTCAAATCGACTCTCTGCTGCTATTATCATTTTTTTTATTTTATTCAGTTTCTTCAACTTATAATAAGCTCAAATCCATTTAGTTTTAAATATGACAAGCAAAGACTTCGGCAGACTTTTTATGTAAGAAGTCTGAACAGCTGCAGGACCACTAGAAATGAGATCTTCCACTAACAGACTCATACAGTGTCGATCTGCATGAACAGCGCTGCATGGCAGGTGTGTTAGCAGAGGACAGTCATGTCATACATTACAGATGTCATATAGAATCCAGGTCTCCATCTTGTGTGTGTGTGTGCGTGTGTCTACTAAACTGAAATTACTAAACTGTTTAACTCCTTAATCCAACCATGAAAGGGAGTTTTTTTCCTTCCCACTGTCGCCCGTGTGCTTGCTCAGGATGGGAGATTGAGTTGGACCCTCCCACACAGCCAACCCCACTAGATAATGAACACTGACATCGTCTCTCCCACCATTATCGTCTGAAGTGACGTCAGACTTCAGAGGCGACTCTGCAGTGGATGAACTGGCTCACGAGCACGCCGACATGCCGGAAGCGTGACCGCACGATGTCTGAAACAGAGGAAGCTGTTTACTCGTGTGAATGGAACAAAAACAAACTTTTACTGGAATAAATGTAAGAAGATTTTTATTCCTCTGGCTGAAAAGTTGTGATGATGCGTTTCTGGGTCACTTCACACCAGATGGAGATACAGATCATCCAGCTTCACTCCAGCCAGGATGTTCTTCCAGCCAGGATGAGGTCTGGCTCGGCAGAACAACGGGAGCAAATGATGAATTAGATGAAAGATAAGAAAACACGTGTCAGAAAGGAAAGTGTCTGTTTTAAAATGCTGAAAGACCAGTTTGAAAACCAGGAAGAAAAAGAAGAGAATGTAAGAATGATGGATGGAAATCCAAAAGTCCATCTACATAAATACCCAGTAATGTAGAAGTAATGTGTTTTTGTACAGTATTACGCTGACAGGTTTGCTGGTCAGTGTTAACATGATGCTCCATCTCGCCGTTGTCTGCGGACGGTGACTGATGGATGTCTGTTTTCTTCCCAAGCTGCAGCAGCCGCATCTCCGACGTGCTGCTCACGTTTAACCACACAAACAGCAGAAGTTTGTGACGATCAGAAGGTAACGGGGTGATGAGACAAAAACACTGGGAGCAACTCGGACACCAGGAAAAGGAGACAAAACTGCAGCAAATAAAAAATGATGAATTTCATGGTCATGATGTCTCCTCTGACTGCCCAGCACATCTGGAGCACCGGCCAACATCTGTCTGCTTTATATTCAGTGTGTTCATTTCGTTGTCAGCCTGTTTTTTCTTGTTTTAAGCACTTTAACCTGTAAAATTATTGCTTTATTGTTCCAACTGTGTATTTGTACTCTCACAGTGCCAGTGTATGTGTGCTGAAAGAAATGAGTCAGATTTGGCTTCGGACATCAGGCCTATGTAACACCTGTCAGCAGGTCACCTGACCGTCGCTTTTCCTTTTACTTAAGTCAACTTGTGTAAATGAGGTCCACGCCCTCAGCTGCTGGGTCCAAACCATCATTTTCATCTCAATAATAACACGAGTATTGATGTTTTTTTCATTGTACAACATAAAACAAGCTAAAAAAAGGTGATACACAAATATGTTTCTAGATTTATATGATCTTGTGGGATGCATGATGAGGTGGAACAGGAAGTAATTCTCGGCTAAATGATTAGATAAAAGTCAGCTAGCGTTGGCTAGCAGAGGCTAATTCATGGGAAATCTGAAATTCTCTTTCTGGAGCAAATTCTTTAGTAAAGGACTGACTCTTTGGGTATTTAAGGCCAGTTTCCACCAGTGTGTCCAGTAAAGCTGTTTTACTGTTGCGTTTCCATAGCAACCGTACATATAGGTACAGTAGGCGGGTTCTAAGCCGGATAGCGTTGGATGGGTCAGCTATGAGATATTATAATGTCACTAAAACATGATGTGCCACCTTCTAGGTATTATTAGAAAGAAGAAGAAGAAACTGTGTAGAATGGTGCCCATCCAGCAGGTTGTCTTCTTTCTTCTGGTCATGTGACTTTAAAGAACAAAACATCCACCGTGCATCTAAACATGGAGCCGCTTCTGCTTCGTTCTTACTGCTGAGTCACACAGGAAGTGATGATTCTTTGAGTTTCAGGGTCGAGCTCCATCCTTTAGGCTCAGACCAGTCTGACTGGCACCATCAGAAGGGTCTCAGCTTGGATATCCCAGTACCTCCCTAGTTTTTAATCTGTGAATAAATGCGTTGTGGGCAGAACCGTACTGACTCGGTACCGCTCTGCTAGTCTCAGTTTTGATTGTTTTTGTGGATTGTTGATTGTGCCTGAAACCTCTTCATAAAAGATGACATGAAACAGTTTTTATTAACTTTTAGAGAGGTTGTAGTGATTTCCACCATGTCTGTGTGGGACAGAGGAAGGCGCAGGTAACGCTGCGCCATACCTCACAGCTCCAGCATCTTCACACCACTGCCGTTCTCACTGCTTTGATGTTGACAGAGCGAAGGGAGAACAAACATGCCTTCTCTAAACCTGCAGCGTTTTCAGTTTCCGTACCGCCGATAAGATCACACTCTCAGACAATTACAATGTGGATTTTCTGACGTGAAAAGTACATAAAGCAGTAAAAGCAGCTTAAAAGATCCCAGATGAATAAAGAAACGTTACACTAGTTTATTTGTGTAATGGCAAAGCGGCAGCCGTGAAGGAATGTGTTTCCTCTGCCTCAGTGGAAAAGCCTCCTTCCAGAAAGCCCACTGTCATCTCAGTAACCTGACACAGTTTGTGTTGCTTGGTTTCCAGACTGACGGTTGTCTCCAGATCATCTTCCTCATGTTTCAACTGAGCTGACGGACAAACGTGCTTTGAAGAGAGATGAGAAGTAGTTCAGTGGTGTCCCTGTTGCTCTGCAACACCAGCAAATGGATCACGTCCGTGACCGGAATCGTTTTCAAAAGCTTTTGTTTATCTTTTTTTTTTCTTCTTTCTGTAATTTAAGAAAGACACATTTAGAAGAAATCTTATGATTTAGATTTATATTTTTATATTCTGAATCACTGCACAGAATATTCAGAATCACATGATCCGAGTCGTCAACTCCTGAATTCACCTCTCCATGTTGTCATAGAACGAACGATGGGTGGGTTAGTTATGTTTCATCCACAGGGCAATACTACGATACAAGTGGGTTTGTATGAACACAGTGATTAGAAACTGGTCTGTGTAGCGTTTATTCATTTAATATCTAATTCAGCATTTGGTTCTGGTACAGAACCAAATGCTGTTTCAGGTATATGATTGGTTGAGCCTGGTGTCAGTCACCATGTTTCATGGACTGGGAAAGAAAGTTCTGTGTTGACTAAATGGCTGGAAACACATTGGTCAGCCAGGAAAATGCCAGATGGCCGTCCCTGTCGGAGCATCAAACTTTCAATAACCTCCTGAAAATATCACAAATAAAAATCTGAATGAAACAACATTCTAATGTCTTTGGACATCCAGTCAGTACTGATGGTTCTTACTGTCTACAGATATTCAGTTTTAACAATCATACGGTGATGATTACATTACAAGACTTTAACATTCAGTCGCAGGAAACACAGTTTATTCAACTTAAAACCAGAAACCAGACCAGAAACTCTGTTTCATGAACAGCTGAAGCTGAGATATTATTCCCTGCTTAGCTGTACACAGCAGGATACATTTACTTCTTACAGTTCAAACACAACAATTATGTTGTGTGAAAACAAAACCTTGAGGCTTGTTGGTCATAATGAGCATTTAACTGTTCCTGAAGAGTGTTCACACAAACTGAAAGCCACCAATAATACTTACAGGAAGGCAGGTTGCAGAGCAGATCTCAGAGGCCTGCAAGACATGTGAACATCCCTACAGCCTTACAACCAGAACAGCTAAAGAATAACAAAACAGCATAATCCATAATCCATCTACACTAATCAGCAAACACTTACATAAATTAATAAATAGTATAAAAATTAATCAACAGATTTTTTAAACAGAAAACACCTTAATAAAAGAAAAAAGGGAGTCTGCTTTGTGAACATGAAAGTTGTATTCCTGCAGATGTGTTTCCGTTGCTTCATCTGTCAAGAGCTTTAGCACACACTAGCTGTGTTTCCATCACACCTGAGAATTGTGCAAAATCTAAACATTGCAATAAAAAATGTAAATAGGAACACCTAGATTTAGAGAAAACTCAAATATCGCTAAAAATCTTTTACTCTGTCATGAGGTGGCTTTTCAGAAATTTCTATATAGAAATATATCACAAAAGTGTATCACATTCATGTGTCCAGGAATGTGACATAAGGGGTCATGTGACCAGTTTATTTCTGGTTAAGATGGCGCGGTGGGGAACACTCAGCAATTTTCAGAGTTTTATAATGAATTAGGAAAGGATATTGAAGGAGAACAGCTTCATAAAGCCATGGCAAAAATAATCTCTAATAATACATACATTAGATTATTATTACATTTATATTAATAATCTAATAATCCAGAATAATGTTACATGGCTGCAAGTCACAATTCTAATAAAATCTCACCAATCGAGCGAGATTATATGAGAACTGAGGCTCATGCGCTAAACAATATTCAATGTAAACGCCTGGAAATAAGTTGTTTGTTGAAACTTACAAATATTGGTTTTATTTTTTTCAAGAAACACAGCTAGGGAGATGGTTCACAGCTCAGTGGGAGGTGGTCTGGATGAAATTTAGCCCCTCTTGTTCATTGAGTGGAGACCCACTGAGATTGGCAATGAATTGCTGAACTGATCTGTTGTGGTGAAGAGGGAGCTGAACCAAGTGGTGAAGCTTTCCATTTAATGGTTCCTCTGTATTCCAGCCCTCACATGGAAGGAGTCAGCTGAGGTGACTCAGGTGAGGATGGCTTACTGTGTGGCACCGCTGACTGATCCTCTGACTGGTTGATTAGAAAACCCACCAGGTCATGTTTGGGGAGTTTTAAGAGCAACTGGGAGGACGATCAGATGAAAATAAAGTCTGATGCAACAACATATTGCTCAGCTGTTAAATCCGGTGTGAAGCTCATCGTTCGTCTGCAGGACTGTACGTAATGTTCCTTTAATCTGCTCGCTGTGGGGAACAGAGCTACTGTTTACTCAGGGGGGTGTCTGGACACCAAACTTGCCTGAAAGCTAAGAACACCATGCATGTGTGGCCCGCCACTCTAAGTCATGTTTAGGTGGTGTTTATTGATCTCCACTGCAGCCTTCAGTTCCCATGGAAGAAATAAACAACTGATTTAATATTTATGCACCAAATGCCACTTTTCAGTTGCGGTTATTTATACCACGTCTTGCAAACACAGATGATTTCCCAGGACAGCTGTTGTTAGAAATAAACACAAAGCTCAGTGACATTTTTTAGATATTTTTGGCGCTCCAGGTCAGTCTGTTGGAGACGCTGCAGAAAAAACTGGAACCTCGTTTGGCTTGTATTCCAACGCTGGTTTTTACTGGTCTTTTTAGAAGACTTGCCATGAATTTACTCTGAATTAGTGCTGTTTTTCTTCAAACAGAGACTAGACCCTCCACCCAGGGTCGTCTGGAGCTGCATGTGGATATGATGCACCCCGACTTCGAGGACTGAGGAGAGGTCACTGTTCTGGTGGACCTTCAGTATTGTGTTGAGAAGAATATTTTCTATTTTTGAAGCTTCAACAGCCTCTGAATATATTACAATAATGGTCTGTTTGACCTCTAAAGTCCTGCATCTGAGTTGTTCAACAGCCTCAACATGTCTCCTGTTTTCTTGAATATCTATATTGTTGTTGTTTTGCAAATCTGTTAAAATTTGCTGCAAACATGAAAAAATAAAAAATTCACCCAAATAAAACGAATCTGAAATGTATTTATTATGCTGTCGTTGTTTTTCTGAATACACTCATACGTGGGAGATGTGTCCTGTTTTGGTCGATGGCCGTCCTTCCTGGTTCTGGATGTTGTCTCTTTGGCTTCTGGTTCTTAAGGAGGTTCTCCTTCCTGGTTCTGGATGTTGTCTCTTTGGTTTCTGGTTCTTAAGGAGGTTCTCCTTCCTGGTTCTGGATGTTGTCTCTTTGGCTTCTGGTTCTTAAGGAGGTTCTCCTTCCTGGTTCTGGATGTTGTCTCTTTGGCTTCTGGTTCTTAAGGAGGTTCTCCTTCCTGGTTCTGGATGTTGTCTCTTTGGCTTCTGGTTCTTAAGGAGGTTCTCCTTCCTGGTTCTGGATGTTGTCTCTTTGGCTTCTGGTTCTTAAGGAGGATCTCCTTCCTGGTTCTGGATGTTGTCTCTTTGGCTTCTGGTTCTTAAGGAGGTTCTCCTTCCTGGTTCTGGATGTTGTCTCTTTGGCTTCTGGTTCTTAAGGAGGTTCTCCTTCCTGGTTCTGGATGTTGTCTCTTTGGCTTCTGGTTCTTAAGGAGGTTCTCCTTCCTGGTTCTGGATGTTGTCTCTTTGGCTTCTGGTTCTTAAGGAGGTTCTCCTTCCTGGTTCTGGATGTTGTCTCTTTGGCTTCTGGTTCTTAAGGAGGTTCTCCTTCCTGTTTCTGGATGTTGTCTCTTTGGCTTCTGGTTCTTAAGGAGGTTCTCCTTCCTGGTTCTGGATGTTGTCTCTTTGGCTTCTGGTTCTTAAGGAGGTTCTCCTTCCTGGTTCTGGATGTTGTCTCTTTGGCTTCTGGTTCTTAAGGAGGTTCTGCTTCCTGGTTCTGGATGTTGTCTCTTTGGCTTCTGGTTCTTAAGGAGGTTCTCCTTCCTGGTTCTGGATGTTGTCTCTTTGGCTTCTGGTTCTTAAGGAGGTTCTCCTTCCTGGTTCTGGATGTTGTCTCTTTGGCTTCTGGTTCTTAAGGAGGTTCTCCTTCCTGGTTCTGGATGTTGTCTCTTTGGCTTCTGGTTCTTAAGGAGGTTCTCCTTCCTGTTTCTGGATGTTGTCTCTTTGGCTTCTGGTTCTTAAGGAGGTTCTCCTTCCTGGTTCTGGATGTTGTCTCTTTGGCTTCTGGTTCTTAAGGAGGTTCTCCTTCCTGGTTCTGGATGTTGTCTCTTTGGCTTCTGGTTCTTAAGGAGGTTCTCCTTCCTGGTTCTGGATGTTGTCTCTTTGGCTTCTGGTTCTTAAGGAGGTTCTCCTTCCTGGTTCTGGATGTTGTCTCTTTGGCTTCTGGTTCTTAAGGAGGATCTCCTTCCTGGTTCTGGATGTTGTCTCTTTGGCTTCTGGTTCTTAAGGAGGTTCTCCTTCCTGGTTCTGGATGTTGTCTCTTTGGCTTCTGGTTCTTAAGGAGGTTCTCCTTCCTGGTTCTGGATGTTGTCTCTTTGGCTTCTGGTTCTTAAGGAGGTTCTCCTTCCTGGTTCTGGATGTTGTCTCTTTGGCTTCTGGTTCTTAAGGTGGTTCTCCTTCCTGGTTCTGGATGTTGTCTCTTTGGCTTCTGGTTCTTAAGGAGGTTCTCCTTCCTGGTTCTGGATGTTGTCTCTTTGGCTTCTGGTTCTTAAGGAGGTTCTCCTTCCTGGTTCTGGATGTTGTCTCTTTGGCTTCTGGTTCTTAAGGAGGTTCTCCTTCCTGGTTCTGGATGTTGTCTCTTTGGCTTCTGGTTCTTAAGGAGGTTCTCCTTCCTGGTTCTGGATGTTGTCTCTTTGGCTTCTGGTTCTTAAGGAGGTTCTCCTTCCTGGTTCTGGATGTTGTCTCTTTGGCTTCTGGTTCTTAAGGAGGTTCTCCTTCCTGGTTCTGGATGTTGTCTCTTTGGCTTCTGGTTCTTAAGGAGGTTCTCCTTCCTGGTTCTGGATGTTGTCTCTTTGGCTTCTGGTTCTTAAGGAGGATCTCCTTCCTGGTTCTGGATGTTGTCTCTTTGGCTTCTGGTTCTTAAGGAGGATCTCCTTCCTGGTTCTGGATGTTGTCTCTTTGGCTTCTGGTTCTTAAGGAGGTTCTCCTTCCTGGTTCTGGATGTTGTCTCTTTGGCTTCTGGTTCTTAAGGAGGATCTCCTTCCTGGTTCTGGATGTTGTCTCTTTGGCTTCTGGTTCTTAAGGAGGTTCTCCTTCCTGGTTCTGGATGTTGTCTCTTTGGCTTCTGGTTCTTAAGGAGGTTCTCCTTCCTGGTTCTGGATGTTGTCTCTTTGGATTCTGGTTCTTAGGGAGTTTCTCCTTCCTGGTTCTGTTACTGATGGATGTTGTTCTTCCTGCTCCAGATGTTGTTCTGGAGGTTTATTTTCACCACCATCCCCTCATGTAGTTCAGAACTGTTCATTAAATCGGAAGACGAGAAGATTTGATGTCATCTAATGATTTATTTAGCTTCGTCATTACATTTATGAATACGTTTGAATGAATATAGTGATTATGAACCGGATTAATATCTATTATAACTGAATTACACAGTAAACATGGTTCACCTGGTTAACCTTGTTAAACATCTATGTTTCCAACATGGTGGGTTTTCTTTTCACGTTGCACAGATATTATTACATTGTCACATGCTGTTTTTGTTGACAAATGCAGATGACAATCACAACTTTCTTTGGTTTGGTGAAGTAAAGCAGCGTCTTTTCAGGAGGGATGAAGCGTTAGCATTAGCTTGTTTGGCTACAGAACTGTAAACATCGTAAGACTCTTTGGTCTCATCCTGTCGTCTGTTTGTTGTCAGATTTTACTTGTTGAAAATGGCAAACAGCAGGTAATCTTCCTCACCATCCCCTCCACCAGTTTACCAGCTCAGCAGTTGTGTTTAGTCTTTATAAAGTCTCCGCTAGCTTCTCACTGATAATTGTTGTGTGTTATATTGTATCTTCATTTGTATTGTATCTATGGGTTGTGGAAATATTAAATCTTCAGGTTATTGTTGGAGATGTTACAATAATTGTCTTATCATCATCTTCAACATTAATTTATGGGCAGATCTGCTGATGTTTTTCATCCCTGTGCGTATGAGGAGAAGAAGGAAGGTAAAAGTAAGCTGTTTTTATTCATAAGGCGGTTTTGTTCTGTTTTAATTTTTACTTTACGGCATCACCTCTTTCTTTGGAAAATGGGTTTAATGAGATCTGATCAGATATTGCAAACTGTTTTTACAGGATAATCCGAATGTTTTGAAGATTTTAAGTAAATGCTGTTTTCATATGGAGAAGTTTTTGCCTGAAACTTCTGGCAAAAAACAAAACCATCTGAAACCATCTTTTCCAAATGTTTCAGGATCTTAACTTGAAGTATTTTGGTGCTTTGTTTACATGCAGACAACTCAAGCATTGAGTAGATTTTCCTCTCAGGAGTCTGCCATCAGTCTCTTTCTCCAACATTTCCGTTGTCTTTCCATGATGGAGACGCAACACCAGCTGAAGACAGAGATGGAGGGGCATGTAAGTGAAATCTACTTCTCTTTGCATGGTGTCTGCCTCTTCATGGCACTTCACAGCAAGTGCTGGGTTAATGCTAATATGGCTATGACTGTGACTGTAGGAGTGTGTGTGTGTGTGTGTGTGTGTGCGTGCAGCAGATGCTTGACCTGTCCTTCACCGTTGAGCTATAGCTCTTTATCATCCTGACTGTCTCTCTTCCTGAAAAGCTGCTATTGGTGAGAGCCAACAACCCTGTCTGACACAAGCGTGTGGCATCACATCTCAAACCATCATTTTCTGTCTCCAGAACAAACATGTGATTTTCAGGCCTGCCGGCTGTGAAGATATGAGCTCTGACCCACAATCATACAGCTCGAGTTTAACACAACATACCTGACCTTTCCTGTCACCCACTGATGTGTTATTACTGTAATGACTGGAGGCAGTTGATCGTACATCATAGATAAATTGCATCGAACAGATAGCAAACCCTTCATTAGCCTGGAGATTTCTGGTTCGTTAAGGAACGTGTATTGATTTTCAGCTTCAGCACCAGAGAACATTTTGCTCCAGTCTTACTGAGTCTATCTCATGAAACCTGATTGTGATGCACAATTCACATTCAGACTTTTTGGGTAACAAATAATTGGCCATAGATCTGTTGCTGCTTTTGTTTCTGTACTGGACTAAGATCCCAAGGCCATCTGGCTCCTTCTTTACTCTCCCAAATGGATTTACCACTCAGCTAAAGCTCCCCACACGAAGAATATGACTTCATCTACCCATTCTCAAGTTAACCAGCAGAAATTCAGCCAATTATGTTTGGGAGCTTGGCCAAAGCTATAAGTCAGAACAGGAAATAAAGTGAGAGTGAGGTGAAAATGACTGGAAGCATTTGCACACCAGTCAGGGTTCCAGAATCTGTAGCTAACAGCTCTGGATGTGTGTGCTCAGAGCGTTGATTGTCCATGCATACTTCCCACCTTGGTAAAAGTTTCAGTTTTCATGCTGATGAGAGGAAATGCTGATTTAATTTCAGTCTCCCTGGAGTGCCTCTGCTGCTCTGATTTATAGCCCTTGATACTTTAAGATAATACACTGTGGCCAGCCGCTTTAGCTACGAGAGCAGGGTGAGTTAACATTAGAATTCACGTTGTACTGTAAATACACACGAATCATAAACAGAGCTGAAGCAGATGTGAAAGTTTCCAAATAAAGCCCAGAATTTAAAGAGATGTGCAGTTGTTAACCCTTTAAAGACACACTACAGAGCTTGTGCAGATTTTCTGAACAATGGGCCCTCTATGGACAGCCAAACCTGCATCATACCTGTTCTCTGAGCTCTCTCTGGCCAGATTGGGACAAGAAGCCCGACTGGGAGCCCGTCTCACCCAGATCACCATCATGCATTCACGCTCATATTGTTTGCACATAGTTATTTACCAAGCTAACAGTGGCTCTGGTTACATCATGTCTCTTCATTCAGAATTAATTATTCTAAATCAAATAATCCTGAATTGAAGTTTTCTCTTTTGGATTTACATAAAAACAGTAATTCCAATTTAAAGTTTACATGGAAAATATGTTTATTCGCCTTCACTTAACTCTCCTTTGGTCCGGGAGCTGTGAAGGGTTCTGATTGGACAGAAGGTGGATGTTACGTCTGCATCTCCTGCTGCTTTTCTTTACAGCTACTACCTGGAAAGTAGCTAATAATAAAAACTATTTTTGCTTCAATTTTGGTTATAATTTCAAAGTAGCAACTCGACACAAGCATATTAATTTACTTTTTCATTGGCAGAGGAAGATAGAGTACCACACAGAAAGTGTGTGTCATTGTACATGCTAACATGATAACAAGCATGCGCAGGATGACCGATTGAAAATGGGAATAAACCAGGCACTTACCTCGGAATTAAGTTTAATTAGGAAATGAGATGTTTACATGGTCAGATTTCTTTTTTTATTCTTTTATTCTGAATTGAAGAGGAATTAAAACTCGTGTAAATGTGGCCATTCTCACAAAACTACCAGCCACCAGTCCAGTTGTCTCCTCTCTCCAGCC